>NC_090020.1:54318358-54642716 GCF_036417845.1 Apteryx mantelli
TTACACTTGCTATAAGTTTTATTTTAAACTTGGTAATTATAGGAGGCACAGGTGGTGCTGCCCAAAGCTAAGGCTGCCCATGATTTCCCGTAACAAGATTATTCTTTTCAATTGCTTGTAATTTTGCAAAATTTCAGCCACTGAGATTGAAATTCTCAGTGTCTGCCTACAGTGGATGTAAGAGCAAACATACAAACATATTGGTGTTTTCCCTATTTCCTTATCTTTTAATTTTAGGAAGAAAATTTCTCACATTTCTCTGAATAAGAAAATAATATTAGTTTATTACTTTAATTAAACATTATTTAATTCATGTCAAAAAGAGTAATCACAATTGTTTATGTATGTACATTTCCACACTTTGGGACGAGACATTGGAATCTAGTATGAAGGAGGAAACCCAGGGTTAACCCTTGTACAGTTTCCTAGAAAAATCACTAAATTTAGTCAAGTAATTAATTCTTTCTAGAATCACAGGTTGTGCATGTTCTCAAGAGTTTTTGTTTGGCAGCTAAGTATGCTGCAAAGAGTACGTTTAGGCTGAATACAATAGTCTTGACTGTAAATGCATTATCCTTGTAGAATGACCAGTCTGTTTCACCCTAGGCCTCCAGAGGCTGTGAAATGGGATTTTGCGGCAGTCACTGTCCCTGGCATGGAGAAGTCTGTGCTGTTAATCTAAAGTCCTGACACTGCTGATGGATGTGAATTTATTATCACAACATGGTAAATGTTGAAATTAAATAAATTTCACAAACAAATACAAACAACTATTTTATAAAGATGTCTAGATTATAGCATCAAGCCTTAAAACATAGGGAAATGCGAGGATTAAAGGTGACAGCGCATCTTTAAATTTTCTCCTTTCCCCTTTGTATGTACTAAATTATGCTCTTCAGTTACTTTATCATAAGCATCTTTTTCTATCAGACTCCTGCATCATTGAGTGCACAGACTGGATTATTTTCTAGGTTTGAATTGGAGTTGTTTAGCAAAAAGGACTGTTGTCTGAAACATGTTACTGAATTTGGTGGGTGTACAGAAAACATGTCAGTGGACTGCAAGAAGAGAAAGGATGGTTTCAAAATTAAAGACTGAGTGTTGCCCTTTAGTACTGTATTCTACCCTTGTGCCTGTCATAGTGTTTCCTTATGATGCTAGGCATGTTATTTTGACCAAGCTTGTCAGAAATAGCCATTAATAAATAGCTTCAATTCACCCAGTTTTTCCATATAATCTTTTAGAAGCATACACCTATGATGTTCCAAGATCTGCAGTATCACACTGAAGCTTTCAGGGTACATGTAGCTGGTCGCCCTATGCCAACCTGAAATCGCCCCTCAGCCTCTTGTCACAAACTCAGGCTTTTCAAAAGAGTTTTTAGTAGATACAAAGTGGAAATCTGAGCATATTTAGACTAACAAAGTCTACACTAATTTATATGAGAAAATCCCTGTGGGTTTGTTGTAAGATTATGCTGTTGAAATTGGCTTCTTCCCACTATTTCCACACCCAGACATGACAACAAATCTGCTGAGTCCCGTGGCTTTGACATCTTACATAAAGAATTCAGGGTCAATAGGATGGAGGATATGACTGTGTTAACTCAGGCCCATTTCCCTTGACAAAGTTTTGGCGAAAGAACCGAGTTTTCCACTCCCTTCATCTACTTTATAGAGAACAAAATATGGAAAAAATGACTGATGTTCTAGGTAGGGCACATGCATTGATTTTCATATATAAATATGAAATATTCTCAGAAGAGAAGACAATATAGATTATTTGTGTGAATTAAATTCAATGTAAGGTGGACATAAATTGTAGCGGTAAGTGGCACTAGAGGAATGGTGATAATTCATTACTGTACCACTTTACAAAAGTATATCCTCCTTTAGACTGCTGTCTAGAAAAATCTCTTCTTACAAAGATACTTCAGTAATCTCCTTGGAAGTGCATCATCTAAGCTGAGTAATATCAATGTGAGTTACAAATATGAGCTGCTCTTATCTAGAACTTAAGGTCAGTAGCAGATGTTACAAATTCCTATAGAATGCATGCCCAGAGAGAAGGATTTTTTTTTTTTTTTTAATGGCAGAAATCTGCTAGCTATTCTTGCCTTATCTGCAACAGCTGAGCAATCTTTCAGTGCCATGAGGAGATTGAAAACTTGGCTCATATCTAGCATGGACAAGCTTGCCTTAATCACATTGCTCTTTTACATGTGCACAAGGACATCAACATTGACAGTGCTACAGTAAAGCAGCCATTTGCTGAAAACAACTGTCAACATTGTCAAGTTTTTGGAACCTTTTATAATGTGATTTGTGTGACAAAGCTTGTATAATTCTGTTTATCTGCTGTAGTAACAAGTTTTCATAAAGGGGGTATATGGAGAAACACACTGGAATTGGATTTTCTATTACCTGCTCCTACCTGACACTCCAAAGTGAATGAATTTAAAAAAATTACAAGATAAATGAACTGCAACAGCCTGAGTTTCCAGTCCCATTTAAAGTAAATTGAAGAGTTTTCTCAAAAAGTTACAAAAAATGAATCAAAAGATTTCTCTTTCATTTAAAACACAGATTTTTTTATAAAGTTTTCATGCATTTTTCTTTCTATACTAATCTTGCTATTGTACTTGTAAATGGATACTCTTGAAAAATGAATCAGAATTAAATTATGTGTGATGCTAATTGATACATAGGATTTTTAAAAGCCAACACGAAAGGCTCGCTACAGATATGGTGTAAGTAAATGGTACAGAGTACATGGTAAAATGCTGCAGAGGGTGGAACAGAAACCTAATTTTAGGATTAGATTAATTTAGACTAGGAATTATTGCCTAGCCTATGTCTGTACCACCTATTGATAATTCTGAACATCACAGGTTTGACAGCTCATCTCAAACCTATTCTCTTAGCATCTCCCACTATTCAAATCACAGGACCACTAACACAGATCTGCTAATGGCTCTCCATCCTCGGCACAGCTATACTTTCAGTTTATTATATTCTGCTCTCATCCTTTCCTAGGTATAAGTATTTAGAAATCACAAAATCTCTCAGGTAAGTCATACTCTAACAGTTTTAAACAGTCAGTGTTTTGTTAATAACAATGTAGCAGTGTATTTGGTTATCTCCAACCAAATTTCATCTCACAGCCTTAACACTGTTTCTGATTACCTGAATTCCCAATCCCTGAAGCTTGTCTTACAAAAGTGTTTTTCTTCCTTTCAATCAACCATTTTTACTAACCATTTATAAAATATATTGTGAAGAAGAATTGGGATAGAAAAAGATATTGGGAGGAAAGTTTTCAATTTACTTCTGCGGTTTTCTTCAATCTGTAAATTAATGTTATAAATGCTGCAGGAGTTACTGGGCACCTAAGCTTCTGTAGTGTTCCAGTGGAATACTAATGAGACAAGATTGGTGCTCTAAATGATGTATTTAAGAACCAACTTTCTCTATATCATCTTAATCACAATTTCTAAAGATACATTTTATATATCAGCTGTAGCCCTGTTGACTATCTCAGCTATTCCAATTGATTTTTCTAACACATACTTGCAATGCCTGTGAGATATCTCAACACAAGCTGTATAATTACTGGTATTTATCTTGAATTAAAGACAGGGAGAGAGAGAGAGGGAGGGAGGGAGGGAGGGAGAGAAAGAATTGTGCATAGTACGCTTTAGGCCCAGAGAGTTTCATAACTCCCAAGAGAATCTAGTACACACTGTCAAACTGAATGGTGTCTTACAGTTAATTTGGTTGATGGCCAGGGGCCACAAATAATTCTCTTGCCCACAGCCAAAGTTACTTAGCTCTATACAGATAAACATCTTAGTTTCTACAAAGACTCCGAATCATGAACATAATTTTGCCATGGATAACAGGAAAAGTATAACTTATATAGGTGTTGCTACAAGCTTACAATGCAATGCATTTCTAATTGTTTCTAAAGTTTAGGAAGAATAAAATGGTTAATCTTCGTGATGACAAAAGGAAGCAGGAAAATAAAGTGACACACTTGAATGAACTGTGAGGAAATAAAGTGCACAACATGTGATAATGCCATGACTCTGTGTTACTGCACATTTCTGGGCTGAAAAGATACGGCTTGATGGGTAATTTGTCATGCTGTGCAATAGAGAACAACAGTAAAGAGACTTCAGACAGAAGAAAATTACACAAATAGTAGGGTGGAAAGGTATAATTGAAGATGGCAAAAGACTGAAAGAAAGACATTTAAAATTACTGTACTGACCTACTAAATGCACTTGGGCGTGGAATCCTGGCCTCACAAGAAGCAGCATTAAACGACTGCAGGCTGTGACACTACTACAGGATAATGCCAATCTTACAGAGCTCTTAGAGGATAAAAAAAAATCCAGTGTAAGCTTAAAAAAAATCAGACCCTGTATTTTGCACATATGCATAGCCTGAACAACTAATGAATTTACAGTAAGGGAAAGTTTACCTATGGCCATACTGGTGTTTTTCCTTACACTACAACCCTCTTACACTAGTAGGACTTTCTGTGGAGCCCAGGAGAAGTGACAGAATCTATTTTACAAATAATATCTTGATTTCATGTGCTTTTTACAATCCAAAACTTTTGCACATGTTCAGCAAGCCAGGTACCTGGTATCTGGATCCACAGAATCAAAACCTTCCTTTCTTTTTTGTGAACTGCACAAGGCCTTATTCTCTGCTATTGAGTTATGCGTTGCATTATGTTTGTAGAAAGTCTAAGTGAGCTCCCTTTTATTTGTTTATTTTACTTGATTTGGCCACTTGCCACTGAAGACACAAATACCCAAAGGTGTCAAAAGATCCTTGTTCACTTCAGAGAAGCTAGCAGAGGCAGGGGCCACCATAAAGGTGTCTTTCTCTGTTCAAGATGTCCGGCATTGCTCAAACTCTTGGTTCCTTATCAAACGCTCTTGGGAAGGAGGAGTCTGACTTTCTATGGCACTCCTCTAGGACATGAAATCTCATGATATAGAGAGAAAATGAGGTGACTTCTGAAATAAATTTGTTTGTCCTTCTTGCACCTCTTCCCATACTCTCCTAGCACTTTAGTGAAAGTAGACTAAAGGAAGTAGAAGGGAGATCTTATTTTTCCAGTTGGTTTAACTGTGTATTACTTATTAACCTCAGAAAGATGCTGTGAATTCATTAAAAATATCTGAGTCCTTCATAAACATTACAGTGAGGATGGATACCAAAGATTGAGATATGGTCTATTACTACCCCAAGTCTTCATGAATGTGAAATTTTCATATCACTAGCTAACTTTTCCACAAGCTCATTGATGCATTTCTGTATAATACAAAGAAGACTACTATCAGTACATTAATAACTGTATCCTTTTTTGGTTTTGGAGGCTTTTGAATTGGACCTTCATATCTGTGTGCATATCTGTGTATTTAAGAGAACTTAAAGATTATGTCTCTTTCTCTTCTCAGGGCTACCTGAAACACTAGAAAATGCTACTGAAATGAGCTTCCAAAGGTTTTTTGTTGTGGGTACAGTAGACTGGCACAACAGGGAAAGCACTTCTGGCTAGCGCAAGACTGATTTAACAGTTTGCCAGGTTCCTGAAGCACCCACTGTGCATGAAGCCTGAACTAAAGAAAGCCAGAGCAGCTGCAAAATGAGGCACTATTCCATTGCAGCGATACACTAAGCCATTTTGCTACTGTACAAACATTTTGACCATAAAAATAAATGATCTAAATTGTGAAACTGTAGCTAACCTGCTGTCAAGTTAAATAAACAATGAAGCAATCCAGTCCAACAGCAATTTTTGTTTCATGACCTAAGCTTTTCAGAAGGCCACTTCTAGTGCATTCAAGTACTAAATGAAGAGAATATTTTAATAAAATAAGTTTCTGTGTTTATCACACACCATTTGGTTATAGTCAGGGCCCTGTGTGATTCTGTGGCAATTAAATTGTCAGAGAATCCACCCATTGCTACAGACACACACTGCAGGATGCAGACTGTCATTTTTAAAACTAAATAGTTTTTTAGCCTTTAGTGGCAAAGAAAATCTTCCAGATGTGAACTGAAGTCAAGCAGAGGTACATGCCCAAGTTTACAGGCAGCTTAACACAATGGCTCTAATAGGTATAAACTGCCCCCTTGTTTTTAATTGTTAATTAAACCAGAAAACTTGATAGCAATCATTTAAATGGTCAGTGATGCTCAGTATTTCACAGCTGCTTAATATCATAATCTCTGCACCCCAGACCATCTTCCTGTTCTTCCCATGTTCAGTAAACTTCAGTTTCCCCATGTCTACTCCCCAAAACTTCTGGGTTTTATGCTGACAACTCTTGGTACCAATATTGCATCCTGCAACTCACTTAAAAATGAAAAATTAAGGCTGGCATAAAATCAATAGGATGCAATATAAGATTAAATGCCATGCAATCCTGATTTCATTGTAACATTTTGGTATTTTTTATTTATTTATTTACCTGCAGCAGTGCCTGAATTCAGTGCCTGAGGTCAAGTGAGCTGATTTAAGTCCATATGTAAAATCGTTATTATGTTGTGCTATTGTGATCTTATCCAATTCAAAACCAGCATGCTTTATTGACATTTCACAGACTATAGTACATAAATATGAAAATAACATAAGATCCAGGACCTCGGCTGGTGTAAATTAGTGTCTTCAGTGGGAGTGATGCCAACTGTGTTGGCTGAGGATTGGTGCATGGAAAATGATTGGGAAAATATAGATGTAATTGTGTATAATGTTTCCTATTAGTAATCTTACGTTCAAACATTCTTAAAGAGATGAGAGACTGTCTCCTTGTCCTCACAAAAAAAAATAAAGATTCCTTGAGGTTTTACTCAGTCAGCTATGAAAATCACTACTGTCCAGTCAGGGTCATTGTCCCATTCACTGCTTTTGGGACAGAAATTACTACCCATCAACCATGAGCAAGAAGTTAGGAAGGAGCAGGGAGCTGATCTTTGCCAGGGTGCAGTCCTTCCCTTGGCAAGGTGAAGTTCCTGCACTATTTCCCTGGCACAGCTGTGTAAACTGGGATGCTTTAGGTCTGATTTATGTCGCCATAGCTTTAGGAAGAAGTCAGGGAATGAAACTTTGGACAACTCTCAAAAGAAAAACTTTAGCTTAAAAATTTGTTTTTAGCATTTAAGAGTAAAAACTTTATTTACTGTAAAGTAGTCCGTCAAGCTGGCTTTACTACCAGAAAACAAATTCAAATCATTAACAAAAGTGGTAAAAACACTACTGTTCATAGAACACTATGAATACAACAGGAACAGTTCTGGTTTCTGTTGGAGATTTTGACTTTTTTGCAGCTAAGTTTTTTCATAAGCAAGATAGCTTTTATTTGAAGACATGCATCATGCTATTTCAAAAAAAATTTGAAATTATGAACTGCTCTTATACATATTTAGCAAAACCTCATTCAAGGCAATCGAGAGAAAATACAGGACTTGGGTTCATTTCACACAGTTTTGAGTACATGTATTGGCTAGATGGTGATATTTTACTAGAATGGTGGAATTTTCAGGACTATGAGTTTTCATTTGAAAATGGACAACAGATACACATGACTAGAAGGTTATAAATTGATCTCATGGTTTTATTGCATAAAGTAAAAGCTGGCTTAAACTGGCAGGATGACCTAGAAAAGAATTGCTTTGAAGAAATAATTGTTTTAACCTGCAAATTCTCTTTCTCAAAAGATAGAATTTACAAAGCAATTTCCCTAGCCTGAGGTTTTAGTCTCATCTTTATTTTCGCAACAACATTCTAACTCCATTTCTCAAGCAGCTACACTTACAGCCTTTGCTCAGAACCTCTAAGCTGAAGCTAAGCTGAACTTATTTCTTTCCTGACAAAGATGTTCTATTGTATTTCATACCCTGTGATCTCAGGGAGAGAGAATGGAGCCCTGAAGCTCCCATAGCTATAGTTACATTGCTTTGGTTGTTCTAAGTTTGCATTTGCAAATGGCCAAGTGGGTCAAATTGGTCACTCTATCATCCCTAAATCACTAATTCAGTTGTAAAATGGAGTGGATGAGTCCAAGCCATACTTCAGCAGATCCAATTTGTACTTGCTAGCTTTCCTCGCATCTCACTGCCCCTCACAGGTCTCTGCTAGGAGTCACATCAAGTGATTGCCCTATCCCAGAGAGAAATTGTGACTCTGTTGTGCCACCTAGCACACAGAGGGGAAAGATGGATAAAACCTGCAACCAGGAGCAGAAGGCCCACTTCAGGCATGGCTGATCCTTGCTCTCTGCTCTATTCTTGTCACTGTAGGCTATAAGCCTTCCACCACGCAGCAGACTACACATTTTATCCAGGTCATGAAGTTCCTGAATTTTCTTGATGATGGAATTACACTGCCATCCACATATGGTATGATCAACAAAACAGGTCCAGAAGCTTCCTGTGTGAAGAGCCACCTTTTGATGTTCTGTCCTGGGAGGTGGCACCCTCTTTGCAAGGCCACCTCAAGGACCTAGTCCAAAGGGAGTAGTCTTCATCTCCAGGAAATATTTTAATTCTTTTATCAGGCATTATCTAGCTCTTTTAATCATGGGCATTAATGCAGTATACACTGAAGATATGTGTTACATCAGTTTTTGAGAAATTCAGCCCTTTTTTACACTGCATCAAGCCAGTTCTCTTTCCCAACCACAAAAAGGAACAGCAGCAGTCAGCCTACCAATATGCATTGTGGGCATGCCCTTCTGCCTTGAAAAACTTACTTACACTTTAACCAGCTCTTCAAATGCAGAACCAATTGTGCCAGTAATTCCTTCAGGAATCCAAAATATTCAGTAAAAAAAAAACACAAACAGCCAACATTCTTAAGTGCATGAAGCTAAAACTCCTGATGATGTTCACCTGCAGGAACCCCATTGTAGAGGTTTCCATCATTGCCTTACTGAAGTGAGAAACTACAAGTGAAAACAAACATGCCCATGGTTTTTCTTTTCTTTCTTCCTTTTTGTTGAGCAACTCTCTCTCCAAAATCAATCCTTTCACCTGGACTCCTGTGCTGAGAGATCATGGTGATTTGGCACATGCTGGTTGTCCTCTGCATGCTTCTCGATTTTTCATTCTGCCAATACCTCCATCTTGTTGAAGAAGCTCCCTCTAGCTTAGTGGAGATGTGCAGCTATAACATCCATGCACACCTTGTTTTCTCTTGACCTGTTCATGAGGTGATCCTACAGCAAAGGGCTGCAGTCATGCTTTGAACAAGATGAACTGAGGACTCTTAAAAAATGTGTCCCCACCAAGAAATCCAAAGTCTTGATATTCTTCCCTAGATTCTGTACATGTAATCTCCTCTACTGCATTTCTATGAAAACACTGAAAGACAAGAACATGTTTTACACTTTTCATTTATAATCTCAAGCTGAACCCATCCCCAAACAGATTGTTTCTCTAGACCATCACTAGGAAAGGTGATCTAGGCAGATGCATTTTGACTTGTATGACTGCAAGCATTGATAAAGGAAAGAGAAAGGAAGAAGTTGTCAGAGTCCTGAGTGCACTAACAGGCCTTAATGGCCCTAAACAGCCTCACCTGGGGCATCCACCCACACCCTCTGCAGATGGGTCTAGGCACTCCATTTAAGCTCAGGCCTGAATGCCTTGGTAGTTTGAGCTATGCTGTAAATGTTGCAGCCTCAACTCCTGTCTTTGTCTTCTGAGTGGTCCCTAGACCTATGCTGTGAGTAGGCTTTCTCCTGGATGGACCTCTTGGATGTATGTTGTAGCCTTGTTGCAGTCTTGTCTTTGGCCTTGTCTCCTGGACGGACTGTAGACACATGTTGTGGCTTTGTTTCCAGTCCTATCTCTGGCCCCATCTCCTACTATTTGTGAGTGGACTCTCTGGATGGGCCCCAGACTTGACTATTTCAGCTTGTCTGGGATTGTCAGTGGACTCTGTTACCAGCCCCCTGCTCTGCCTGCTGTCTTCAGATGTTGTGAGACCATGCCCTGATTGGTGAAGGTGCTGTCTGCACTGCAGTCACCTTTGGCTCCTGGCTTGTCACCTGCCTTGCGGAGCAGCCAGCCCTTGCTGCTCCCTGACAGAAGTAAACTTACATGTGATGAGGAAAAATTAACTGCTAGGTGAGTTCCTCTTCTGTCTTCTTGCAACTGGTAGCCAGGCTGAGAGCATGAAGATACTCGAACCAGGGAAAGGTATCCCTAAGGAAATAGGAGCTGGTGTACCAAACACAAAGAAGCATGCCAACCCTCTTTGCAGTGGAGCTGCTACTCCTAATGCTGATCTCAGGCTAAATTCATGTGATAGGCTACTATAGGTGCCCAGTAATGATTACACTCTTAAAAATCCTATACAATTTGGGATACCACCTGGAGTATCTGCTATGTGACATATTTGCCTCTATCCCCTATCTGCAATGATTTTATCTTCCCAGAAGATGCACAGAGGAGTATTGTGAAATACTTTACTAACATTATTAAATTAATTGTTAAATCATTCCTGTGAGATAAGAACTATTTAGAGTTACAAATGTAATGAGCTAAAAGCAGTAACAGCCTCTTCCTTGGGTATGGGAGAAAAGGAGAAGGGCAGTCTTCCTTCTTTCATAACCAGTCATCTTATGACACATCTCAGCTGAACTTCTTAGACAGCTTACCTCTCAGTGTTTTGTATGAAGTAAGAATCCATATAATTATAGAAGAATGTGCACTTTCAGATTTGTTTTGTTAACTTTTGCTTTTAAAAAATAAAAACGCACTTATACTGCATTACCAGACTATGACAATAATGATAGCGAGCTAAGTAAAACCAAAACCCAATGATGTCATCCAAAGAATACGTACTGAGTTGCAGGGGGGAGGAAGGGAAGGGAACCAGGTCTCTTTTTAGTTAATAACAGTCTTCATCCTGGAGCATATGACATTCCCATAAAGGCTAATTAGGGCAGATCATTATATACTTACCTCCTCAGAAGGGTGGAAGTGTTAATGACTGAGCAACACTACGAATGTATTTGCCCCAAGTAAAGACATCAAATGACCATATGGGATGATCCTAATAAGCACCCCAAATTTCCATTTTACACATGTCCTATTTAATATATTTAAACTGTTGAAAATACTATTATAATCACTCCAGCTTCATGGCAGCTGATGTGCTATACATGTTTGAGAGGGTGGTATCAATTAACTATGTTATCTGTAATGCCATGCCTGCAATTACTACTACTTCACAACTTGTCATTAATGCATTTGACAGGGTTTTTCCAAAGTAACATTTATTTAGAGGTTAATCAAAATTCCTAAGACTGCCATTTATTATAATCTGATTTTGGATAATTGTCCAAATCAGTGGCTCTCAGAGGCAGCAGTTTTGTCTCAATCTCAGTGAATATAGTATATTAATGCCAAAAAACAACAGAGGATTAGAATTACATTTTATGTACATATAAGTGGCTGTTGCACAGCTCAGTTCTTCGGGATACATGAATTCTATCAGAAATTTTTCTCTCTGCTACTTAGAAGGCTGGACAATGCTTACAGCAACATTAGGAGCTGGGAGGCTGGGGCAAAGAGAAAGTCAAAGGGAAGCCTGTTCCCTGTATCATTCCAAGGAGCAAATAAAAAAAGGGGGGGGGGAGAGGAGGAGAAAGAAAAGAGAAAGAAAAGCAACCTATGCATTTATCTTTTTGTATTGGAAATTGAGAGTGAGCACATAAGGGAAGGACCAGCAGCTGACCCATCTGTTCTGTATACAAGGCAAAATATACACAGTTCAGTGTATGCCTTACTAAACCCTCAGATTCTGTAAGAAAAGAATGCCCAGTGCTTAAAATATCAGGAATATCAAAATTAGTTGCCACGCAGCTATAATTTGGCTCTTTGCATATAGTCATGCCAACAGTTTTTAATCACTTCCTCCTCCTCTTTGGTGCCAGATTCCCAATTGAAGTCTCAAACAAGCATACATGACCTGGTATTTTCTTGGTGAATTTCTCTTTGGCAGATACGCTATTTGGGCAGACTTCAGATACATCCTTAAGATCATCCCTGATAAACTTACTTCATTATTCCAAAATCTGTAGGTGTTAGAGATTATCAGCAAAACTATTATAATTTTTTAGCATATGTAAACTAGAATACTTCTCCTACTGTTAATTTCAAGTGATTGCTGAACCATTCTAGAAAATTTGGGATACAACACATCCCAAAAGGAAAACTTTTCAGCTTAGTGGTTGAAATCTGACAACTTACAATTAAAAACATCTCAGTGAGAAATGTCAGGCAACCTTATGTATGGCTGGGATACCAGTCCACCTAAAATAATATTTTTCAAATCAACTATTCATATAATATGAAAAGACATACTTAAAACAAGCAGGAGGTCCATTTACTTGTTTACTAATAAGCACCTGTTGTTGAAATATCAGGACAGATGTAAAACAGATCTCATATATTGAACAGAACATATTTATAAAACTGGAGCTTACAGGAGTTTGGGAGACAATAGCAAAATATGAAAAATGGTTTGCAAGTACAGGAGTTAAATTATTTTTTGCATGAAACTGGGAGTGTTAAGTGAAACCCTTTATTCCACTGAGCCTTTCCAATGTTTATTCTAAATATTCCTTTTCAAATAATTAATTTGACAACATACCATATTGCTGATTTGCACTATGCTTTAGTTCTAAAAGCTTGTTACATTTTGATTTTTTTTGTTTTTGCTTTTAGACACACTCTATTTATGAATCACTCTCATATTTATATTTTAATTCTTGGGCAAGTCTACTGGCAATTAATATGTAAAACAGTTATAGAAAACAGCAGATCAGTTTGTAATAAATCATACTTTGGAAGAGAAGGTCACTATTAATTTATTATTACTTTAAAATAGCTTATAATCAGTGCAACTGTTCTGCTGTAAACATTACTGGGAAAATTCTCTCTCTCCTCTATTGACACTATCCTGGATAGCATTTAAATTAGTGGCAGGTATGTACCTGAGTTCCCATAGAACCACTTTTTTTTTTTTTTTTTTTTTAAACTCAGCCAGAATCTGATAAGACAGAGGTTGTTCTGAGTTACGTATTTGTAGTTCCTGGAACAGGTGGTCTTCCTGAGTCAGTCTGTCATCTAATGTTTATATGTGAACTTTATGACAGAGGCAGTGCTGTATACTGCACTGAACTGCATAGAGGCTGCTGTGCATGAAAGGTTAAGTTTGGGCCCTACCATGTCACCTTTTCCCTTCCTGCCTTTATGCTTTGCATATTACACAAGCACACTGCCTACCTAATATTATTGTATGTGTCAAAAATTACTTTCTCTGCCTGGACTAGTAACTTCTTCACATAGTTTCTTTTAAAGAAAATCAAGAAATAGGGAGATTTAATGTGCATGTGTACACGTGTATACAACTTTTTTAGGCACAGTATTTCAGCAGAACTGGCAACTCACTGCAAGATCAATTTTTTTTCCCATGCATCTGTCTATACTTCCCTGTCATTGGTTTAAATTTTCCTTTTTGAAAAGTTCCTTTCTTTTCAGGACATTCAAAGTAGAAAAGTAGAGGAGCGTATCCCAAATGCCTATCTTTTCCCCACTCAGAGAAATTATCTTCTTCCATGCCTTCAGCTGCTTTTATGCCAAATCTGACTCTCTCCATTTCTGCAACATTGCATAAACCTCCCTCTGGCTACCAGCTACTGCCTCAGACAAAATTCTTCCCAAATAAACCCTCTTTTCCTTCTCAATCCTCCCCTACCTCCTTCCTCAGTCTGTATTAACTACTCCATTCTCTTTCCTCACTTACGGACCTACATATTTCTGAACTTTATATCCTTTACGCTTGCAGCTAGTTTCCTAAATAGTGTTCTTTCCTTTTTTAATGTCCCTAAAATTTGCATCCCCCATCACTGCCAGCATCCACTTAAACGGACAGACATCTCACAGTAACTATCCTAACGTTGCACAACACCCTCCTCTCATATCTGTTCAAAATGCTGCTTCTAAAGTTAGTTTCCTCCAACCATACTTCTTCCACTGTCTAGATATCTCTTGATTTTTCTTTCTCTTCAGGAACAGAATTCCAGCTCTTAGGTACTATGAAAACCTGCATAACATTGCCTACTCTCTTGCTTGCCAAATGTAGCTTTACATTCTTCCTGCTTTAGGATGCTACACAAGAATATAGGGAAGGACATGTGCAACTTCAAACATATATGTTTAGTGCTGGGCTTGAAGTTACGCACATACATGAGTGCATTTATGAACCGGGGATTTCATATTCTGTCATATTGCTACTGTAACTCTGTATTTCCCTCCAGGCAATTGTTTGCTCCTGCTAATGAAAGTACAGTCCATACTCTCAGCTTTCTCACCCCTGCCTTTGGCTTGTTTTAAGCTCAGTCCACAAGTATGAGACATCATAATTGTGCACAAGTTCCTCAAGTGCAGCTACTTTTAAGTCAGCCAGGCTTCTCATCTCATCCTTTTCAGCTGTGTTTGTCTCAGGCCTGGAAGCGGCAAAAGTTTGGGCTCATTTTCTCTCTGATGGCTCCAAAATAGCAGGAGGTGCTACTTGGAGAATTCCTTGCCCACATTTTAGTCTGCCTCTGATCCTTAAAAACCTTCAAACAATTCAGCCCCCTTTTGTCTCCACATACTCACTCTACCTTTTTCCTATTCTTAAATGTTTTCCACCTTTTTCCCCCTGCTTATTTGTACTGCCCTATTTGGCCTGTAAATTTAATGAACATGCAATGAGCCTTTATGTGTGTAAAGTGCTGTGTAAGTTGACAGTGCTATAAAACTGGTCTGTAGCAAACTAAAATAGTAATAATAAGTTGGGCATATGATGATCTAGAGTTGTATAATATGCGCATTATCATACGATCTGTGCAGTTTTGTCATAGCTTTTTAGCACCTGAAAAACTGAATTTAGGCCAAATGTTGTATCTCTATTTTACGTGATGGAGAAGGGAGACAGATTTTATCTGCAATATGCTCAGGCTGACTTTCTAGCATTTTGGAAGTGATTCTTTAACAAATGCTAGAAAAAAGACATCTTGGATTAAAAAGCTAAAAATCATAAAGCTGAGAATATATTACTTAGATGAAGATTTATGTGCCCAAATGATACCATTATCTTTTTTCCTCATCCCCTTCTTTCCCAAGATCTGTGGCTGGGAAGACTGAGATTTTTGCCCACTACATAGTGACGAAAGGGCAAATCTTTTCCCCCGATTTCAGTGTGGCAGGATCAAGTCCATCATGTGTTCAGTGCATTATTGCAGTGTACCTGAGCAATCCCCCATTCAAGTACATAACTGAAAGTTTATTTGTTCAGGTTGACGAACAAGGTCAGAGCTTCCTTGTCTATGTCAGGGTGAATTCACAGAGGGCTGAGCTGGGACTAGTGTCTCATTCTACTTCCCAGCAAGTACCCCAGCAACCTCGACCTTGTAGCAAGGATAAGCACATGATAGAAGGGAAATGTACAAAATTGTCATGTGTGCTGCATCCTTCCCTGGAGGCTGGAAGTTTCACCTCTCTGATATGCTTAGCTGGCTCAGAGTAAAAGTTCTTGAGAGCAGTCACAATCCTAGGTCTCATGTGGCAATCCACAGCAGTATCTGCAGGACAAATGGGCCAGCCCACAGGCAGATTACCCACTGAAGCTTTCACAGAAAGTCAAGCAGGTTCAGTTAGCCTACACCAAAATCATAGAACTTAAAACTTTGACACATTTGTATACACACGCATAAACGGATGTGGAAGACTGATGTGGAGAACCTAGCATGTGAAAAGGTAATAATTTTCATTAGTTAATAAAGTTTTACACACAGTGTCTGCAAATGCTGTTCCAGTCTAATCAGCGGAGAGATCATTTGTGCCATCTGCACTCAGCAGGGACTGGGTTGTTGAGACAAGGTGGCAAATAAGAACAATAACAGGAGTAAATGAAAATAATATGCAGAAATATAAACCTAGCCAACCAAGACTCTAAACCAGTTGGATTTCAATGAGTACTACTGGATCTTTCTAGACAGAAATGTGTTTTTCTGATAATGGTTGTAATTACTAAAATATTTTAGTGCTACAACCTGACCCAGGTGGAGAAAATACATTTTCCATCAACAAAATTAAGGTATGATTAAGGTAGGATTAAAAAAAAATAGAACTTTAAAGATAATGGATTGTAATCACTTATGTTCATACTTTGTAAATCAAACTATATTGAAAGTGAGCATTATTTGTACCAGATAATAGGCTGAATTCCTAAACAATTTTGAAATTGAGCCAAGGAAACTTTCAAATAACTACATTTGTTCTGAAGTGGATCTTCAGAATTATAATTTTGAAAGTAAATGTAGTTTGTGCCTATATTCCTTTCTCTGCATGGGAATACGGTGATAGAAAATCCCTTATTTCTGCCAGTTGTTTGGCTTGATTTTTAACTAAGTAGTGAGGCGGGCACATTTAATAGGAAAATTATTATTTTCCACTTGACTTATTTCTATGCTAAAACATCTTTATTTTCAGTCTTTTGGTTAGGTTTCAAGCTGATTGTTAAACTGTTAACTTCTGTGACCTACTAAATAGCCATACAGGTGGCTATACCTGTTTTCAAAAGAAAATAGAGTCTATTTTCTTACTAATTATTTTTTCTACTATTTCTTTTTCATGTTCAAAAACAGTCTAGTTTATTGCCATTAGAGCAGTGCCTAAGTCTGAAGGGAACATGAACTATGATCATTATTTTTCAGACTGTAATGGATCATCAAAAAGTTCAGAATTCTCATTCATTAGGACTTTGAATGTTGTTTTTATCTAAGAATGAGAGCTGACGGGACACTTGAAATGAAACGTGATTTTATCAAATCTGATGAAACCATAAGAGCTTTATTATGACAGATACAAAACCCAAGAACCTGTTCCTCTTACCAAGCTTCCCCAAAGTACCTCCTGTATAATTATTAAATAAAAACACTTACTTATTCAGTACTCAGCTTTTAAACCCTGAATAAGAGAAGTACATATTGAGAGAGGTACTTACAACGTTTCCATGGATACAGGATGATGCCAATCAGGTCCATGTTTTTATCTGAAAGGGTGCCCCTGCGGAGACATACAACTTGGTGAGTGGTTGTTTATACATAGTAAGTAAATAGGAACCTTGTTTATTTTACAAAGCGCTCCTGACCCAGACTTTTTCTCATCGCTCTTTTTAAAATGAACATTTTGCTCCTTTTAAGCAGCATATTCTAGTAAAAGACATACTTTTGATGATTTTCCTTAAAGTTGTCCGAGTTTATGACATAGTTTTCAAGCAGAAATGGAGTATCTAGGTATGTTACGTCTAATCCTGGCAAACCTATGTTGACAACTTTTTTAACTCTGCGATAGATATACTGATGCAAATTAAGTCATTCTATTTCAATCAACAGAAGCCACTTCCAGGAAGAAGAAAAAAAGAAGTAATGGGCGGATTTAAATGATAAATGCCCTTACCTGAATCCAGTAAGGACAAGAACACCAAGTTTAGTTTGCTTCACTTTCAGAAGGCTTTCCATTTATTTCAACTT
Source organism: Apteryx mantelli (assembly GCF_036417845.1). Lineage (NCBI taxonomy): Eukaryota > Metazoa > Chordata > Aves > Apterygiformes > Apterygidae > Apteryx > Apteryx mantelli. The sequence goes on from NC_090020.1 coordinate 54,335,973, forward strand.
CCATTTTAAAAGTGGTTGGTTCCTAGATTCCCAAAGCATAAGTGCTATGAACATGTAATTTTGACATCCAGTCTCTCAACACTGCAAGCTTTCTAATTTTGGGAATGAGATTAATACCTCCTATTTGAAAGGTTTTAGTCTTCTAATATTTCTTTGGATAAAAAAGCACAATGAGTTAGTGAAAAGAAAGGCAATCAACTTTAATACTTAACACAGTTTAATAACCTGAATTGAAATATGTGTGTGCTGTATTTCCATTAAAAAAGTTTCCTTCCAGCCACAATTAATAGAACAAAAACTTGTCTTGTTCAGAGATTATTCTTGGAATGCAATTTTAGCGTCTATGTAAAGGAGGAAACTTTTTTGCCATACGAAAGCAATTTTGCCTCTTCCTTTCTCAAAGAAGTGATTTCTGGACAAGACAGCCGATTCGATATTTTCCATTTGCACTCGCAGCGTTCTTTGAGGGGGGGCCGGGAATTCTGTGTTCGTGTGCCAGCGCTGACAAAGGTCTGCTTGTCAGTGATACCTTTCACAGCTAAATTTACTCGGGAGCGACAGCAGCAGGTGCACCTCGGCCTGCCAGACACTTGCGCGCCCGCATCACGCAGCCTACAGGTCAACGGCTGAAGGAGAAAAAGCCTCGGGCTGCTGAGTACGGGGTGAGTGAGGCAAACACAACCCAAACTGGGGGGTTTCTCTTCAAAGCCAGCTGGTCTGGCTTTATTCTACAGGAATTTTTTTACCTGTCAGTTTGATCAACGAAGCCCTCAGCAGGTGCTGACGGGTACAACTTCCTGGAGAAGAAGAAGGGCACTGGTGAGTTTTAATAGAGAAAACAGTTAAAAATAATTTAAGTGTTTAGAGTTGTTCTGCTTGCCTCAGTACTGGAGGATTCGGCTCCAGGCTTGTGGCTATGTTCACTGAGCTTTCTTCAGGAGAAAGCAGATAAGCTTTGCAGCATGCTTCACATTTTATTTGATATGGTACTTTATTTAAGCTTCTGTAACCAAGAAAAGTTTCTTGCAACTGAATTGATATTTATAGGCAGTTTCTTTCAAACTGTTTGTCTGAATCTGAATGGGAAGAACATACAGGATTACATACAAGAACACCAGAAGCCAGCCAATATTGCTGTTGTATCCCCCTTCCTCCCCACCCCCCCAGTCTGCCTCCTTAAAACAAATCCGTTATCCTGGTAATTTCCAAACAAAAAGAAAGGCTTTCTTGCCTGGAGAATGCTCCCTGCATTTGGAGCTTCAGCTGACACTCCAAAGCCTTAGCAACTCCTTTTGAACAACAATGCAAGATTACTTTGTACCAAAAAAGGACCAAAATAAAAAATCTTTAGATCATCTTTTAAAACTCAGTAATCAAAAGGATAATCATATGTTGCTATTTCATTGAAGTGAGAGCTAAATTATGAAACATAGGCTATGTGAAAGTACTTCTTGGCATGATGCTTTTTAAAGATACAGTGAATTTACACAATTTTACTTATTTTGAAACCACAAATTATGGCTGTATGTGTATTTTTTTATTTGCCTAAGAGAGCTGGGAAACTAGACGAAGGGAAAAAGATTTATTTTTCTAGAACAATAAGATCTCAATTAATGTGAAAATGTAGGAAAATGTGACCACATGTTAAAATAAACATTTTGGAGGGGAAAAAGGCATTTTTATTATGATTTCTATTTCAAGAACTCATTCTTTTAACTTTGTTTCACAGTATTCATTACAAATTGTTTTATTAAATTGCAAACATTTATTTAAGCAAGTAAACAGACAGAAAACTTGACCATATGAATCTTTTCGAAAAAACAGATTCCATATTTATATGCACATCATAGAAGATACTATTGGGAGAAAGAAAGGAATTATACGTCAATATGCAGTTATATTAGTTCTGTAGTGGAAATTCACCCATATTCAATAAATCATTTATCAGCAACAGACAGCCTAACCTCAGACTGAACAAGAATATCTAAGGCCTTTTTTAACAGCCCTCACTTGTGAATTTTTTTCAGCTGTGCTGGTGTCGGACCAGTAAAATTGACAGAAAACTCTGACCTCTGTGGAGGTAGATCAGGCCTCAGTTCTTGTCTATTTTATTCATTGTGGGAGACAGGAAGAGAACAGCAAAGATTATGTAGGTTTCTGGGATGTGCTATATGAAGATAATGGCAATTTTGTTTGTTACAAGAATATCCTACTATATGTTAGAATAACAGACCAGTAGAATAAAACATTACTAGTCCAAAAAGTGTAAAGTAAATCTCTAAATATCGAGCTATTTTCTCAAAGCATGAAACAAAGCAAAACAAAACAAAAAACCCAAATCATATCCTAAAAGCAACTCTGGGGCTGCCTTTGAACTATGCAATGTTTGTAAAACATTGCCATTTCATGCATAACATTCTTAATGTATGGAAATCAAATCCCCTAAACATCCATTAAAACCAAGCACTGTTAAATCAGAAGACAGTAAATAGTAAAAGCAATTGCTAGAGTTAACTAGACATTGTACATGTTACAATAACCAAGAAAAATATACGGCCTTTGCTTTAGAGACACTATTTCAATAAGGTGTAATTTTGCCTGGATTTCACTGTATTGATTATAGAGGCTTGGTAACAGTAATTAATGTGACAAAGTCCTGGATAATTTCAAGAAATTCCTATTAAAGTTGGTCTGTACATCACTTTATTTGGGGGAAAAGAGTATTTTGTAAAATACCACTTCAGTATAGAATGTTTTACTTCTCTAGAAAAGGATTACTTAATGTTGCACAAGGTGGAGATTTCACATTTAGATAACTTGTACAATCAAATTTAAACCAGTGTCCTTTCTTGGTCTTTCTGCTGCTTATTTTCTGATTATCAGGCTTAGCACATTAAATGAAAATTTTAAATAGTTTTTTATTAATATGAAATGCTGAGAAATTTAAAATATAGAAAAACCTTATTTAATTCACTGAAGTTTTACCACTATTTCAGATAGAAATAGAATCAGCCCTAAAATACCATGTACAATCACTTATTTCTGTACCAACTATTCCCTATTAACTGAGAGATCAATGTCCCTTCTGTTCCCTGGACCTGCTTTGTTGTCTATTTTGTAAATTACAGTGGTTTATTTTACAACTATCTTTTTTTCTTTTTCATTTTGAAAAGCTGCAGTCTAGCTCAGCTTTCAACCACATGTTTGTCTTTTCCAATAAATCCCAAGCTTTAGTGTCAGGAAGACATCTATATTAGTTATTCCATAGTGCGTGTAAATATAAATGGGATCTAACCACAAAGCTTTGGCAAAAATTACAATTTAGTGACTATATGTTATGTTCTGCAAAAGTTAATTTAAGGCTCTTTATACAGTGTTGCATGATGTTTTTCAAAGTATATTGTGCCTTGTTCTCCTTTCACTTACACTGGTGAAAACTGGAAACTTTTCACTGAAGACAATGAAGTTGCTTTTAAAAGATTTAAAAAAAAAATTACATGATTAAAAATTTGGAGGGTGGGGGAGGGGAAGTGCCTATTTGCCTTGTTTCATAAATGAACATTTGTAATATGCAAATTTTCAATTATTTTTAGGTATATACTTTTTATATATTGTGTGTATATATATACACTTTGTATATACATAAAATTTAAATTTATGATTTTGGGGGGTATAGTAAACAAAATTATATTCTACAACACACAATTTTTTTCATGGGCCTTCAGGATTTTTTTATCCATAAATCATTTGTTTATTGGTCTGAATACTGTCTCCCTTAAAATCAAAGGAATAGATGCATGTTAGGAAGCAGTGGAGAATGGAATTCTCTTCCTTGCCACTCTGTTAGCAATATCTGTAGCCGCTGCTTTGCCTGGCTGCTTCACACCTCTAAAACTGTAAGAGTGGCTACAGACTGCTCTGCAACTGTTCTCCACCCCTGCACACCATTGCAGTCCAGTAGATCCGGTCACATTTGAAGATACCCCTAGCATTTCCATACCACTGCCCGTGATTGCTTACAGCTCCTCCTTGCTATCCTATTTTTAAAATGTTGTCACACTCTATAGTTCACCATATACAAGATAGTAATAGTGTGGATTTTCCTTGCAACATGCCCCTTATCACAATGAACAGGTATACAAACTGTTTTCGTTAACTGAGTTGTCTTCTCCAATGTAAGTACTAGCAACTTATCCCATAGTTAAATCAGGTTGTTCCCTTAAAAGCAGCTAGCATTATGAGGCAAGTCTTGAAAGAACTATTTAAGACATTTTCAAGAAAGAAAAGCTCAGTGCATTCTATGCCTAAATGTAAAGGCACTGGATTCTAAATTAAGTTCAATAGACGCAGCTTACAAAGGATAAGCATATAGATTTAAGCTAGGGTATCTGATGAATTTCCTGGAAGCATGTGAAATAACTGTATAGAATGAATGAAACAGCAGATACCACTTTGTTCACATACACACAGTAATGCTAATTTCACATATATACTTGCAAGTTGTGCTGTTAGTGTATGAAGTTTGATCTAATGTTAATGTACCTGATATACTGTACCCTGGAATGTGACAGCAAGGCAAAAAGAAGTTGACCAGTATGATAGCCAGCAGCTAACAATTAATTCAGCAAAACAAACCTTTTGGTATCTGTTCTTAAAAAAAAAAAATCTCCCCCAGTAATTTTTTGTCTTGCTGCTCATCTTTTTGTGAACTGACAATGATATGGAAGTATACAAAATCACAGGATCATATAGCTTTTTCTATAGATGGCACAGATATCTGCATTATTCATTCTTTTTTTCCTTTGCTTTCTGAAGTGGTGGCAGAATACTTTCTATCCACTATATTACTATCTGCAAATAGCCCTTTTCCCAGGATCATTCCACTTCCTGAATTTGCAAGTACTGTAGAAGAATGTTTGGTAATAAAAAATTAATATCATGCACAATAATTATGAAAATTAATTAAGAGTCTACAAAATGTGGGGAAAAAAATAGAAGAGATTGTGAAGTAATCACCTGCATATCAGGATAGTTCCTACTTTTGCAAAGACATGGCCATCCATTTAATTGTGTCCTTGCACTGTCTGACTTCATTAACTATTCGATTCCCAACCTCTACACTGTTGATAGCATTTTAGATCTTCGGCACATACAGCCTCACTGAAATGAGGTTTTGGGCTCTTCCTCAGGAACATGAGGTAACTCTCTCCCACTTAAGGCAAAGAAGCACTTCTCCCTGTCATTCCAGCGAGGGTTAAACTGCTGGGTTTGATCTGCAAAAAGGATGCAGGAACTTTTCATGAAATCTCACTTGAATCCAGAAATTCTTAATCTATATATTCCTTAGTGAGCAAGAGTCTTTCCTGAATTACTGATGTCTATATGCCCTTCTCTATCTTTGCCCCACCTCCACCCCACCTGACTATCTGGACCCCAACAGAGCCTCCACTCCCACTTACAGCTGGAAAATCCCATGACTCCCTTCCAAACACATTCCTGCTCTCCAGCCCTAGCTCTGTGTCTGAGTTATGGCCCAGGGGGCAGCTAACTCGCATCCCAAGATTCCAGAGGACAGCGGCCTTATAGCACATACCTTCAGGCTGTTGAAGCTGAAAAGGGTAAAGGCAAAAAGCTGCTGAGTGTTATCAACTCAATTTGCTGCCATAATGAAAATACTTAGCTTTACTGAGAGTTTAAGAATGGAGACAGGTCATGACATTGTTGATGGGTCAGTCAGAGAAGTTTCAGTTTTTAATTGATTAAAAAAGGAAAGAATGGAATAGTTGTCTCTATATGGTCCTTACCTGCCTAAGAAAAATACCCCTCAATTTCAGAACCTTAGCTTCTCCAATTCAGTAGCAGGGTTTCTCCTTCAACTGCCTCGCTGTAGCTATCCATAAAGACATCAATGAAATCAGATATTGCAAGCTTGATACTTTTTTCCTTATAAAATGGTGCAGACTTGCAGAAAGTAGATGACCAGAAATGGGAACTTAAATCTGTCCATATCATACAAGAGCTGTGCAAAGGTGCTCAAACTAGATCGTATGACAGCAACAAAAACTTCAGATGAAATACATCTAAACCAAAGTACATATCCAAACATGACCTCTGAGGCTCAGTTTCCTTTTAACCTCAGTAATATCAACTTTTTTAAGTGCTTCCATGGGAAGAGTTATAACCAATGACATCACAGCTGGAGGCTCATGGAAGTTTTAATATAGACTAACATAAGTGGCATAAGCACATCTAAAAGCTGACCCAACTATTGTAAAATTACATTTTATGGCCATAGAGGTTACAGGTTCTTCTTCACATATCAACAAGAGCTGTCAGTCTTCAAAGGACCTCTCTAAAACAGCTAATAAAAGTTTTATATTAATTATTGTTTGTGATAACAGAAGTATTAGTATTACTGCAGCACTTAGAAACTACAGTTATGTAGTGCTTGGAGTTGTTCAAACACAAAACAAAAACATGAACCTAGCACTGAAGAGTTTACAGATTAAATTAAGAACAGTGAATTTTCTCAAAAAAAACAGAGACTAACCTATTGCCTCTTAGTATATGCATGCAGGTATATCTGTGCACATAGTTTGCCAGCAGTACTTTTATTCCCTCATTCCACGAATCTATTACTATTGTATTCCATATTCAATTTATGCTGCAAATCTCATATGGCATATTCTGTTATAACATGCAGGATGATTGACCTTTTAAATTTGCATATCCTTTACTCCAACTTTGGTTACAGAAAGTGGTAAGCCACTTGCAATAGATGCAAATTGTCAGGAACATCCAAAACTCTGAATGCTTATCTGAAGTATATCTCAAAGTTTGGCCTGGAAAACCCCTGCAAATTGGGTTTCTCAAAAAAACCCTGGCATTTCCTCTTCGAGCTAGGAGTATGGTAACAACAGCCTTTCTTGTGGTATGTTGGAATCTGTATCTGTAGCCAGGATGGGGAACCATAGTGGCCTTCAGAAAGGGGAGAATGAGTTGACCAACGTTTTTCTACCCTTAGAACAGGTTTGATTTGAATTCTATTTGAATTGTGGCTAAGGATCTATCCAAAACAAATCTCTACTTTGCTTGGCCCTCAGAATTATCATGAATTTCATTGTTTACACAGATGCAGATGCTGATCTAATTCATAGCAGCTGCAGAATACTTAATTAAGCTTTTTCTGGCCATCTATGGCTGTCTGCTTCTGTATCACATCATCATGCAGTGCAAGATAGACAAATGCTTGAGTGTCACACAATTAACAAGAGGGTACAATCATATTTTTTGTTTTGGGTTGTGGGGTTTTTGGCAAAATACCTGAGAATATCACTATACCTTAGTCCATTAATTCAATTTTGGGAAATCTGAGGGAATGTACAGCTTGAAAAACTTCCCCCACCTTTCCCATAATTGCACGGGTGACCAAATGTGGTAGCAGGAATGAGAAAGGTTGTAAGTTTTAACTGATTATAGAATTAATATAACTAATAACTATAAACTAATACTATAACTTATTGTTATAGCATTATAAGAAATGTTTATAACTAATCTAATTCTGAAACTTACTTCTTGGGAGCCTTTCTTTCAGTGCAACCTTCTTTTGAAATGACTAGCTAACAGTGAAGAGGTTTAAGCCTTCTAAAATTGCCTAAATTAAAAATGAAAGATAAAGCTATTGTCTTCTGCATCAGGCCTAGATGTTGTGCAAGATACCAAAAGATAAATGAAGATGTATAAAGACAGGCATTCTCGGTGCTGTACTTCACAGTTGGCAGGAACCTACCTGATCCCTCTGTAAATTCAAGCAGCCCCACAGCTGCTCTAATTTAGTCTCCGTTTCATCATAAGCCATGTAGAACAAAGAACCACCAGAGCACAGCATGTCCTGTAGTATCTTTTCTTGCCTTTTCTCTCCATCCAGCACGCCCTTCTTTATTAGTGACTGAGAAGAACAGTAAAGGTACTGTATTTCTCAGATGAATGCTGCTTACTAATCTAAGTGGACTTCAATTACAGTTGTATTAAACCATATAATGTATTAGTTTGCTACCAAATGTCTTGTTTTTTAAAAAAACAAATGTTTCTGAGGCATGTGAAGATGCAGAATAATCAGACTGATGAACAGCAGTTCAAGAAAAATGACATTTCCAAAATTATTCTTCAAATGCATTCCTGTAGTTACACCCTATTAAGATGCAGAGGTGATTCCAAGTCTCCACTCTAAGCTCATATTTGATCTATTTTTATATTTTTGCATAGGGAAAAAAAGCCCATTTAGCTTGAAATTACACCTAATTAACTTTATGTGAGAAGAGATTTTTGAAGAAAAATTTGAAAATAGTTACTGCAGTTTTCAGTTTGTGAGACAAATTTTTGCTTGCTGATTTCTGTCTAACACTGAAGAACTTCAAAATTGTTGATGCATTTCTTCCATACAAGTCTACACTCACATTTTTGGAGTCCCTAAACATCAAGAGGGGGAGGATTAGTAGGTTAAATTCTTCCTTTAGTTGCACTTAAGTAAGCTCATTGACTACAACTGTTGTCCCCTTAAAATATATGTGTGTGTATATATAAATATATATATATATATAACTTTATACATTTGGTGGAATGTTGTCATAGGATGATGAGGACATTTAAATATCTCAGGGAGAGACAGTGCCTGGTACAGGAACTGGAGTTCCAGCATGCTCAAAGATTAAGTCTGAGGCAGGAATAGGATCTGGATGACCACTGATGTAGGCCTGAGCTTCCATTTTAGGGTCTCTGCTAAAACTTATCAGAGTGCATTAGATTTCAACAGACTTCAGCAGGCTTTGGATTTGGTGCATGATCTCCACAGCATCCCAGTTTCACACCAGCCATTAAATTCAGCATTTCTGTAGTTGCTGACTCCTTCAAATGCAAATTCAGCCTCATTTTCAAACAGATAACAGACCTTAAGTATTAGTCTAGTTCTAAAAAGTACATGTGCAGCAAACAAAAAGAGTGGTTATCACTAGCTCCAGGATCTGATTCCAGTATTAGTCTGTGTTGTGATTCACAAAGTAATAAATACTATTTTTACACTTGGAGGACAATTTTAGTAATATCTATCTTTTTGTTGAAAGAAGACATATTTGTCTATGAAAAAGTTTCCTTCTATCTCTTGTTTTAAAATGCTGTTAAAAAAGAAACAAAACAAAACTACAGTAAAGAAATTCTTAAACAAGAATGTCTTGGACAACTATTTATAAGATATTTAAAGGACAGTATCAACTTGAAAACTACAGTTTCAGAAACTGCCTTTCGTAACAATGAAACACTTCAGATTACTAGAACTGGAACAATTTAGCAAAACAAACAAACCTCCTTTTTATTGTTGGCTTTGTGCATTTGGCAGCCTTTTCCCCTGTACAATCAGTTAGTTTCTTCCCTGCAAAGGCCCTTGAAAATATCAGCACAGGAGCAGGAAAAAAAACCCACCCCATTTAAAACAAAACAACAAAAAAAAGGACATTAAAAAAACAACCTTCTGAAAGCCTGGAAAGTAACAGATAATGCCCCAGATTAGTCTACCTCTGAGATCTCCATCTAGACCAGAAATACAATTTCCTCTATCTTTACCAGCATTGCCAAGTATGTGCTGCACCCCCTCCTGCCGTAGTCACTTTGCTGCGATGCATGCGAACGCACGCATCGCCTGCTAACAACCGAAAAGCCCCCTGCCATTCCCTTTCCCAGAATAAGCCATCTACCACATTCTGTCACACACGAGCTGCAGATCAAATAACTTTACCAGCCTCACCCCACTCATTAATACACATTTTCATATCACACACCTCCCTGTCGACTTCTGTCACTGCTGACTGCGTACCATCCCACGTGCTAGGTAGATAGCAATACACTTTACCCAACATGGTCTGAGACACAATTACTCATGTGCACTATACAGCCTACTCGCACTGCACAAAATGCTAGCTATAGCCAGGGCTGTACCTCAGCCACCCAAACAAGCGGTCTTGTTTATTGCAAAGGTCAGAGAGGCAGACAAAACGCTGTAAAGCCTTCCAAAGACCTTGGAGGGGCCCTACCGCGGGCAACCTGGGGATTAGCAAACGGGACAGTATTACAGAGAAATACGGAGCAGAGTTAAGGCTGCTGATCGCTTCCAGATTTTCAGAGCCAACCTTTAGCTGGGACTTCCTACCCTTTGCTATTCCTGTCCTAGTTGTTTTAAATAGCAGCGGTGTCATGAGGTTTTCCAGAAGTACTCCGTGCTCCTCTCTGATCGCAACCGAATCCGTACGGTTTGAGTTTCTGGGACTCCCTCATCTCGCGCTAGCGGGCGCTGAACCGGCCCCGCCAGGTTTATAACAACCCCCGGCAACGAGCGGCTTCTAACGTGAACGCGGGGAAGCTCCTGACGGGGGCGGGGGGAGAGCCGCTGCCCCGGCGCCCGTTTTTCCCGACGAAGCGCCCGGTGTCGCCAGCGCCCCCGGGGCGGGCCCGCGCCGCGGGGCCCGGGGGCGCCGCTGCGGGGCCCCGCGCAGCCGCCCGCTTTTGTTGCCGCCGAGCGGGCGGTGGCGGCCGCCTCGGGGCTCGGCTCGGCTCGGCTCGGCTCGGCCCGCCCCTGCGCCGCCTGCCCTCGCCGGGCCGCAGCCCGCCTCCCCTGCCGGCCCTCCCCCGGCCGCGGGCCGCCCCCGCGCCGCGCCCGCGCGCACACACGTGGCACCCACCTTGCCTCCCGGCCCCGCCGCCGCCGCCGCCGCCGCCGCGCCGCGCCGCGCCGCTCCCACCCGGCCGCCTCCTCCCCCGCACCCGCAGGGCCTCGCGGCCGGGGGCGCGCCCCCTCCCCGCCGCGGCCGGGGACTCGGGCGGGCCGCGCGCGAGGCGCGGCGGGGGGCTCGCGGCCGCCGTTGGGGCCGTTGGGACCGTTAGGGCGGCGCCGTGCGAAGGCGGCGGGTCCCCGGGGATCGCGGCCAGTCGCTTGCCCGCGTCCGCCGCGCTTATCGGCAGCGCCCGCTTCTGCCCAGCCGACTGACCGCCCTTCCCCACGTTGTGCTCGGCGGGAATGCTCGAGTCGTCTAAGAAAATGAACGCAAAACTTTTAAAAGTGGAGCTACCGCTGCCGGGGCAAAATGTTTTCAGGCTTCAAGGGGTCAAGGCAGAAACTACACTGGTCACTCCCCTAAACTACAGCTATCAGTGCGGCCACCCGTTATGTTACAGTGTTCATTTGGATTTACGTAAGGACACCTTTTTCACAAAAAAACTAGTGCGAGGAAAAATGGGCATTTCAGTTAAAAAAATTCTCCTGATGATGCTGAGTGTTGCATTGCTAGAGGCAGGCCTGAGGGGAAACTTCCCTGGGTAGCTGCAGAACGTACAATAGTTTTTAAAAGAAGGAAGAAATTAATATTCCAAGCTTTAAAATTTTCACATTTGGCACAGTCTTTTAAACTGACATTTGTTAAACAATGAGCAACTACATTTTTCAAAAAGTGCATAAAAGCAGAAATAATTTTCTAAGTAACTATTGGAAGATTAGTACAGTCCAAAAATCAATAGTTTTATATTTTTATTGATAGTGTAGCATTCCTAAAGTAGGATTCAGATGGAGTTTATTACAGCTTTTGAAAACTTTAAGCTACTTACAAGTGATATTCTTTTTAGGCCTAAGTGCACACCAGTAAGGACTCATATTCTTCTTATAGAAATTGTTCCATAAATCTCTTTAAATATATTTAAGTACTATAGGTTTGCATTTAAATAATATACTACTTTTGTGCTTTTAAACGTCTAAGGTGCCGAACAAGAATTGTAAACTGTGAAGTAACTACTATGGAAAAGATTAAGTAAAGCATTGGAGGCGGATGATTTTGACAATAAAGAGGGTGTACGTGGTGAGTGTTTAATATTTATTGCATTTAATATTACAAAGTACTATTTATTGTTTTCAGATTTAATGCTAAAAGCAAAGCCTGGAGAGTAAACTCTGCTGTATTATGTCCTTACAGGTACACCTGTGACAAAGGCTTTCTGTAATCATTGCTTGATGTATATAACACCATTTTAGTAATGGCATGCCATTTTATTTAAAGTTCATATGTCAGCTGTGCCTACCTTGCAAATATTTTTTTGCAATTAAATGATTTTACAAGGAATCATGTACATTTCAGCTCTCTGCAATGGTTTACAAAGCATTTAAATTGTGTTCCTGGAATATATATTCTATTATCTTTGAAATTATCTGAATTTATAGCTTTTGTTCATTATAAAAGCATATGGATTGAGGGAATATTCTGAATGAATGAAGAACAAATACAGTACTTTTGAATAATCTTGTGGGGTAGATTAATCTATAGCCTCAATTTCTCTCAGGGTGGGTTGCTGTGGCAACCGCCCCAGCTCACTTTAAAATAATTTTGTAAAGCTCACTTTAAGCGCTGCACCCAGCGTGGGCCAAGTTTAAAAGCAGCCAGACATGGGAAGAGGTGTTATACTGCATTGCTCTTGTAAGATAGGGAGGTGGTGGAAGAGAGCGAGGCGTGGAGTGGGGTAGAGCAGAACTTTAAACAGAAAATAGAAACTAATCCACCCCAGGGTTAAGATGCAAAGGAGGTGGATCATTGCATAGTAACCTTAATGCTTTTCAGTTTAAATGTCATTAAATGATGTAAGCTGGCAATCTCATTTCTCCTAAGGAAAAGGTATGTTCAGCATCCACAAAAGAATAAAAACGGACTTTGATTACCTTCTTCAGAGGAATGCATTATAAGCCCATCTTGAGATAATCACACTTGTAAGGGAAAGAGATAGTTGGACGCACTTCACTTGTTGATAAAACTTTGGGGAACTGTTTTTGTAGCTATTACATTTTCACTGGTGTCTCATTGTTTAAAATAGTGTGTGTATTAGGTGGTGGATTAAGAAAAAAGTAATTATGTCAGCTGACCTACACATGACCTGTCAACAGGAAAAGGAGTAGATCTGACTCTCTTGCAAGAAATTCAGAAAGGATCCATTTGTGGAGCATCAGTACAAGTACAGATACTGGAATGAGGGTGTTTGAAATTATTCCAGATTTTAAAATTAAATGCAGCAACATAGAAAAATCCTAAACACTTCCAAAGATACTGCATAGCTTCATGGCTTATCTAACCCTGAGATGAGTGGGAAAGCATGATTCCCTCCCTCATATCTGTCTGTCCATCTAGTATCTGAACCCTGTTTTAAAAACTGAGGTGTCCTTTACATGGATCTGATGAATTATACTCATGACAAAAACTTGGCGTGGCTTTAAGATACTCTCATATGTGAAGGTCGCAACTATTTAAAGATTAGGCCACAAGAGCCTACATGGAGATGTAGTAGATGTGTTAAGCTGCTGTGTATGTTATTTTCTGAAATATTTGCCTACTCTAATAATTGCTTTTAAGCTAAAATAGCACTCAAGTTCCATCTTGCCCATTGAAGGGCTGTGTTATCAACTAGCCACAAACCCAAAAACTTATTTATCCTGTACAAAAAAAATCGCATGACAATCATTTTCAACTGGAGCACAAAAGTGCAAAGGATTAACACAGTTTTCTATTTTTGCCACCAAGAAAATGTTAATATTACTGGAAAGCTGGGTGCCACACTGGGAGACCAAAATTGTCTGCAGAACAGGCATAGCAAGGGTACAACATATTCCTTTCCTGCTGTGCTTATTGCCAAACCTGGGGCTGAGCAAGTGTTTCTTTCCCAACGTTATACTGGACTCCACTGCTGACGCTGCCAAGGATATGTGCCGCTTGCCACCATTTACACTGTGCTTGGCTCACGTCTGTCTGCCCAGTGGTCCTGGGCACATTAGTATCACTGTTGTTGCTGTTGTTGTTGTTGTGGGTGTATTTTACAGGATGTAACTCTCTGTCCATTAAGGGTTGTCCGTTCCCTGTATCTAAATCTCATCAAGACAGAGTAGGTCACGACGAGCCTGTAGTCACTAAAAGGTATTCTCTGGGGATCTGAGTCGAGAACAATTGCAGGCTGCCTTTTAGAACTCGATTAGCTTCTTTTTGCTCTGACTATGCTTTGAGCATCCATGTTTTGAGAAGTACAGTTGAATTTAAAAGGCATTTATTCATTGACAAATATGGAACTTCAGAAGTAGGTCAATGGCCCAACGGATGCATATAGGGGAAAAGACTGCAAGACCAAGAACTTAAAATCAACCAAATAGATATTTATCACTGTTGTTTGAATTCAGGCTTTTGGTTTTATCAAGATGTGCTCTTCCTATTTCCAGTACCTTAATCTATCACAAAAATGATAGTCTATGCCTCAGTAAAGCCTCCTGCTGCTCTCAAAGGATTGCAAAAGGTGGTTATCTGCATAAAAATTAAAACAAGTATCTGCAAAGTCCAGTTTTACTCACTAATTATTACATGTGCTTAATTTGGATTCAGACTCCCAGACAGTATGCTCCTTTCAGTCTGGGTATAAAAGCAAATGAACATATAAAAAACGTTCTGTCCTTTTGCACAGTGTGTTGGGAATAGGGCATTTCTGTGGATAAGCCTGACAAGAGCCCATCTCAGACAGTAGGCTGTGATTTGGACTTGTGCAATTAAGCGAGCAGTATTTTATCTAACCAGCATTCCTGTTTGCTCAAGGTGGCTGCTTATTTGCTGCCCCCAACTTTGCCAGCGGGATTGTTGCTGCTCCGCGGCGCTGCTTCCTGTGCCGCGTGCCGGGGTGAAGTCACCGGCAACTGGATCCGAGACCTCAGGAGTTGGGGAAGTCGGGCTGCGGGCTCCGGAGCAGCGGCCCGGCAGCGGTGCAAGGAGATGGTGTAGGAAATGTCACGCGGGCTAAAAATACCTAGCGCCGGCTGCAGAGTTGCGCTGTGGAAACGTTTCCAAACTGGTGAGGAAGTTGCCGGCCTGGCAGCCGCCGGCCCTGGGGGGCAGCAGCGCGGCCTGCGCTCCGCCGCCCGCGGGGCTGGCGCTGCGCAGCGCCCCCGCCCGCGGGGCTGGCGCGGCGCAGCGCAGCGCAGCGCGGCGCCCCTTCGCGCGCCCCCACCCGCGGCGGCTGCCGGGGCCGCGCTGCCCGGCGCCTCTCTGCGTGGCTGCGCGCAGGAAAGCCGCGCTGTGCCGGTGCGGAGCGTGAGCCTGGGCAGCGCGGAAGCGTTTAAGGGTGGCGACCCTAGCGGATATTTCAAAGCCCCGCCGCCCCGTAACTCGTTGCGCGCAGGCGGCGCAGGCTGCCTTGGCCAGTGTCGCCACTGTAAGGCACCGGGCGGCCTTTCGTATTTCAGCGGCGGCAAATTCAGCGGGCAGCGTTTGCTCTGCCTGCGTCCGAGCTGCCTCAGACTGTATTTTTCTCTCGGTTCTCGCAGTGCTGCTAACGTCCTCCTGCTACTGTACCTCGCCAAAAGGGGGAAAATATGCACCGGCTCGCCGTGTTGTCTTCACTCTGTATAATAAAGGATTGTCATTAGGTTTGCGTGTGGCATGTGCCATTACCCCCACCGTAAAACTAAAATTAGCAAAATGTCAGGAATGGAAAGATTGATTCACCCAAGATGCAATTATCATTTAAAAAGTGCTTGATTGAGGTGCTGATGTTCAGTGATTTATTCTGCATACCATATACATAATTAAAGTAGTGTAGTGGAGTAATTTATCAATCTAGTTTAGACTAGAGGGGCAAGGAAAGGAGCTGCTGCCGCTGCTGCTGCTCTATGTTTGTTTTATTAAAACGCTTTCGGGATCTGATCCCGCCCCCTTTTTGCAAGAGTGAAACTGATTATTTCTCCAGCTCGGGAGGAGAGAGTCATTCGTTTGGGATTGTGGGAGAGAGAGAAATAGAGACACGGAGAAGGAGAAGAAAAGGGAGGAAGAGGGAGAGAAGCAGAAAAGGACACCTCATCAGGCGTGTAGTTTGAATCCCTTCCTTGCCTCCCCCCTTCCCCTCCGCGATGTTACAAAGGCTGTGAGCTGCTCTCCTTTTCCCATTCGCCTACTGTCACTTCCTTCCTGGACGCTTTCAGGACGAGTCCGGTTACTTTTAATCCGACCAACAGCTCAGCCGCTTTCTCCTCCTCCACGCTGCACACACACGCACAAGCACACACACACACACACACCCCAGACATCTTCTGGCTGCTTATTGGATTGACTTTGAAGGTTGTGTGTGTGATTCAAGGAGGCTGCATGTTGAACCAGGTGGCGAATATTTAAAGGCTGGAAGAAGTAAAAGGATTTTTTCTTTTTCCTAAGAAAGGAAAATATCTCAAGGACTAGCCTGATCATCTAAACAGCTAAATGTTTATTATGTAAGTACATGTGAAATTCAGCATTAAAATAAAATATAGTGGGCATTGTACAGAAGCCCCGTGTACGTTTCCTATTGCGTTTGAAGAATGTGTCAGTCGGTGTATGTGGACTGGGATTGAGGTTGCTTGCAGACTTTTTAAGTGGATGATTGCACTGTCAATTGCTTAAAAGTAACTTTTCAGACAAGTAACATTGTTAAATTGCTGTCTAGTCAAATTACTGCAGACTTGTCCCTATTAGTGTCATAAGTGTTTAAACTTTGATGAAGTTAGTTCACGTCATTTGTATGCTTGATATTGTGAAGTGTTCGAAGCTTATTTGGTTTTAATAGTTCACCAAATGCTATGACCTTGTAGTGCTTGCACCCTGATTTATCAGACTAAGGAAACAATCCAGTTTAAGAGTGAAGTGCTCTTAAACTTCATTGTATCATAGCTCTTCAGTTCTTGAGTTTAGGCAATGCATGCTTCTAAGTGTTTAACTTTGTGCATCTATCGTTTGAATGCTTAAGTCTGAGATGGAAAGACTCCTTATATTGTTGTGGAGATTTAAGACATGCTTTGTACCTCTATTGGAATAATATGCTTTGGTCTTTACATAGTACTTTAAGTAATCTTTACATTTTTTAACATGAAAAAGTAGAGCTAATCAGCCTTACAGAACTGGTTATTTTAGTTGTGGTACAGTTACTTTTGGGCTAAGATAAAGTTTAATATAAATGAGGCACTTATAAGACCTTTGGTGCTGTATGTAACTGTAATACTTACATTTTCCATAAAACTTAGTGTGACCTTCTGTCAACTTGAAAAACAAAACAAGTATAAAGCTAAGATAATAACTCCTTTCTCAAAAAAAAAAAAAAAAAGCACAGTGCAAAGCAAAACTCAGTGAATCACTGTGGGAACTTAAATATTGTCTTTTATAGGAGAGTTCTATTTTCTTCTGTTGTATATACCAATTATTATTAGCAAATACCTGTATCCTAAAATCAAATACTGTAATAAACAGCTTAAGACTAAAGATTTAAGAGAATTAAGCAGAGAAAGGCACTTTGCCAATATTTCACTGATGATCAAAAGAGAATTGTCTTGACACAAAATGAATTTTCCTAGCACATATCTAATGACGAGCTTAATGGCAAATGTCCTAGTTTCATATCTTTACTTTAAAAGTATTGCAAGATGAATGGTAAACCAATTGTGTTAGATGAAAATATGACTAGTTTTCTTTTTACTGGCACTTTCCAGGGTATTGTGGTTGAAGAGTAAAGATGTTTATATGGTGTATAATAACTCTAATCCCTAGAGGCTTGGCAGGGCATGGAAATATAACCACCTGTGAACCGATTTTAACCTCTGTATTACATTCTGATTTCCAGTTCAAACACTCAGGCAATTGACCACTTTGGGGATTTGTTGTTTTGTATATTATTTTTGTTACATGATTCTAGGAACCTAATATGAAGTCAAAAAATCCACAAGAGTTTTTTACTTTATCAGTTTTATTAAAATACATGTATTATATTACATTTTAGATGTATTCTTTCTACATTCATGAACACATTATTCATATCGAGTCTAATAGTGAAGTCTCTGCTCACTCTTAAGTCCCTTTGGAAGTAATGGAAAATTTCTTTGAGTAAAAACTTAAGAGAATGGCCCTTAGTTTGGTGTGTACGCGTTCCTTGTAGTACAAATCCTTTTATTTTGAAACTTGATGTATATATATATTTTTTTACTAATATACCTTACATAGTATCAGAGGAAAATTCTAGGGCTTGAACATGAAGACCTTCTTTCACGCTAACAGTACTTACACAACTAGCCCCACTGATAATGTTGAGACTACTTGTGTGAAAATGGACAAGTCACATGAATTTGCAGGATCAGGCCCATAGAAGACCTAAACATAGTGCTTGTCCCACAGTTTTCTTATGATAGAGATTGAAGGAATATCACTTTCAATTTCCTTATAAATGAATGTAGGAGTCAGATATGCTTGTATACTGTTAAGATTACTTGACCAAGAAAAAAGGAAACAGGACTTAAAAAAAGTCTTGTAGGAATTGGTACTAAATGATGAATAGTGTGTGAGATTAAATCTTTTAGAATTATGTTCCTGAGCTGCTAATTTTGGAGTGTCATATGGATAATCATACACATACTTACTTACTATGAGGTTTCTTTCATTATAGTAATCAGATAATTTTTTCTTAAAACTTTATATAGTCTTCTTTTTTTTATAAACTCCCTTTATTTGTGGCCCTGCAACATGCATATTTGAAAACAGAGAGACACATCTATCTTAAACAGTGCTGTTTTTTAAAATATCTAATGCATTTTAGACAAAGAGAAATGAACCTTTCTGAAGCTTTTTTGAAAAGTTTACCTCTGACAGATTTTGATAGTGAGTTGAGTAACTCGCTATTTAGTAGGTAAATATAACTACATAGCAACTTAGGAACTAAACAGGAGTTGTGGATTGAATACTTTTGCCAGTTTTGTTTCTTTTTATTTTACTTTTCTCTGTAACAGGTTAATTTATTGTTCAGCAAAATAGTTCAGTTCATCTTCACAGAGAGCTAAGGAGTATTTCTACGTCTCATTAAGCAAGAAGTCATGAACTGACATTAGATGCTTGAAAGAATGATCACTTGTTTTATGATACGTTGACTCCATTTTTACCTGTTGGACGTAGTTATTCTAAATTACATGATAATTAATCCAAAAATCAGACAACATATAATGAAATTCTTTTGAAAACACTGGTTATGAAGAGGAACATAAATAAAGTGCTACATAATTTCAAAAAGTTTATTATCTCTGCTTCAGCATTTTGACGTATAACCATAGCAGGGTTTTTTTGTGACATATTTTAAGCTTTTTAAGTCTTCCTGTGTAATATTAACAGGGAGATTTTTCTACATCCACATTTACACTCTACAGCAATTTAGACATGTATAAAGCATAAAAAAACTATGTAATTCAAAACAGCTAGAAAACTTTAGGTTTAGGATTAGGGTTAGTACTCTGGTATATTGAAAGGCTGGAAATACAGGTTTTTGCACCTTATTTCAAAAGCAAAATGGGCATAAAAGAACTCTGGTCAGCAAGTACCACTGGTGGTGCAAGTGAAAAATTGGGGAAAAAAAGAGAATTTCTTAATTTTCTATTTTTAAAATATGGGAATTGCTTCACTCTTCTGACCAGCTTTAAGGTAATTTTCTCAGGACTGATGGTCAATTTTGTATGTGGACAGGTGATTAAAAGCTGGTTTCTTCAGCCCCCCCACCTTAATCTCACTGTCTCATTGAGTGCAGTGCAGTAGAGCTTGTCTGTTCACTGGGATCTGTCATCTTTAGGAAATCAGACCAGCTTACAGAGGCGATTCACAAAACCAACAGTGACAACAAAGTCTTATGTGCCTTACAAAAGAAGGATTAGGCAGTTCACATGCCATTTTGATTGGGGAGAGATAAAAGCTGATTGCTGCAGCATGGCAAGGCACACTTCAATTTCAATTGATTATTTTATAAGACAACTATAACTCTGTTGCTTAGTCATTATTAAATGCAATTTAAAGCAAGGAAAATTCAATTTTGAGATTATTAGGTTTGTATGACTTGATACTAAAAGGAAGAGCCACTTGTAGCGCTGTTATACAAATTTTCAAAAACACTGTTTATTCACCACTTTTGGAAAATAGATTTAAAATTTAGTAGGTGATTATCCTGGGATTTTTAAGAACATTTGTGCCCAGAGGATATCCTGCAATAGCAATTAAAAGTTCTCAAAAGACTGTACTAAATTCACAGCACTTACCCTGTTAAGACCATATGTGCAGAAGCGAGTGCATAAAAGGTGTCAATGTTTTGCAGTTTTATCAAAAAGTATTATACTGAGGAACAAGTAAGCCATCTTAGTTTAGAACTATTCTCTTATATTTAAAAATATAATATAACGTACAACTATACTTTGTGTTGTATCTGTGAACATAATACTCTGACCTGAAAATAGTTAGCAAATTAAATGTTGTCCTTTATTCATATCAATGAGAATACAGAGTTTTAGCTATTTGCATAATTTAGTTATAACACATACCCTTTAAGATTTGGGAGTATTAAACTTCCTTGATGATTGTTTCTATGCTAATTTCTTACCTTTTTAAAAAAAAAAACTCTTTTTTTTTACCCAACTGATGCCTCCTAGTGTTTCACATAATAAAACATTAATGAGTCACCCATAAATGTAAATATTGTTTTTTCAGTGCCTTCATCTTATGTGATACATAAAATTAATATTTATGCATTTAATTTTGTGTGTGTTATTATAATCAGACAGGAGACTCCTGTAAACTGAGATATTTCATCTTAACGGACACTACAAAGCACATTTCAATTTTCTTTGATTCTAGCTTTGTCTACCTGTATTTTGAAAAGTCTGTATCATGCGTAGCATACATTCTCCTTTTCTTTTTCCCTTTTGTTTCCCATGTTCATTAGACTAACTTTTCAACAACATATTATGGGTCTCAAATGGGAATTTAAGAAGTTTTGGTAGGATAGTGTTTCCAAAAGTTAGCTCTTGGAAATAGGCAATAAATGCAGCTATACAGGTGTTTGAAATAACCCAAAGTACCTCACAGCCAAGTAAAATGAAAAAGAAAAAGGCTACTTAGAGACATGCTCGCTCACTACAGTCCTTAAAGAATAGCTAAATTGTCATATTCTGTAAATGTTCTTGGTTACTTTAATGCCATATAAGCAAGAAAACTGTATTAGGCAAGTTTTCAAGTGTGCAAAACGTGCACCTTACAGTTTCGATGGTAGAAGTGGATGTCCAGTACCTCTGAAAATGAATTTGTGTGTGTAAATTATTGAAACAGAGCTTGGAGTGCTAAAGACTGAAATATAGTGTCCTTTTCTTACAAGTTCTGTCTGGCCATAGAACTTATGAATACCTGAAAAAACATTCAATTATATTAGATTTATATCATGCAACAGTAGAATTTTTTTTTTTTTGAGGGGAGAATGTAATTTTCAAAAAGTTGCCAGGCATCAGTGTGACAAAGTATAACTTATGGGCCGTGGCTGTGTATTTGAACTGTCAGGTAGAGTCTTATCGGGATAAAGAAGCAGCCAAGGCTGAGAGCACTTTTGCACATTTTAATGTCACACATTTTTCTGTAATGTATGAGATCAATTTAATGATGACATCAGAAATATAACCTATTATTCTAAGACTTTCAAGAAAAGCAATGGGTTTCCTAGATACTTGTTCCACTAAGCAAGTTTCAAAGAAAAATTAAGTGATTTTACAATCAAAAATCATAAGTTTACCAGTTTGTATGAGTGATGAAAATTTGTGGCTTCTTCTCAATGAACATATGGTAAATTTAGATTTTTTCCCACTGAATACAGAGAGTTAAATCCACACATGCAGATCTCAGTTGTGAATTGGTGCTCGGTTTTAGAATAGGTAAAAAATGCAGGTTTTAGGATTGTGCTCTGCCATCACCCATGTTTGTAGCACATTTTTCCCCCATTAGTTTTAAACTGGAAGGAGACAGTTTGGGGATCTGCCATTTATTTAAGCCACTAAACATCGGACAGTATGCTACCGTGTAAACTTTCTTGCATCTTGAAAGCATTTCAGAGTATGCAAATGGCATTCATTGTTCAGTCAGGAAAGCTAACATGCAAAAGCAATAGAATTTTCTTATGAGTTAGTTACATTGCTTCTTCTCTTGAAAAGAGAAAGTAAATTTGAAAGAGAAGTAAAGTGAAGCATAGAGAAGAATCTTTAAGGCAGTTCAAATATAGAATCATTAGTTAAACAGACCTTCACTAAGCTGCTCTTTTTTGTTTGTTTGTTTGTTTTTGTTTGTTTGTTAGCAAAACACATTTAGATTGTAGAAAAACATCCTAGGAAATTCTAGAAGTGTAGAAGTATATCATCTGACTTATTTAGAAACAGGTCTGTCTGGAACAAATATTTGAGAACTGTTTATTTGAATATTGTCTGGAATAAAGTTTTTTGCAAGATGGATTCAGTAATCCAACCATCCAGGTCGCTAGCCTGGGTCCCTATTGTAATTCCTAAAACAGGTGAGCTAACAGTCAGCTGCTTCAGCAGGGTGGATGTGCTTATCTCTGCCTTCTGCCACCTTCCATGACATTAGAGGGCTTCGAGAGTTTGAGCATAGAGAGCTTCAGAGATCGCTGCCAACAGAGTAGGTCCTGGGAAATCAAAATCCCAGCCTTGAGTTAACCATAGGGCAGTCCACAGATTAAGGATGGAATTGAACAGATGGCATAAAAATCCTATGCTTCCCATTCCCAGGTTATAAAGCACTACTCATCCAAAACTTAGAATTCAACCCAGCAGGTCTTTTCCGACTCTTATTTCTTCAACTGTATAACTGATTAAGTAAAGTTTTTCATGAAAATTATTATTAACCACATGCATGTGTTTCTGTAAGGAACTCATGTAGAACATTACTGTCTTTTATTTCTCATGCCATAATCACAAGATGTACAGTTAAGCAAACACAATTAGAAATAACATTATTTATGTTTGCTTTTATAGATACAGGATGCATGTCATTTGTGGAACCCATGCTCAGTTAAATTTCAGTATTTACTTTTAAGCAGTCAATCAATAGCTGTTAGCAAAATATGTACAAAGGACAAGGAGGAAGGATTGTGAAATTGTTTATAAAACACATCTGCAAAAGTAAACATAATGCAGAACAGTGTCCACGTGAAATGTTACTTTTAGTAATATAAATAACAAGTAACATACTAGCACGTGCTATTTATTTAATTTCTAATAAATTCTTCCTCCTATGACAAAGGCATTGTGGTATGTCATTCTATTTGAAATAATGGTGCATTATTTTAATCCCAGTAACTCTTAGTTGTTGAACGATCAGCATAGATGTGTTCCAGAATGTATCTACCAGTGCAAGATGCTTGAGAAGGGCACTTTTCATTTAAAAATTCCGTATGGAATTCCCACTGGAGATTATTTTAAATCATTTCATTGGAGCTAGGTGTAAAAGCTGTCCCTAAAGATGGTGGGTCTCAGGGAAACCACAGGAAACTGAGGTTTTGTAACCCTCCGACAGCACTGGCCCTGCGACCCTTTCATCCTGGCAGCTTAGCCTTGGGTGCGTGCTGCCAGGAGCTCCCCTCTGCTTGCAGAAAAGTTAGTACACTTTGAGAATACTTGGAGAAACTACCAGGAGACAGTATATTCTGTTCACTCATTCTCAGGTCTGCTTTATCTCTATCCATCTATGTCTTGAATGTAGCTCCTGTCTGTACTGAATATGAGGAGCAGGAGAATGAACGTGAAGGAGGAAGGCTCTTAGGAAGATGAGGACGGATGTTGCTCTGCAGTGTTTGGAAAGATGGTATCCAAGCGGAGGAGAGTGGACAATAAACTGTAGTCAAACTTGAAACCTTAATCTTGCAGACTTTCTTCAAACATATTTCCTATTGAAGTGTATAGAATTCGGCTTGCTACGAATAAGCCTTAATTATAGCAGACATAGGGCAACAGTTTTAACAAAATAATAATAATGATTGCTTAAATGTGTTTTATACATATGAGGAACTGATCTTTGAAGCAGTATTTGATGAAATCCTGTTTTGCCCACAGACTGATGAAAAAGTAGTCTGTTTTTCTTTTATCTTATGTATAAGATGCGGATAAAGGATTGCTGAAACAGTATAATGAGAAAAAGTCAGCTTATTACCTCGCTGTAATATATGAAATGTGTGAAACTGCACACTTATCCAAACCTCTACACAACACATATTTTATATGTTATAATACTGAACCAGAGAATGCATCCTTGCAGTGGCACACAAAAAATACAGCTTTATCCAAAACACACATACATAAATTTTAGAGATCAGAAATATGACCCTAAATATTAGTAAGAGCCTACAGACTGGTAGACTCATTTGAAACTAAGTAGAATGAAACAGAATTTCATTAAAGTTCTTAAAAGTGAACATTAAAAAAAGTAATCCAGGGCAGATGAATTACTAGTGCTTTTATTTACATGTGACATGTTGTTAGCAATTGGAAATAATTTAGAATTGTATTTTGAAAATGTGTATTAACTAGAAAATAATATTCCAGGTTTTTCTTAAAAGGAAGCATGATGGAATGATTGGCAAGCTCCCTAATTAAAGCAGAACTGCCTGTGATTTTATGTACAGAGATGGAGAATGCCTACCTTTATCCGTGGTAGGCAGAAATCTGCATATCTTCACTGGGATAACAGAATAGACTTATTCCAGCTACGTATCTGGTGCTTCTGTTTTATTGTTGATGCTACAATTAAAAAAAAATATGTACAGGACAAACAGAAGAATATTCCTCTACCTTTTTTATAACATTCTTGGTATACAAGTTGAAAATCGGGGTAATATTTTTGTGTTTTTTTCTTAAACTTGCTATTGACAAGGCAAAATGAGGGTCTATGTTCAGTACAAGTTCCAGTGCTTAAATCCCCATCCAAAAAAATTATGATTAGTTCAGTTATGCTTCTAGTAGTTATTTGTCATGGGCTTAGTATTACGTTCTTTGATGATCAGCAGAATGGTCCATCTTGAATGCATGGCTTACTGAGTGTTATCTTTCTGGAAAGTTCATATTTTAAAAAAATGTATGAGGAATAAGATACAGTGGCCATAGTTGTAATGTGAATCCTTATGACAGATGCAGAGAGGGTAATAGAAGAAATGCTATTTTTGCATGGAGTTTTTTTACTGTTAGGATTTTTTCCTACTTCTAACCCTGCAGAAGAATACTTCTCTGAGTGCACCTGGATTTCTCGATGGAAGCAGAGTGTCTTCCTTGTTTAACATTTTTTTCTATCACTTAATAAAATAAATAAAAATAATAAAATGAATAATAAAATGAAACAATACATGATGCAGCAAAGAGGCATGACACAAAAATATTCTGGTCTGTTTTGAAAAGCAGTACTTGTCATGTGTCTGGACAAGTGGTGATTTTCTGGTGCTGCCTTCTGTTACAAGTCACTAAATGTTGTCTGAAAAGTAATAGCACTATGTTCTACCACATTTTTCCGTATAAGATTAAAGAGAAACCTGTCGTGAGACCATCAGTTCTTTGACTACCCCAAACAGGACATGGTAGAGTAGTTCTGCAGATTTCTGATAAAAAGTAACTTTGAGGATGCTCAGGAAGAAAGTATTTGTTCTCTCCTTTCGCTCTATTGTTTTCCAGATGTGATTGGAAAGAGGAAGCTGTTCCACTAATGCATCAGAAGATTGCTCTATAATTTAAACATCATCCTAAAAATAGAGCTTCCATGTTTGATAGATATTAGTTCAAAATACAAAGTAGATATTTCAGAGATCTCTTTAAAATCACAAAGAAAACTGGAGCAGTATAGTTTTGTGAAGATTCCTCTGCTGATACTTGCAAAGAAAGACTTGCAGCAGCATTCTATTTTCATATGTTGATCTAAATGCTAATCTTAAATGCAAAATGATTAAACAAAAATCTACTACCGTGTGTGCACACAGAGTACATTTTAAATATACAGTGATCTCAACTATATATCTGAGATTAAAATACAGCTTTTTTATTGACAAAGTGAACATTCCATAAATTCAGTTCTGAAAATGTGCTCCAAATTTTAAACAACGTTTTTGAATGTGATAATACCCAGTGCCACATGCAACCCATCAGTGATGATTTCCAGAAAGACTGGGAAAAGGAATCCTTTAATATGAGTTACCAAACTTCACAATAAAAGGCAGATTTTAACAATATATTGCATATCTTGAACTTGTGAATTCGCTAATTTTCATCCCTGAAAAGCTTCATCTACTGTATTTGAGGCAAGAGAAGCAAAGCGAAAAAGTGTGCAAAGAAGTGCAGAAGCTGCACAATAGTCCAGTGCATAGGATGCAAGACAGTGACTCAAACCTTTAAATTTAATTTTATATTCAGCTACAAACTTATTTTGTGCAAATCTGTTATGCAATGAGTCTCAGTTCTCCACGGGCAAAACAGGGATGAAAACTGGCAACTTCACTGAGATGCTGTAGAAGCTATTTAGGGTGCCAGGATGTACCTACATAGATTAGAAAGGACTTAGGGCTAGATGAAAAAATGATTTTAAGTTTTACTTTGCTACATGTCCTCTTGTCTGCTGGAATCCATGTCTCCAGATAAAGTGTATAAATTCTTAATAACCGCTGGTTTAACTTCTACAGCAAAAATTCAGGATTTGAAAAACCTGATTTGAAATCCTTCCTACTCTTTGGAGCAGTTCACAGAAAATACAATTCCCTCTTTCTGGAAAGTGCCTTAATCTGCTGGCTTTAGAGTATTCTGGAAGAAAGCTCTTCCTTTCCCATTTTGATGTCATCCCATTTTTGCATAGATAATTAAATACTCATCAAATGAAGTGCTGTAATTGAATCATGTTCCACTGGAATGCCAAAGCTCCTTAGCTATCGAGTTGGTCTCTTGTGATCTTTTCTCACTCATACTCAAAAATACAAGTCCTTCTGTGTTTCTAGTCTGTAATACAGCTTAAAACTAGTTTAAGCGCCTAATTTCCGTGCATTAATTCCTATTACATTGTCTGAAAAGTCTGATTTTTCTTTGTAAAACGTAATGCATAAGGAAGAAAGTGCCTTTTGTTTTATCTTTGCATTTAGGCATGTACTCATCTAAATATGTGAAATTCCTTCTTTTACAAATACTTCAGTGTCAGCCTTTGGTAATTTTTAGTAGTCTCATTCTTTCATTTGAGTTTGTTTCTTGAACTGAGACATACTATGCCTAGCAGAGCTGTGAAATCTAGGGATAGGAGTTAAGAACATGAAGGGGAGCTTGGATATGAGGACAATGAGCATACTATAAATGACTAACAGATTGATTATAGGTTGTTTGAGTCAGAAGCACATTTTCAAGGTGAGATAAATTGTTCAGGGTATCCAAGAATGTTAAATAAACCTTTATGAGAACAAATAGTTCAAAAATAGCCGTTACATGGCCGATCTTGGTCATCTGCAGTGGAGCTTGGGTGGTCCTTTAGGAAAGACCTTGTGGCCTAGCACACATGCCTCTTCAGCCAGTTTCTTGGACAGTTAATGTTACTGTGTTGAATATATGTGTGTGAATCCAAACCTGACTTCCTGACTGCATTATTTTGCTTGAATAAGTGAAGAAGAATAACAACTTTGGTTAAAAAGTTGTGCAGATATTCATTATTGCCTAGTATTTATCTAAGAGCTACATGATCTTGAAATAGCTTATTGGCAGTAAAATTGTGCTGCTTTTCCCTTTTCTTTCCACTATAATAGTGAAATTCTGGTTTCACAAAGAGAACTTACATACACAAATATTAATATGTTTATTTAACAGTATTACAGATGTAATCGAATACATGAAACTATGTCCTTTGCTCATGTATTCTGACTTGATGTGATGACCTACTAAAAGCTGCCTTTTATACAGAATTATCATTCATTCTGTTAATTAATATCCACCTCTTTTTCTCAGTTCCACTCTGACTCCATTTCCAAACTCATTAGAAACAGAAGTACCACTTGAATAGAACTTTTCAAAACAAGATCTCCTTATCTTCTCTTCCAGACCACACTTACGGTACTGAGGAGAATATGTAGAGGTCTACTATTTCTTTAATCAAGAGCATCATAAGCAGACTTAGAAAGTTTTTAAAGTTCCCATTTGAGGATTATAGCCTGTACATTTGTGGTTGCCATTCACACCTCCTGAAATGAGCTGGAACTTCAAGGTGCTCTTCTAGACCTTCTCGCAGGCTAGGGGAGTATAGACTTCTCTTGGCTGGATGGTAATTTTACTATGTAATGATATATATGAGTTTCAAACATATCAAATCATTCCATTTTGCTAATGTGATTCTGAAATACCATGAGAATATTAGACAATCACTGCATATGGAATACATAACAGGCTGAAACTGTTGGCCTCATGAGGCTTCCAGATGCTCTAAATAGATGACTTTTGCTGTTCAGACCATTAGGTGCTATACTAATCTTTACTCAGCTGGCAGTCACATCTTATTGCTGATATATAAGGCAAAACTGGGTATCAGTGTAAAATTCAGAAGAGTTTATATGTCCTTGTAATTAGAATACTATTTTCTTTAAAACAAACAAACAAAAAAAAAAATCCAAACATTCCATGTCTATTTATTCTATCTTCAAGGGATTGACCAAAGGGGAATGATGTGACTTTCCCATAATACCTAGAATAAAAGATTGATTTTGGAGACTCAGCGGAATTCCTAAATTCATTCCTGAGTATAAGTACGCAGTTCTGCTGACATGATGAGTCAATATCTGGGATTGTTTTTTAACCATTAGTGAAGAACAGATTCTGCTTTTTCATGAGCTTACACAGTTATCATTATTTGTAGTGGAAGTTCTGTACTGAAGACCGTAACTCATTGATCCATTTTAGAGCCGTCTTGGGCTCTCAATCCATATATTCAACAGTAAAACTTGAGAGGCTACAAGCAGGAACAGCAAAGCTGACTCAGCCACCATTTGTGCTAATTTAATTTGTCAGGCTCACTAGTTCTGTAATGCTAGAGTACTAGAAGGGAATTTGTTTAATGTCAGTTTTAACTATAACAACATTTTTGGCTGAAAGCATAACTAAGCGCAGGAAGGATATTCTAGCATTTAGGATGGCAGCCTGGATTTGGGCGGTGTGGATTTAACTCCTTCTTCCAGAACATATTTTATATGACTATGAGGAGTTCACTTTGTGGATGCGTCAAATCCTTGACTGTTAAATGAGGGTGCTATTTCCCTGAAGCAAATTCTACGGCACCCAGACACTATGGGAATGGTGGCCATATGAGTACTGTAGGGAGTAAACAAGACAATGTACAGTATAAATATGTAGTTTCTTTTACAAAGTTACACTACCAAGTAAAGCGTGCAGTCTGCAACAGACTCTTAGATAACTTCACTTTTGTTAGAGAGACTATTTTAATTAAAGTTTAGAACTTTCTGCTTCTTTCTGTCCATTTTCTTCTTCTTTAGTTGTTGTGCCAAGGCATCCATGTGTGTTTCTTCCACTGTCATCTGGCTCCTTCCCAGCAGATGCACACAATCTGTTTAGCTGTCACTGACAGGGCTCAGTTTATAGAAAGAATGTGACAGAACATGCTGCTGTAGTCGCTTGTACAGGGTTCTCTTTTCTAAAAAGTAACTGAGAATAAATGCATTCTTTTTATTTTTTACATATGGTACAGTCATAGGGTTTTATCCAGGCTACTCTGCATCAAGTTAAATTGGGCATTTGTTTAATGTCTTAACTTTTATAAATTCCTACTTTATGAATTATAGATTGCCAGTAATGTATATAGAAAATCATCACACTACAGTCAACAAACCTCTCTGTCTGTCTGTAAAATTTTAGACTTGGTTGCCTGAAGAAAAAAATCTTTAAAAACTATTATCATTGCCACTTATTGTCATATTGTGGTAACAGCTACAGGTCCTAACAGAGATCAGGGCCTATAGTTTAGGGTGCTGTGCAAATACGCTTTAATGGACAGCTTCTGTCTTAAAGAATTAACAGTATAAACAAACAAGGTAAACAAAGAAGGTGGAAGAAAAAGAAATACAGATAGTTTTGCTATTAAGAATGTCCTGCAATTGTTCTCATTGTTCAGTAGCAAGAGTTAGTGTGTTAGTTAAACTTTATGGAAGGTGTCTAACCAGAATAATAGTGTTTATGGTGTGATGGGATGCCCACATTATGTCTTTGCCAGTGGAAAATAAATCAACAGCTCAAATGTGGTAAAGGTAACTTTGAATTAGTGCTTTGCTGCTTTCTACCTCTACCACTACGAGAACATGGATAACAGTAGTAAATTCCACACTGGGCTGCTAAGGTTACAGCTCCAGCTGTTAAAAAAACTGCTAACATTAAATATGTATGGGCATGCTAGATGTTTATTAAAGAATAGAATTTGTTTTACAAGTTGATTTTGTCTGTAATCCTATTATTTTCGTCCTTAATAATCTAACTTCCATCTTTGAACTACACTTTGTTCAGAGGGAATGATGTCTGTGGATTTCTTTTTTTTTTTCTTGATAGCTAAAAAATTAATTCTTCAACAGTGGAAATCTTCATTAATTCCCAAAATCAAAGACTGATTTAATGAGCTTAGTGACTTGGCTGCATCTGAAGTAGCTTCATATATACATTAACATAAATTAAATATATTTAAAGAATTTTTATCTCTATTTTAAGAAGATATTTTTATACACTATTTCTTTTGGGGGAGTGCCTTTATATACTTTTGTATACTTAAAACACTGAATCCTGGGTATCACATTTCAGATTTTGTGTTCTTGGTGGCATATAAATGTTGAAAAGGCTATCCAGAAATATGCAGTGGTGGGCTGACCATCATGTTAGTTAGGCTTGTGTTTTTTCTTAAAATCACTTCCTATGAGCATGCGTATATATTTATACATATGTACACATACATATATAGATGCGTGCTTTATATATAATACGTGTATGTATGTGTATATATATGTGTATGTGTATATACGGTTTTCAAACTATGCTTGCATGCCTCTGGGCATGCCTTTGACTGTAAATAAAACTGTCAAAATGTCTCTCCACAGTTAGACTTCATAAAAATAATCAGTCCATAAACACGTGGTGCTCTTTATTCGCATGTATACAGTTACTTTATAAAATGAAAGTCTTTCTTCTGTTGTTCTAGACTTGTGGTCCTTCTATATCGTGGCATAGAAATATAATTCATGATTTTTAATATTTTCGTTGTATGTAATTTTATATTTGGTGTGCGTGTCTATGGGAATGATATACGTAAGTATCCCAAACATTTTTTTCCTTGGTTTTATAGACAGGTTGGACTAAAAGATGACTGTAAGCTGCTTCCAGATTCTATTGCTGATATTTTTAATACTATTTTTTTTACAAGCTGGAACTTTCTAGAGTTTCTGCAAATAATTCTGACTTTTTAAATTAGTCCTAAAAATTTTTTTGGATCAAAATCATTAATATATTTTTCTCCATGAGACTTGAATATTTTCAGTGTATCAGTTATCACACATAAAGTAAAAAGAAAGTTAAGGGGAAGTAGGTTGCTCAGAAGGTTGCTTATGCTCATCTCTGCCTTGATTACTAGGTTGTTAGCTCAGCTCCAAAAATGTTAATA
The DNA here is from genome assembly GCF_036417845.1 of Apteryx mantelli. Lineage (NCBI taxonomy): Eukaryota > Metazoa > Chordata > Aves > Apterygiformes > Apterygidae > Apteryx > Apteryx mantelli. The sequence continues at coordinate 54,367,550 of NC_090020.1, forward strand.
GTTACCACTTAGCTATTACACTTTTAAGACCAAGATTACAGTAGGATTAGCACACCTTTTAGTAGGTTGGCCTATGTAAAATGAATGTTAGAATTTAATACATTACTAAAACGATAGATTTTATATCCTAATATATGTTATGAGAATTGACATCCCTTTACAAAGTTTCAGGAAAAAGGCCAAAAACCAAATGAAAGACTGTGGAAAATAACCCCCTATCCTTATGTCAACATTTATTTATCTTGTTTTCTTTTAAAGCACTTTCTTTTAAACTTAAGCATATTAATTATACTTTGTTGTAAAAAAAAACCAATCTATAAATTGAACTGCAGTTTAGCATAGCAATACATTCTTTTTGGATCCAAATGCTAAGTACAAGAATCTCAAATCTGTTTGCCTGGTACTTCGTGATCCTACTTGGAACCTGATATAGTAAAAAAGATGAAACTTATGCACCTCCAGATTGGACAAACCAGATGATAAATTCTAAAGCTGAGGATTTATTTTATAGCACTCCCTTCCATAAATTTACTGGTTTCAGAATCTGTTTCAGACATCACTGCTGAACTTAGCTGTAGATGTATCACGAAGAAGAAAACAGTCAAGATGATTTTTTTTTTCCCCACATTTTATACGTAGTTAATAACTTCCATCTTAAAAAAAATCCATTGGAAAGCTGATCAAGTGATTAGCAGAAATAACTAGGTTGGGAGCTGCTTTTCCATAGATGCTATCAGTTTTAGGTAGCTCAGCTTTCCATTCCTTACTTTCATCTTTCTAGAACAGGGAATAATATTTTCAGTCTCCCAGTGTTGTTTTGGGTGGAGATATCTGTATAAACAGATACATAGGATAGGTAGGTAGGTCTTGAGCTTGAGTATAAGAAAAATATACACATGTACGTATTTACATTCTATGCTTTCTTACACAGTTAACAGTAACTTCAAAAGAGCTAAAAATCTCATGAAAGGGATTAGTGTGTTGTATAATTATGCTTTAGAAAATTAAGGTAGAAGCAACACTGATAAATTAAATTTTCTTGCGGTTCACAGGGTATGGACAGTGTGAGCTTTTTCACTTAAAAATACTTTCCAATGGCTTGACAGTAGCCTGTTTCTGATTCAGAGGACTACTGTCCGTAGTGGTATGAAGCATTTTTTTCTCTGTATCAGCTTAGATGTGGACCTTTCGTGAGCAGAGGCAACCTATTTTTGTGATGTGATCTGTCCCCCAAAATGTATTCGTCATGACTAGGGCTCTTCAAAGAGACTTGTGACTCTAATAATGATAGCTTGTATATCCTAGGCTGGTACTGCCCCTACCGAAGGCACTATTTGTTTTGGGACTTTTTTGTCTTTAAAAATGCCCGTATCTTTTTTTATCTGTGTGCCCCAGTATGTCTTACCTACATGTCAGTCTAGAAGAACTTATGCTCATCCATAATCTAGGAGAGAAAGGGGCTGTCTGGTTGGAGTTTGAATTGACCACTGAGTCTTAACATTATTTTTGAATATATTTTTCATAGTATTCAGAACAATTAATTGTATTAACTGTGTTAAGATGGCTATGGACAAAGTAGCCCTTTGGTATGAGGGCTTCTAAGTTATCTTGAAAAGTGCATAAATGACAGAGATTTCTTAAGCTATCTAATATCGTGTTGACATTTTTTGAAATTGGCAGTGTTATTAAGCTTAAAAATACACTGTCTCAATAGCTGTTCCAAATTTTGATTTCTGTTAGCTAAAAAATATGAAAATAAGAACAGACAGATAGCTTTGTTGTTTCCAAAGTCTTATAATTCTGTTTTAGATTGTTTGAAAACTAAACTGTTGAAAATGAAATGTAAGCAGTTGAAACTGTAATGCACATTGTAACTCTCTGTACAGATTCCCACTGTACAGAAAATGTTATTTTGATGGAGTAAAACAACACCTTTCTCTTCAGTATTTTGTGTTATGATTAACAATATGAATTGCAATTCATCATATAATCTAATTTATGTTTTTATGAAAAGGTATGAGTAGGGGACAGGACTCCAATTCTGAAAAAAATTAAGTGCATGAAACTCTTACTCAAATGAGCAGTTCAATAATTTGCATCCCACTTAAAGTGATGCCTAGACAAGACCCACTGGGCAACTCAACCACGGAAGGATCTTGTCATTATGATGAACCAGAAGAGCCAAGGCATTTCTGGAGCTGAGAATAGAAACAGTTCATTACAAGGAGGGAAAACAGAAGCTAAAGAAACCTTTCCGTTTATCTCTTGGCAACAAGATCACCTTCAAATCTTCACTATCTGCTCAGTTTTTATGGCGTATATCCAGGGCATGCAAGGCAAAGTTTTTCTTTTGTGCTTAGAGCACACTTCCTATGAACAGAAGCTGGCTCATGGACAGAAGGATTATATACTATTTATATAAAAAAATTGCAAAGCAACAAGCTGATCCTTCAGCCCGTATCATCAAAAAGATTTTGCCCACAGAAGTGCTGCACACAGTAGCTTCTCAGTAAATCAGGAAACAGCTATGTGCATAGCTATTTCAACATTATATTAAGCTAGTGTTTTCCTTCCCTAAATACACACTGTTACATAATGCCACTGAAGAGTCTTTTCACTGTACTGAAAAATATTCAAATTATTTAAGCATACTTATCTGAGAGATCCCCTTCTTTAAGTTATAAGGCCTGACGATGGTGGAAGGTCTCTTTCTGAGTGACCAAGTGATTAGAGTTTTGCCTAGTGTTGGTTCCTTTGCCAGTTCTGCGTAATACAGTTTCAATACAGTTGCAATACAATACAGTTGTTCAGTTTCTTTTCTAAACTGTTGAAGTCTGAGAAGATATTCAGTGAAGGCCATTTCTCCACCTAAGCTGGACTGATGGTACTGGCAGTACCGGTACATTATTGCAATGTCATCAGTGAAATTGTGCTACAATCTCCTTAAGATTTTCTCTTTTGCTGAAGCCTTGTTAGCTCAAGAGAAAATCTGTTCCATGTCAGAGAATTCACTGAACATGTTCTGTGAATTTCCTGACATCCTGAAGTGCCAAATTTTCAGTATGAAATACAGAACATTATGGAAAATATCTAATTCTGCACAACAGCTTTGGACCAGAAAGTTTCTTCCTGTTTGTACCAAACCAGCATGAAGACTGATGTTATGAAAGTGCTTATTTGTAGCTTTTACGTACAAAGCAAAAAATTCTTTGTGAATTTTTGGGGTCACACTAGTCTGGGTGAATTATGTGGTTTTGTTAGGGGTTGTTTTGAAGGCAAAGCACCATATCCTTAGTACAGGACCTCAATTCTTTTCCCAGATGATTCTGTATACTTCCTGCATAATGCATACAAATCCATTCAGAAAACTCCTCCTTTTGCTGTCAAACTTCACTAGTTACGGTAAGTCAGAAGCAAGAAGTGAAAAGCAGGGAGTGAAAAACTTTATTATATTATATTATATATGTTATTTTATAATCAGTATACTATTTTCGGAAGCTTCTGAAAAAAAAAACCACTTGTCATTTGAGAGCTGCAGCTGGTAGTCTGTTGAGACATAGAGGGAATGGGGCATATATTGAATTATTCATGAAGGCTACTGCTATAGTTGACAGAAGTTCATCAGCTAATTCCCCCACTCCATTCTGAACTTTCTTTCAAACTCGGTCAGGCTGTAGGGGTACAAGCTGTTACTTTTAATAATTATGCTACTAGAAGTTTCCAACAACATGTACATCACATAAGCTTTCTCTTTTAAGAAAGTGATTTATTGCTCATTGGGGGCCAATGAATGTGTAAGTTTGAATACTTTATTTCACTGGTAATGTGAATAATTTGACATGCTTTCAAGATGTGACTGTTTCATAAAATGTACTAGAAAATTTATGTAATAATGATAATATTTTAATATTTTTATGATTTAAGATTACAAGGAGTTTTGGTATGCTATTACTTACAATACGTTTTTCAGCTTATAGTCCAATTCAACATGCACAAATGCAAGGAAATCTGTGCTTGCACATGTGTGGGGAAATCAAATACATTACAGTACAAATGCCAAGCCTCATGCCTGCATTAGCTAACTATTTTGTTATGCAGAATATCAGATTAATGATAAAAATATTTTGTGGCTCTTTAGAACAGTGCTGAAGTTCAAGGTTAGCTTGGCAGGCACCAGAATCATGTCATGAAGTGCATGTGCTTTCGGTGGGCATCGCAGGAATGCTAAATATCAAAGACTTCGGCACAGTCCTAGTGATAAGGAACCGTATGTCTCTCGCTCCCGGGATTCCACAAACGCAGCTCTGTTTCAGTGCAGGCAATATTGCCAGCTTCCTCTGTCTTGGCCCCAGCAAAAGCACAAATCTTACCGGTGTGTGTTTGTCATCTTTAGGAGACTGCTCTCTGTTTTCACGTGTCGCTACTGACTGAGGGGATGTGAGTGCAGTAGGGAACTGTGCTAAAAACTGTGATGTCCAGTTCATTCCCCTCTCCTCTGTGGAGATCTGTGCAGTGAATGAGACTGAAAACTGTCTTTTTACCTGTGCGTTTGATGCAGACAGTGCCCTTATTTATCCTGTGACGACCTCATAACAGCAGCACATGCCCTCTTGATGGAGAGGATTATTGTAATTCCCTCCTAGAAAGGCTTCCAGCAGCTCAGCTCTGTTCATTGCTGCCTGCTCAGAACGTACTGACACACTCCCTTCCTGTCTGGAGCAAATATGATCACCCTCCTTGTACCCTAACTCATTTACTTTGTCTGCTGTGAAGTAGCTGATTTTAAAGTTTGCTCTCTTAGTTTTGAAAACCTTAATGGTTTAGATCCTGGCTATTTTCAAGAACTCCTCCACAAATATCATCTTGACAGATATCACCACCCCCATAGCACATTTTAGGAATCTCAGCATCACATCTTAGGTTGGCAAGTTATGTCCTTTGCTGTGATAGGCCTTCAGTTAAGGAACTCCCCCAGGAAATCTGTCTTGAACCATATCTCCTTATCAGAAAACACTAAAATTAAATTTAAATTTTTGGCTACTTATTTTTTCTTCACTATTATTTTTCAGCATAATTCCTAATAGGACCATATTTATTACGATTGCCCTCAGTAATTTTTGTTGGGGTTTTAATTTCAAAAGATTTTTCATTTCCTTATTTGTAGAGTAACCTAAACACATTAGTGGTGTAATGTGGGAAGACTTTAAAAAATATCACAATGAATATTATTGATAGTGACTTCTTAATGATGAGTTTCATATTGCATAATAAGGGTACAAATTTTTCCATGTTAAGACACACAGTAAGTAAATATAATTGGTAACCTAAACAGGACACATTGGCCATTATTATATTTAATATCTAAAAAAAAATGTGTTTGAATATTTATTCCTTTTCTGTGTAAGGGTTTGTTCCTTTCATGTTCCCATTGTGCAGTGTAAGTCACTAGGGCTTGAGCTGTACTAAGCTTTGGATGGAAAGGAATCCTCTTTGTTTGTCTTGCTACTTCTATTACAGTCTGTGTAATTTTGGTGAGATGTCTACGGCTATGTCTATACGGTGCCTAATTTTCTCCACCGATGATAAAGAAGGCCTACATTTGAGGAAGCTTAGATTGGGTGCCAAATGTAGATGGCTGCAATGAAATTAGATAGATCCTACTGTTGTGGGCATTCACACTGTACTTCGTGCAACAAATGAGGGTTTTTTTCTTCAGTATTGTGTCTACATTTTCAGTCTAATGATTGCATTTCATCCCCCTGAATTCCACTGTGGAATCAACTGGTACATTTTTTTTTACCATATTGCTCTAAAAACTGTTCCATACACTGATAATCACCTCAGTAGTGCCTGCATTTCAGATGTCTGTGACTTGTACCCACCAAAGGTTTATGAACTACATCAAAAATTTGATCTTGCATCTCTAATGCACTCGATTTCAGATTCTCACTGCCTCACTTCACTCATTGGGATACAAGAATAACCTCTGTGATTTCATTCATATTAACCGTTACATGTGTACTTAATTTTAGTTACATGAACAGTTCTGCAGCTTTCAGTGAACTATTCAAGTGTTTCAAATTAAGCACATGCATTTATGTTTGTGGGTTTGGGGCTACAAGCCATAATACTGCAAAGACTTACACATTTGTTCAACTTTACTATTTTTGGAAGTTCTATCGATGTCAGATTTATTTGCATCAAGTAAAATGCCCCCCCCCCCCAGGCCTTCACATGATTGGATGGTGGGATGGTGTGTTTGTAAATCGTTTGAAATCCTTTCAGTTTAAAGGTACTCTATGGATGCAAGTTATTTAAATAGTTTGCTTAAAATTGTCAGAATTCAGAACATTTTCTAGACTGTACATATTAATGCAAAGTGCAAGCTATTCTTAAGAGGAAAAAAACCACTGTTGTTTTTTAACTCAAATTTTACAAATTAGTAATTTCCAGAAAAAACAAGGAAATAGAGGATGTTGACATGCATACCTGCAGCTAACTTCATTATATTTAGATGTTTCTAATTTTAACTTCAATGCAGCATTCTTGTCCAGCTCGGTCAGCTGAATAGATTATTTTTTTTACATGTTTTTTGTCCTGTTATTTTTAGTAGTGTTCTAAAGGATTACAGTCAGAGAGAATACCAGGGAACTTTTTAGCCCAAATATTTCATAAAACAATCCAAAAGTACTGCACATTATTAATCTGGGAATTCACAATTCCTCATTACTGGATAGTCTTCAGGGTAACTTGTTCTTAATCATTAGGCCTTGAACCACAATCCCGAAAGAATGTGGTGTTTTTTTAATAGCACAGGTTCCTATGTGCAAATTTTATTGTCGCATCATGGAATGTCGTGTATTATTTTGCTTTATGATTTATTCTCCCTAGATACAAAACTGTAAAAGAGATATGTTAATCTATTTTTACTCAAAGTACAGAAATAGCTCTGTTACAATTTAGGGATTGAATAACCAGTATGAATACACTACTCATTATTAGTCGTGCTGTACCCAATGCTCACAATGAAGGATATTGATAAATTACAGATACAGATATGCAGCATAATTTACAGAGCATTTCTAAATAATGTGTTGTTCTGGCCCAGACTGTTTTCCAAAACACTGTTGTAAGTAAAAAGCGTGAAATTGCTACATTAAATAATAGATAATATGCTTCAATGTCATTGTTTGTAAATAAATACTAGAAAAATATTCACAGTGAGCTAACTCAAAATTATTCTTAAAAATGACAATATTTTGTATGATTTTTCCCTCTTGATTGAATACTTAGGACACTGTTCTTCAGGGATTTATGTCCTACATATGTCTGAATTTATACAGCTGAAAAAGAAGTGTGTCAGAATGCAACACTTCTTATATCTAAATTCTAGGAAATTGTTATTCACTCACCTGTATTTCTCAGCATGAAATTAGAAATTGGCTGCTATGCAGCACAGAAAGGGGAATGAAGGCAGCTTAACTTGCTTGTCTGGCACTTAATAGTCCATGTCTGATAACCCAGGCTGACCCTGACCTTGGCAGCATTACATGAGTAATCTTTGTATAAGGATGAACTGTTCTTGAACAATTTCTCTAACATATTAGACAGAAAAAGGTTTTCCCTTTAACAACAGCATGCATGTTTTCTTGTTCCTCTTCCTTCTTATCTGGAACAAATGTATTCAAACAAACGATTGCTCAGGACCTTCAATTCTCTGTTTCTCTTTTGATCTCTCTTAGTGCTTTTCATAGTACCATGGGATTTGATGGAGTGCATCAGTGAAGGTTACTTCCGGAGTCTTTTTCTATCATTATTTTTAACAAGTTCACATGGTGGTGTTTAGTGACCTAAATCTGCAGTACTACACATGAATTGGGGAGAGGGGGGTGGTTTTTTCATCTTTTGGTGTAAGAAGAGCCAAAAAAGTGAATTTTGCCCATCATCAAAGGAGATGCACTACTGCAAAAACAGAAGGTAGAGGTAAAAGGAGTGATGTCATGGGCATTACCACAAATTCAGATACTAAGGTGGAAGACACTTGATGTTACAAAGAAATTAGATGACTGACCAAGTTAGAGCTCCTCCTCTGTTATTCAAAAATATCTGTGTGTTTGAATCTAAGGGAGGCTTCATCTCCTTAAGATACTACATATAACATTTATTTACATTGCAATGTTTCTTAAATTTATATACACAAAAGTTGGAACATTATTACACATTTTCAATGTGTTGTCCTCTCCAATCAATTCTGTGTAACTAATGCATTTACCTTTCACAGACAGCAAGAGGGAAATATGTGCATGCATGCAAAAAGTCAGAGCAGGGACTTTAGGCTATAATTCAGTCAAGGGAATCTGTTCATAATCTCAGACTGAATCATTGATGAGAGCAAGAGACAGAGTGAGCTGAAGTTGTACCATGTATTTTCTGAAGAATGTAGAACTATATTATTTATCATTACTGATCATTATTCCTTGAACAGGTGAGAATTAAAAGGAGTCACAGCGCAGTGCAACAAGTATGCAGCATTGCTGAGATTAGCCACCATTTCTATGCAATGCATATATTTCCCCCTCACTTCTTGGTTTCATAATGTGCAAGACATATAATCCTGCTATGCAGATACAAACCCCACAGCCACAACAGTGGGCTGATTTTCTTCAGTAAAAAGTAAAAAGAGATGCAGTTAGTGAAAAGCTATGTGACAGTTTACATTAATATTCATCCTGTACTTTATAAAGGACTCAAGTTTGCAATGCTTATAAAAAAAAAAAAAGCAAATCTCACAATAGATATGGATAAAATGCATGTAATTACTTGCTAATGATCTTAATGTACTGAGTATATTGTTTTATATTTTTCTCAATGTGCTTCTTTTTCAGTAAGAATAGGCCCCAGTTACGCCCTGCTTACACCTGATTTTAGGTCTTACTATATTCTACAATGATTTTTACCTTGACATATGAAAATCTCCATGCATTTCAGAATATGACCAAAAATTGGGGAAAAAACATAAAAATATAAGTAAATATTTGAAATGTATTACCTTATACTACTATGCAGATTTAACATAGCAAACTGGAATCAAAAGTGTTTTTCCCAAATTTAATGACAAATGATTTTATTTGAGTGAATATTGCAGTATGTACCTTGGAATATTTAAGATTAAATTGTTTAATTATAAGCTATAATTTCAGGCTTAAAACATATCTTAGTGCTGGTAGTAAATATTAAATAATCTACTCCATGTCAGTGTTGGCATTTGGCAAAAATAGATTGAGACTCAGCCTTGGAAAGAGGATTTTCCCTTGGAACTGTTGTAAATAGAATGCTAAGAAAGTCAAGCTTGTGATGAAGCACCATCTTTATCTTAACTGCTTTTTTTTTCAAATGCGTTTAAAAGATGGTTGAGTCCGATCAACCAGAGAAAAGTAACCTACTAAAGTACAGTCTGATTTAAAATTTGAAGTTTATTTTATATGGTTCTAAAGAAACTAAATTGGTTAAGTGTGCTATAATTGTTCTTCAGATTAGTCTTGACTTCTTTCACAACCCATTGAAAGTTCTGACCCTTGTGTCTGTCCCAGAATTGCAGAGTTGCAACTGTAACTAAGGAATTTTTGAGGTCCTTCTACTCTTTTGTTCCAATTCCAAACAAAATTTCACCACACCCAAGGCTGGTGGTCTCATATTTTTTGTGGCAGACATTTAAACACCAAAGAAGCTTCCGACATTTTGTCAGAAGTGTTCAGAGGAATTTGATACATTACAGATACTGTTTGCTAAAGACTAATTCTTAGCTAAGGCTGAAGGACTGCCTATCCAGATATATAAGAATGTGTTCAGAGTTGCTGATGGCCATCCTTCTCTCTTATTCAAACTTAGTTTATGCTGTTTTCTGTCCATAACTGTGTCACTTGTGTTTCCTCATGTGACACATAACAAGAGGAATCAAGTAATTCTGTTTTTTATATCAAATCCAAATATTTTAATTCAGCAAGGCTAAAAGCTATTAGTTTTTGCACTTCTTGAATTTAACCTTTTTTAAGTACAGTATAATATAATAGTAATAGTATATAATAGTCTCTGATAGTATAATAGTATATTATTGAATTGTGCTTCAGATTTGGTTCATTTCCATTTGTGTGTAATATACAACAACTCTTCTGTATAACAGAGGTTACAACATGACAGGGATAGTAGGTAAGCAAATTTCATACCCACAGAACTTCAATAAGAAGCTATGCATGTGTAGAAAAAAATTTCTTCTAAACATTTTTCAAATGATAGAATTTGTAGTAAATTAAATTGCCCTATTATTAATTGTAGTATATTAATTGCCCTATTTAATAAAATGGGCAATACCTAAATCACCTCATCCCTTGTCACTGACAAGAGAATAAAATCTCTACAACAAGAATAGCTATAGCATATGTGACAGCATAATGTTAGCAAACACTGCACATTAGTATCAATAATAAAAGTACCTCCAACTATTTTATCATATTATAGCATAGTATAGTATATTTGTCTACTAGCAACATTTCTGTAAATCACAGATTTCTGATCTACCACAATGTGAGAAATTCTGTTCTAAGAAGTTTTTGTCAGAAGAATTCATGATAGAGGGAGTTTTTTACTTTTCAGACCTATTTTGTCTCTGTTTGGTCTCTCCATCTCAAAACAGTCTAGAGAAATTGAATTTCACCTATAAAACATAATAATTGGGTATAAAAAAATATTTGGTACACGCTATGCAGGAACCTCCCTCTTAGACTGGCTGTGTCAAACTATATAATCACATATGAGGAGAGAGGGAATCTTCTCCTTCCCTTCCTACATAATATTTTTTTGTGTGGAGAACTTCCTATTCTGTCTTTTGCATGATGTCAAGCCAGCAGCATGGAATGGACTTTCATATCCGCTATTAACTCAGTCTGTGTATGTCTCTTGTTAATACTTTCTTATATTACTAAGAAGCTGTTTTCTTGGCGACTGCCACTCCTGTTTCTGAGCAAATAACGGATCTGGCCTTCTGGTCAAAAAAAAGTGTTTTCTGGTAGATCTCAGTGGTCCTTTTTACTAGCCACACAATGAAGCCTCTCCTTCCTGGTCTTGGAAGTTGGACATTCTAACAATATTCTAACAAATAGTGAGGTCTCCAGGTTCAGATGGAACTGGGGCATAGGTTTGTTAATAAACAAGTGGTATGTTTGCCACGAAATGTAAACACCTTTCCTTTTTTCCAAAATGCAAAAGTTGACCTTATTTTAAAAAAGAACAAAAACAGTAAAAAATATATGAAGAAGGATCTACACACTCCAGGGATTATGCCATAATTTATCCTTTGGGCAACTCAAGTCTGAATTATATCCATCAGTTTGATCTGTACCACTCTCTATGGAAATCAATCCAGGGAAGAATGTAGGATATAACAATTTTACAGGAATGTTTTTTTCTGTCATTCTGATGGAAAGAGCTGAACTGAGTGGAATGAAGCTGTTCTTCCTCTGATCTATTAGATACGTCCACATAAAAAGTATTGTTGTTAAGAAAAAATCATCAGGTTAGATTTTTTCAGAGAGCACTCAAGAATTGAGTACTATCATTCTTTTAGGTTTATTTCATTGTTTTCTGTCATGACATTGTTGTAGTTCATCCATAAAATGTTATTTCCAAATGCTTCATGTTGCAATTAATTATATTTGAGAAGAGGAAATATAGATATTAATTTCATTGGGTTTTTTGGGGTGTGAAATGTTCACGTCTTCATTAATCTTCCTTAATCTAAAAGGAGATTCTTATAAGTATTTTCTTCTTTCTGTGTTACTTTTCTGGAAAAGATGATAAGAGAGAAAGGCTTTGCTCACTTCAGATGTGATGAAATTCCTATTAATAAAAATGCTTTCTAATTGTGTAGTATGAATTAGGCCTCAAAACAACCTGTTGAAGGCAAAGGATGCCAGGGGCGTGATTATTCTACCTGAATCTGAAAGAACAGCCACGGTGAAATGCCACCACTTGTAAGAATACAAAACAACACCAAATATGTCTAAAACAAAAAGCAAAGAATGCCTTGTTCAACTGCATTAGAATTTATATGGACAGGATAATGATCCAAGATGGAATTTAGCCAGGACTTTAAACATAATTCATTTTATAAAGATTATCGTGAAATCTTTAAAGTTCACAGTGATCAGAGTCTTGATTTTGCAGTTAATTTGAAACATGCTCATTTCTCTCAGCATAGTTTTCTAACACCGACTGAGAACTGTCCCACTTCATACATTCATTGCCTGTATGTTTTTGGAGGCCTTTTGTTCAACTACTGGTAAACAAGTGTATGAAGGAATACAGTAATATTCAGATGTTCCAGTTTTGATTGAAGGGCCATTATTTTATGTACCATAGGCATTTGCAGGAAGAGTCTGTCCGAGACCTAAAGAACTTGCAGTACATAAGTCTGATCCAACCTGACCCTGATTAGCTTGTGGGAATTGATAGGATCACCGCACATGCTGGTTTGACTGCAGAGACCCAGGAAAGTGTATTTGTCATTAACCAGGGTGACCATATGTCACACAGGTTAAGAGTAGCTGACACCCATTTAATTGAGGCTGACAGGTCTTTAAAAAGATGAACATCTAATCTCTCCTTCTTACACGGCAGGAGACCATGGCACTGACTTATGGTCTGAGGAAACAGGGGTAGATATTTCTACTCTTCTGTGTGCATATCTGCCTTGATATGGAATATGTTTTATGTGTGGCAGGTTCAAAGTCTGCTTCATTTTAATGGAACCTTCTGAGTCTGCTCAGGTGGTGTCAGACCATTTGTTCTTGCTGCTCTTCTGCTTTTTGTCCGACAAGTCAGGTTGAGCAGAGTGGCCTGCAGTCTAACGCTAAATTTAAACTTCTTCTAACATCTGCCCACCATGGGCATGATGCTGCATGTCATGGACAACATACTTTTGACTGGTGAAGGGAAGGAAGTAGTGCACTATCTTAACCAAACCATTAAAACAATGCAGGATTTTGACCTTCCATGTTTTTTTATCTGGCAAGGCATTATACCATTAGATTGCCGAGTACCAATCTGTACATACATGAATCCAGACCACAGACACTTTCTTGCATGTTTCTTATCAGTGGTTATTTCTGCAAAACATGCAGCAGGGAGGTTTCCAGAAACAAGCTCGTGTGGATTTGCAACAGGATCTGTTTATCCCTGCAAGAGGTTTCAGCAGGAATTACAGACTTACTAACGCATGGCTGTCATCTGAAGAAACTGCTCTGGGAACTGGAACAAATTATCTGGGAATCTAACTTCAAAGGAGCAACAGACAACAAAATAAATATAAAAATAAAGATTTGGGCCTAAAAAACAGCCCAGAAACCGCACTAAACTTAAAACTCAGCAAGAGAGTTGCTTCCATCTACTGGAGCCAAGAAACAAATGACAACTGAACAGCAAGCACCTCTAACGTAGGCTATAAATTAGTTTGTTCTTGTCTTGATCTGCAGGTGTTGAAAAGTAAATCTATGAGCTGGCATAGGAGAATGCTGGGTGATTAAAATGTCTTGAAAGTATCCCTTTAAGTTTTCAGTAACTTAGAATTTTTAACAGTAAAGATTGTAGTTGTAGTTAAAATTTCTAATTTATACTTGAGCATTTTCTACATATTCCACAGTTGTCTCCTGCAAAACTGCAAAATGGAGCCCTCAGTTCCTCTGTGCTCCTCTGTAGCTAATATACCAGACTAACAGTTTTGTATTTCCATGGCTGGTAAGGATTTTTATTTTTTTTTACCATAAGAAGCACTTTGACAGTTTTCCTCTTCGTTTTTATGATGCTTTGTTACCGTACAGCATTGCCGTAGCCAGTACTAAGAGGATCTAGAGCCTTCCACACCATGGTAACACATCTTTCCTCTGCAGAACTGCCTAACTTGCTCAAAAGAGAGGTCAAGAAACATTAGCAGAATTTTCTTTTATTTAAAAAGGATAGTGCTATAGAGATGTGCAGAGGAAACAGTATAGAGTCAGCATCCTTGGAACTAGAGTGGTCTCAGACATTTGGATGTCTGTTGTCATCCAAAGCCTCAGCACTACTATTGTTAAAGTGAATTAAAAAACTACCGCTGACTTAAATATGCACAGAATGATCAGCAAGTGTGACGCTGCATTTCCTACCCTCAGGAATTCTGTTTCCAAGTTCAACAATCAGATTTTTAAAATAATTGGGGAAAAAAACTATAATGTCTTCTTGAAACCATTACTGATGCAGATGGTTTTCACTTAATTTTCTGTAGCACAACTTGGATAGATAGGAGGGTGAACATTTTAAAAATATTTCGTTATGCAGAGTTTGTTAAATCTGAAGTAAAAAAAGGATGCTGGAGCTTTCTCAGCTAGAGATATTGTGATAAGTAAACAACACATCAATTTGATAATCATGCTTGGAAAACATTGCTTAAGAGCAATGGACTGATACTTACTTTTTATTTATGTTTGATCTAGTTGTAAACTTATCTGATTTTAGCTATGGAGAAAGGAAATTCAGGTTTACAGAATAGGAAATCACTCTGACACAATATTTCCTTACCATGAGGAACTTACTTTTTATTATTCTGCTGTTACCATTGGCAGCAGATTTGTAAAGCGGTTTTATTATCAGTAATAAATGCTAAATTTGAAGCTGGCTTCTTTAAAGTGAGTACTGTTCCACAAAAAATTACAAGAAAAAAAATTTGTTTTTTGTCTGACTCTTGTTTATTGTTTCATTTATGAAGTAATACTTGATTTTGCACCTTGAATTTTATTCTTTCCAACTCAAAATATCTCTAGAGCCAAAAGTGTATTTTCTTTAATAGCTGTAACAATGTAGTTGGTATTAAAATGGATTTTGTCCAGTCTTTTTGTCTATTCATTGCAGAATGGAAATTAATCTCTTTAGCTTGAGGCTGCATAGTTTACTGTCATTAGTTGGGGACAGTCAATGATATGTGAGTGTTTCAACAGCAGAGAAGCTTTGGGATTTTCAGCTATTTCTGAGATCTTAATCAAAAATGTTACTGATTGCTTGGGAATCAATGAACACACTCCTGAGAAAAAAAAAGGCAGCATAACCTTACCATTATTCATACTGTTTTGTTAAAAAGTGCAGTGATTCATAATGAATACTTTGTTCTACCTTAATATAATGTAGTGAAGAATATTAAAGAATATTAGGAAATTTTGCATCATGTAAATAGGTCAGAAATGTGGAGTGCTTTTGTTCTTTTTCAGACAGTCTTGCACATGAGAGTAGCTTTAAACACTTCTGAGTTATCTTATCGACCTCTCAGCATCTTAAGTTTTAGCATATAAAAACTCCATGCCTATTCAGTGCCTTTGAAACCATAGCTTTAAAGTCAACAGATGGTTCAGTACCAGTGTAGTAAGTGATGTTTTGACTTTGTCATGATGACACGTCCTGTAGTTTCTAGCACTAATGGAAACAGCATTTCTGAAAACTTTAAAGAGATTTAGAGGGTAGAAAAGGCCCTTAAAAATCATCACATTCTCCACTTATGGAGAGTTGTATCTCCACTATATTATTCTCTGCTAGCATTGATTAAAATTTGTGCCTAATTTTATCCATCACCATGAGATTTATATTTGACTGAATATGAGTTAAAGCATTTTTAAAAATAAATTGACTCATGTCCAGTCAAACTACTGAGTTTTAAAACTTTGTTTTTGTTGGGTTTCTTTCAAATAGGAAAGAGGAAGCACTTCCTTTTACAACACGATGTCAAGATAAGGACACACATGCTCACACATGCACACACATACAAAAAAGTACTATTCAAATAATTTGAGAGTTTACTGACTGAATGTAAGGGATGTAAATGATTGCAGGAAAAGATGGACAATATTTGTAAAAAAGATAGCAGCCTAATTAGGCGGTGTTTCAATAATTAAAATTTTGGTATACAAAATATAAGGAAAAAAGATTACCGTTCAGGATAGATAGCAGTCAGCATCACAGTCAGAGTTACGTGTTAATAAAGCAACAGGCTTCATTTTCTGTCCACACATATACGAGAACTATTTTTTATTGATATATTTACTCAAAAAATGGCTACAGGCTAGGTTCATATTTTATTTTCACCAATGTGGATGCCAAATAATGGAACTGGCTGCAGTGTAGTTTTACTCATGGTTGTGCATTTGAATAACTACGATCACAGTGCTGGCCCTGGGGCTATAGTACACAGTTTTACAGTACTGTATCTTTTGTAGAGATAAGGGCATGCTGTGTTTTCAGAGGAATGTCTTGACAACAAAGTGTGTCAATGAAGGCCACCTCACTCACAATGAAGGTCTGTCTTTTAAAATAGCACTAAAACAAAATAACTGCTGTGTTTTAATGAGGGTCTTATCTATTTACAGCACAACAGTCAGAAAGTAAATAGTGCTTCAGGACCTGGATCTCCTTAAGTCGTAACCCCAAACCTTGAGGAAATACTATAATTAGGGTTTTTTTTCCCCATAGATTTTTTAAAACATAGTATCCATTATCAATGTAAACATTCAGAAACACAGACTGATATTTCTTTTTAAAATGCAGAATTTTGATTTGTGACAGCTGCATTGGATCTTTAATCATATATTATCTTTATAGGAGCCTTTTTCTAACATATGTTAATTGGCTGTTTTCTGTGACAAATTATGAGCTCTTACTTTGATGAGGTTCAATTGCAATCATGTTGGAGTTGAGTACGTAGAGTTTCCAGCCCCCGCTGGCTCCTTAAACCACTACAAACATCTGCACGTCACTGCAGTGCTGAGTAATGGCAGGATTTGGGTTGATCTGGTTTCTGCACAGACCTTTTTCCACAGGATATTTTCAGCTCTTTGCACTAAATCTTTTTCAAGGTTTGCTGTTTTTAGCAAGAGAATGATCTAAAATTAACATCTTTTATGGGATTATCAGAATACAATGAGAAATAATTTACAGCACAGCGTACTGAAAATCTATTAGTTTTCTGAAATTTGAATGCAGTATTAGAAATTATGTGTCAGTTGTTATTGTACGTTACAGTTAAAAATTAATGGAGCCATATAGAATTTGTGGGAGTAGAAGTATTGCCTCCCTTTTAAAGTCAGTATTTTTATAATTTTCCTAAATATAACATTTGTGATTATTTAGCAACAGATTTATTTCACTTTTTGAAAAGTGGTTGGCATCAATTTAATTTCTAAAAATTTTATAAAGGAAAGTGTGTTTCCCTGCTGGACAGGAAACGTGTCTAATTTTGTTTTACATAAACTTGAACATCTTCCTGCTGATAAAGGAAATACTGCATTGAAATTTAGTGTCTTTTCTGTCTCCTTTGTGTTTAAGGAATATCATGATTGCATTTGTAAAGCATGTGAATGGCAGAAATACGTAGAAAATATTTTCCACAATGTTTAATGACTTAAAAGACATGGAAGCAGTGTTGTTTTGAGTCTTTTTACTTTTTGCATACTTTTTTGATGATGACTGTGTGCATGATCTTGTCTTTTATAGCACTTAATTACAAATACTGAAATAGAAAATGTATGCTGTATTTTAATAAGCTGTTACTCAAAGCTGTATTTAGGGTGAATGTGCAGAAATACAAGATCTTGTGTATTTTAATATAAGGAAAGCAGTCTGGTCATAAAGTGGATAGAGCATCATCTTTCTGAAAACTGTGTCAAACAATATCAATTACACTGCAATTAATTTAGCAGAACATCACACGGCTAAGCTTTGACCTAAACCAAATGGCAGTAGATAAATCTGTCCCGTTTGTTCTTCAGAGAAATGATGGGGGTTAAATTTCCAGGCAGGTGTTAGAGTTTAGAATAAGAAGAGCCAGATGTGTATGGAAGCTACTTCAGTCTCATGAGGCTGGTTTTAATTCAGCTATGTCCCTGGAGTACCACGCAATCAATGAGCTCCAAATCCTGGGGCTACCTGCCTTTACGTGAAATCAAGGGAACATTTCTTCACAGCATACCACTGAACGTATGTGGAAAAATTAGAGCCAAAATTAAGGTAGAAAAAGGTTAACTTCAGGAGTTACACATGACTGTCACTTGTCTTTGAATCTCTGAAGAGATGATACCCAAGTGGAAACACTTAAAGAAAAGCGTTATTATAAGGAGAATTGTAAGTAGTGTAAAACTTACACTATGGATATTTAATATCTTTCTCTCATCACTGCTCCTTCAATGCAGAGTTTTAAAAGTAGGCATATGTAGGTCATGTGCAGCACAGTGAACGCATTAAAGCACTTTGCTAGAAGCTGGGTGAATTGAAGCAGGGAGGGAGTTCAGAAGATGGCTGCGGCAATGTTGTCCCTACCTGGGATCCTCTGTAGCAGTAAACTGATATATTGTATCTTGAATTAGGCTGCGCAAGGCATTCAGTTCTACTTGATAAGATTAGCTTAACTGGCGTTAAGAAAATAAAGCAAGGTAAAGGAAGATGTACAAATGAAAGAGAGGGCTTGGCACTTTATTGGATTTTGAGGCCTGTGAGCCATGTGTCTTAATTGGGGCCAACTGGGATCATTTAATAATTGCTGTCAGAAGATCAAATTTAATTCTCTTTATAAAAAGACCACAGTGGGATAGAGTTAAACAAATTGTCATCTGAGGTTTCAAATGAACAAAGCTTTAATTAGGTTGATTAGGATGCTGTAAGAGAGAGAGAGTAAGAAACAGGAAATTGATGAATCTGCTGTGTACCATGTTGGACTTTATATGACAGTACTGTCAAATATCTTTATTTCAAGAAGATATACGTTAGCATAAAGGGCTATAGTGCTAGAACAACATGTGTATGTAAATGCTTTAAATGTATAAGATAATTATAACTTTCTAAAATCGGTGATTTTAAACACAGATACTAACATTTTTATGATCATAATCTTGCCCTTGACATTACTTTCATAGATTTTAAACCTACTAAATGATGTTCTGTAATTGTTTACTTACTCACTGACTATACCAGATGAGAGTTATAGTATATTTACCAACAGGACTCAGAATTTCAGTACTGTGTAATAAATATTCACCTTAATTACCTCTCAGAACATTTTCTTGAGCAAATTCCCAGGTTTCTTATCTCCAGGTTTCCAGCAGAGAAACAGTCAAAAATGAATGTGGCATGAAATATAACTGGTGGAGAAAGGAGCAGATCTCAGCCAGGTTTGCATCCCAACCACAAATTCAATTCTTTACAGTACACAGCCTACTAATTTTGCCACAACTTTCTGCTTCTAAGAATATTTTGCCAGAAATCACCTTGCATATCAATAGAGCTAGAAAGGAGTCATTTCTGAGAAAACATAATGTACATTCAAGGCCACAGAAAAGATTTAGCTACTGTATCTTTGTATTGATTGTGTTTTGTTTTGGGTTTTTTTCGGCATGCTTATAGGACAATAATAAAATGAGCAATGTTGGCAATGATCCATTTTTAAAAAAATGCTCATTCAAGACAGAACAGAGACTGTCAAGCAAATTGCGCAGTATTTCCTTGTGCAAATTAAGCACATTTTGTATGTCTGTTTTCTACTGACATTTGTCAGGGATGCTGACTTTTTGCATTGGTACTGCCAAATGCAATGTGTTTTGTATGTGTAAGAAATAAAATAAATAAATCCAGCTGCATGTGCTAATGGAGTGGTTACAGCTGGGGTTCAGTAGGCAGGCCGTAATGCTCACTTGTGGCTTTTGTAGTTCCAAACAGTGTTGGGTTTACCTCTGTGGTAAACACCTTCTGTTTCTGTAGAAAATTTGCTTCTACAGGGCTTGAGATGAGAGCTATTAGGCTCCAATTCTGTGAAAAATTAGAAGCAAAAATCCTCCTGTGGAAAATATGTATTAGTTACCTAACATAATTTTCAAAAACTGAATGTGAACTGTGATGTGGTTGAACAGCACGCTAAATTAGGTGGGGCTTTTTATGCTTTTCTAAGTGATTCAAGATGGGTCTTTCGTATCTAAAGCACAGCTCTTTAAGCTCTTTATCATGTCAAAGCATAAATCACCAGTGTGTTGTACATCTTACATTCTTCCAGTTCTCTCTCTTTCTCATGAATATTGTTAATACAAATATATTTATTGCCTGCCCCTTCCTCCACCAACAAGGACAAAGAAATCTGTAGAATATCCCAGTAGGCCACAACAGAAAATTCCTGCCTTGACAGACAAAAAAAGCTAGTTGTTTCAGTTGTTCAGGCCCATTTCGTCTTCCACTCGGCTTCTTTTTCCTTTTTCTCCTTTGTAGAAATTTTGATGTTATCTTTTCTTTCTTGTAGCATTGTCTGTTTGTGCATCTTTTTTAGTTCCAAACTGGGGGGAGTATTTGGATCTTCCAGCACATAGAGATGCCTCTTGTCAAGATATAGCTAGGAGGGAGAAATCAAGTAGCTTTGGCAAATGAATGATGGTGTGCTAGCGCCATCAAATATGGCAGTGCACTTTGTTTCTCAGTAGCCTGAACCTTCCGTTTTTGTAAGAGATACCTCATCCTGAACAGGCAAAATTCTCCACGTGAGACATAATATACACGCAAGGATTACTTTCTGTCCTGGGGCTTAAAAGGGATATCAGAACTTCGTAATCACAATATAAATATTGCTTTTTTTATACTGGTGCCAGCATCCTTTTCTTTCTTTCCTTTTCGTTTCTTTAGAACAGATGTATTCTGAGTTCATGTGTTGCTATTTAAAATGTGTATACATTATGTGTATTTAAAAGCAGCAACCTGTCCTAATTTCTGAGCTTTGTCAGTAGAAAAAGACATATATTTCACAGAGCGAGGCAATTCCTCACCCCTATTTAGCGAAATGCAGGTGTTTTCATTTTTTTTATTAGCCTTATTATGTACCTGACATAGATTTCATCTCCTTTTGTCCCTGGGAAAAAATGCCTAAGTGTGGAATGGAAGCATTAGTGTAGACTTTTCAGCTGTCATGGTCATTGGGAAGATTGATATATTTCCCTTGTCCATTTTTTTTTTTTTTTTTTTTTTTTTTCATTTTAAGCCTGCAGCTGTCTCTGGGCAAGCAGTGAGTTCAGGGAAAGTCATAGTTTTTATACTCATATTTATCATATTAACATTTACACTGAATGAATGAACAGTTAGTGGCTCAGCAACACTCCACCATGTTGTGCAGTCTACTTTACATTACAGAATAACTATATTTAACTCTTGACATTTCTGGGAAGGTCAGGAATTAAAAGGAAAAGAGTGTGTTTCTAGAATTGTGTATACAAGAGAAGAGAGAAGCAGGACATCTTTGTGTATGATCATTCCTCTCTAAGAAATGATTGCCAGAAGAAGGATGTCTTAGTGGTCTTAGGCTGCTTTAGAAAACTAATAAATGTACGTATATGAAAGTTATGCGTTTAGGTCTATGCTGTAGGAAAGCCAGCATCTGTTTCTGTGACAGTATAGTTGTAGCTGAGATGGTCTAATGGTATAAACAAGAGAAGGTTTCTGGGCAGAGGTAATATAATTTATTAGACCAGTCTCTATAGCTGGAAAAAAAGATGAGCTTTTGGGTACACTGTGGATCCAAAGAAGGGTTTGTGCACCCAAAAGACCATTTATTTTTTCCAACTCAGTTAATCTATATTCAATATTACCTCTGCCTACAAAGCTTGTCTAACTTCTCTTTCAGTGCTAGTGATGGATCTGTTCTCATGTTTGCATTAGTATAAAGGAATAGCTTCATAGAAATCAGAAATTATCTGAATTTAAAATCATATCTAGCTGAGAGTCAGTCCATCTTCGACATGTCGGTGATTGCTGTGGGTGTCTGGATGAGTCACATAAAATAAAGTGTATTGATGCAAAAAAAATAAACACTAAAACAAAATAAATAAAAGTCTGACACATTAATAATATTTGATTCATTCTGAATCAAAATTTTCAAGCCTGGAAAGGGTAACTGCAACTATTAGCTATTTAGCTTGACAGATTGGCACATGCAGGTTTCACAGTCTCCGTGGGTCTCCCAAGATTTGGTCATCTTTTGAGGAATTTCTGTGGCTCAGAGATATCCACTTGAAGGCTTTCATATTTGCTTGTTTTAGTTTCCTGACTGGATGCTGAACTGTGCAGCCAGCACCCGTATTAGGTCAGATCCTTAAGAGATATTGCCCCCTTTTGGCTTGAACAGCTAGCCAAATTCAGGGTGTTACAGGTTGTTTCCATTGGGGCAGGGGAACAGACAAGGGACTCCTTTTTTAACACTGTTTGTTTACAAAAATTTTGTGCATCTCTGAACATAATAAGACACGAACATTAATTAATGTGCAATATTAGGTATTAATGTGCAGCTCACAGTCTGAGTCCCTTTCTCACAAGCTCAAAAGTGTTTGTTTCTCTGTTTTTAGCTTTACTTTGGGGCTCTACTCCCACTATTTTTTTTAACCGAGCACTCTCACAATTTCTCTCAATTTTGTACTTCTCTTTCATGGTCACAAATCACAAACCTCCATAAAACAGTACCCAACAAAGTTCTTTGCTATCTTTTATCAAGTACCCAGGTCCATACGAACATAGAAGTTATGCTCATCAGTAGTAACCCTACCCCCTGTATTTTATTTCATCTTCCAGCCATTACTCCAACAGATCTTAAAATGGTAACACCATCAGCAACATTCCCAGTCAGAAAAAATAAGTTATACAATCTTAACATACAGTTTTTCTGTCAATATGTATTTCCATCACTAACCCAAAACAATTTTATTTGCATCCAAGTTTTTGCTTGACAATTTTTGCCACTTTCAGTTTGATCATGTTGGAACGGTTTTCTTTCATCAGCCCTCTTCACAATGTTTCTATTGAATCTGCTGTCAGGGAAAGGCCCATACATTTTCTTTTAATGAGGCACTTATTCATATCTCAGTTTTTCTGCTCTTAATTTCTGTGTTTATGTTCCCAGTTTTAAGGTTCTTTCATCCTGAATTCTCTCCCTGTTCTACTTCCTTGGATGATCTTTTGTAATTTTCAGCTCAGTCCTTGAACCAAACACGGTGCACAAGCACTTACCTGCTCAGTATTTTAGAGACTTTGGGTTCTTTTTATGCTTTGTCC
The DNA here is from genome assembly GCF_036417845.1 of Apteryx mantelli. Classification (NCBI taxonomy): domain Eukaryota; kingdom Metazoa; phylum Chordata; class Aves; order Apterygiformes; family Apterygidae; genus Apteryx; species Apteryx mantelli. Next base: position 54,390,686 of record NC_090020.1, read on the forward strand.
TGTTGAATTGTGCCACAAAATTCCTAAAATTTTCTAAAAACTTCCTGAAATGTTTAATCTGCAAATATGTATGATATCCTTTTTAAAATAAGATTACTGAGTTTCTACAAAACAAATGTTTTTTCCTCCTCACAAAGATGAAGTGATGATACAGCATAAACTCACAATAACAGAACTCAGCTTTTGTTATTAAACATAGACATATAATTACAGTGCCCACTGAGTGAGAAAACAGAGGATCCTGGATTAAAAGATATTAAATTCCTTTGGAACACATTGGATAAAGCGGAAGGAGACATAGTCTGTGTAGAAATGGTCAGGTCCACCTGCTTTCCCCCAAATTCAATTCTCTTCTCCATCTATGTCTGTCTACTGCTATAAGACTGATTGTTGACCATAGTTGAGAGACTGCTATTTCAAGCTTTCTTGTCTAAGTGGATGTATCAAGTTTGCTTGCATTTCTGTAAATTATGAGAGGAAGGTAATCAGGTATCTTTTGTGATAAGGAAAAATCATTTTGGCAAGCAATCCTTATTTGCTTGAATAGAGCAGAATCTAAAACTGTCTGCCACTGGTATCAGCATTACCAGACACTTGTGCCCAGGCTCAAACTATGATTTGAAATTGCAGTGCATAAGTTTTTCCAGTCATACTTGGAGTTCCCCCTCAGGATTCCTGATTCTTAAAAGCCGTTGCAGGGATTCATGTTCCTGACCACAGACTTCCTCACATACAAGCACTAGTAACAAATCTGCAAATCTAGATGTAACCACTGCCAGAAGCTGCTTTCAGGTGATGCAATGACTTAAGTCTAGAGATCTTAGACGTTTCCCGTAATAAGCCAACAGTATCCAAAGTCCTTTGTATTTGTATGCAATACCGCTTGCAAACTATAAGCACTAGTATCTTACCCCGTATGAAATATGTTTTTAAATATAGCTAGACCAAGACCAGAGTAGTTCCAAGAGACTTTCTGAACACAGTAAATGCTAAACCATACTCTGTCGACCACTGAAATGGTTCCCTTTCTCCTTCAGCCCATTAAATGACAGACTGAATTTGTAAAATGCCTTTCCTGACATTTATTACACAGCTATTAGCTATAATGAAATCCAGTCCAATTATTAGCTCAAAACTATCCAGACTCCTAGCTGAAATTCCAGCGGTCCAGTTTCCCTGCTCCATTTTCAGATAGGTTCACATTCCTAGTCACTGTCTCCATTTCAGACCAATTAGGTGACTCAGTTTTCAATCCCTTATTCCCTTGTATTATTAGCTTGTCTGATTCAATAAAGTGTTATGCTTGAGCCAGTCTCCCAGGCATTTCAAGGATCCTATTCCATATTTATTTGTCAGATTCCCATTATGTCTGTCTAACTGCCATAGGTACATCCTGAGTCTAATCCTGAACCCGTAAACTTTGTCCCTCAGCCTATTTGCTTTCCATTTTTTGACCAGGTGATGGGTACACATTGAAATATCGCTTGTTCATCATGGTAGATTTAAAGTCAACTTCTGATGGGCACATTTTTTTAGTATACTAGCATTTCACTCAGTTGTTTCCCTTTAAATATGCATTACTGCCTGCATTCTTTGCTTAACAAATCAAATATTCTTCTTCATCTAATCGTCAAAAATGTTGTAAACTAGCCAAGTCTTCCTTTCTTCATCAAGCATAGCAGGTACATATCTGTTCTTATTGGGCTGTAGACAAACAGTTTTCATCTAGATTTCTAGTGGTTGCTTCCTCTTTTGGTGCACCACTGCAAGGAATGACTCACCAGCTGTGGCAAATTCCACAGTCCCTTGGAAGGTCTTTGGCCTCTTTTAATGGATCTTTATCAGCAAATCCAGGTTTAGTATAATATATCTGTGCTATTTGAAAACACTGCTTGATTAGGCCTGATAGACAACTCTCAGCTCATCATCTGCAAGGTAAGCTGAAGTTGCTCCTTTCCTTTTCCTGTAGGTGTGGATCAGCTTAAATTGATAAGTGCATATAGCAGCTTAAATTGATAAGTGCATATAGCAACTTAAATTGATAAGTGCATACAGACTATATATTCAGAGTCTGGATAACTCAGTCTTTTCAGAAGCAGTTTCTGTGGTACAACGATAGTAGGACTACTATTAGGAAGTACCAGCTTCTGAGGTATTTTGGAAATGGTGCTCTGTTTGTCCAAACGAACTTCAGGGGAAAACTTTGCAAAACAATAGCAAATGAAACTCTTCCACCCGCTTGGCTTAAGTTCTTGCTCTGAGATAACTTGGTACTGTACTTCAGTTGTAAGCTACAGTGACTTCAGTTGTCTGATTCAAGGGAGCTGAAAATATTCTTACCATCAGTTTTAGAAGTGTTTGACTCCAAATTGCAGAAATTTCCCAATGCTGGATCTTCTCATGCCACTTCGTCCTAATGCATACAAATAATAGCATTGATTAAGAAGACAGTAACTTGGTCCTCTTCTCAGCTGGAAAAAGAACGCAAAAAGAAAAAAAAAACATTAGAGGTAAGGAATCTGTAAAAGAAAGACAGGAATTTTCTGAAATTCATTGCTACATTATCAATATAATAGGAATATAGTCAAACATTAATGAGAAAAACAAGTAGAGTGTATCTCCCTGAGCTGAGACTGTTAAAAATAAACACATTCTGCTATCCCTTATACACACACACAAAAAAAAAAACAAAAAACAGGGAGTACCAGTTAGGGAATAGAATCTTACAAATTCACAGATACTTTCAAAACCAGTGGTAAAATTAGTGAAATATTAATTCAGATCAAATTATTAAAGTTTTCTCTAAAACATTAAACTAATGATTTAAATTCAGAGATTGATTTTTGCAGATTGTGAGTTAATTCTCTTTGCTTGATGCAGAACTTTATTACCCTTGAATTGTCCTCTCTGTTACAAATTAAATGTGCTCTGCAAATTAGCAGGTAGAGAATGTTACTTTTCCAAAATATGTTTTGTCTCAGTTTGGATAAGATTAATGAAATTCAGTACCTAAAGATTACGAAAATTTTCTTTATGTTCAGCCTTTTCCAGTTTGACATATTCTAATAGTCTGTAGTATTTCATCTATTATGTTATAACCATAATGACTTAAATGTTTGTTTTATACTTCCTGTAGCAAAATGCATGAACTCTTGAGAGTTAAATTTAGGACATTAAAATGAGCTCCCTTCCACATCTTTTAATATGGCAGTCTGGCCATAAGATCAAAACATGTAAAAGTAGGTGATGTTTAATTTTTAAATCAGAGTGTTGTGGAAAGGTGTTTGAAACCGTGCGATGACTCCAATTCCTTTGTTGCGCGGCTTTCTGCCTGGATAACCATACTGCACATTGTGCCATTTCTGCGTTCCTGATGTACTGCCGTGGTGATGACATATGTAATTTTGCCATAAAGTTTCTGTTAATGGGCCAAGCTGTATCCTCTGTAATGACCACGCAACCAAACTGCATTGAATGTGAAGGACCACTTCTATCTTGAATGCAATGTCAGCTGATCTCAGTGTGATAATATCAGAGATGAATGTTACTTTCACCCTTTTCTGTATTTATTGCAACTTTATCCAGCATCAAGTGACAGACTTGAAGTGATCAGTGTCTTTATTTGATGCAGGTTGCCCACTTGTCTCTTTACTGCAGCTGTCTTTGTCTGTATATGGCACTTCATCAGCTAGGGCTTTTACAGATAACATTTCAGCAACAATTTTCTTGAATACATATGACCTGATGTAGATTTTCGTGGTTTTGTTATAGTTTTTGTGGCCATTTTTCCATCGAACAAGTAGCTAATTTAGTTTTTTGTACATTTAGTTTTTCATTTAGAATCTGATTCAAAATTCTTCGGAGTAAACAGAAAGGCGTGCACTGATTTCGTTGATCTTTGAATTGACTTTGTTTTTCAAGATAAGATTGATAAGAGAATGGGGACAGCATTTGTTGTTTGCTTCCTTACATCTTGATAATAAAAAAGGGTTGGTTCGATTCTTTGGTTTTGATCTAATTAATCCACTCAGAATGCAAGCTGCCTAACGGAACAGAGACATCTTTATGGCAAGTTTGTTTCTTTTGTAAAGCAACCATGAAAATACTAATCCCCAGCACATTTTAACTTAGTTTTGCTCTGGCTGCCTTCTTGTTTAGAAATTAAATATTTTGACTCTCCTGTTTTGATACTCCTTATTGCCCCTGGTGTGACTCGTTCAAAGAGCTCTCTGTCTGGGGTGTTGCAGCAGAGCAGATTCAGACAGTTCTGCTCGGAGAAGGAAGTGGAGAGTTTTGGTTCCCATTTTGCACTTCTGGAACAGTTTAGGGAAGGAAGCACCTTTACACCTTTTATTGTTCGTGGTTGCTGACATCACATCCTTCCCTGAGCGCTCTGTGTGTGTTTCCTGCCATTCTGTCGAGATTCTTCTGTGCTGCAGAGAGGGCTGGTGCGTGTGTGCGCGTGCCCGTGTGCCTGCGCGGGGAGGGTCCGCATGCACATGTCCTGTGTGAATGTACAAGAGAGAGAGCGAGGAGTGGCTGAATGACCTGCAGCACTTGTCCATTCGTTTTTTTCCCTTCTCAAGGCTCAGATCTATCTCCCTTCAGCTATCACGGCCTCTGCCAAATCATACAGTGAACAGAAGCCCGCCAAAAATGAAGTTCCTCTTTTTGTAAGCAGTCTGATTTTTTGTAATGTTTGGGTTTGCAAAAAGAAAAAATGCTGAAGACTGTAACACCACAGCATGCAACTATGTATTTCTTTAAATGCAAATTGTTTACATGTAACCATGTCATTATGTTGGAAGGTTTCTTTTATGTGGAAAGTGAGTTCAACAAAGCTTCTGGAATTATTTTAAGCTCTTTTTCAGATTCTCTTGCATAATGAAAGCCTGCAGTACTATTTAAGTTTTGTAATACTTTCAAGTTTTCTAGCTAGTATGCTTTATTTGTGTTTGGGAAATACAGTTCAATCAGTTAACAGGAACTTTAAACACTTTTATATTGTAATCCTTAATCCTGCAAGAACTTTCAGAAAAAGTATTGGGAGCCTCGCTGAAGTCCTAAAACAGCCATGGAGCTCTGTTGGTCCCCATAGTTCTTTAGAGTCTAGTTGATGCTGAAGTTGCCTGCCTTTGAAGGTTATCACCCTTGAATCAGATGTCATGATTCACTCATCTGAATCCAATCAATTTGAAATTAATCCAGCTGTCTGCTTTCATGTGTGTACATGTGTATCTCTCCAGACTAACGAAATGTGCAGAATATAGACAAACGCAAGTAAGCACACGAAGCTGCCTGTGTTGGTATGCATATATATGTATAAATAGTAAGACAGACATAGAGTACTACAGCATTTCCAGCTTGTTTCTAACTGCAGTAAAAATAGCATAAATTATAAAAAAGGAAATAAATTTGCTAGACAAACTGAATAGATTTTATTTAAAATTAGGCTAGTAAGCAAAAAGCAAATGAGAGCACTATTTTTTTTGTCAATGAATTCCAGAAGAGGTAACCTGCTGCCTCTCAAAAGTAGAATTATATTTTTTCACAAACTGTATGTTGGATATATATGATCTAACACATTTTTTTTCTCCTGCAGCTTCTCTTAGATTGTACAATAATTTAATAACAAAATCATCCTTGCTCCCTCACCTTTATTTTCCTGCTCATCTATTCTTCCACTTAAGAGTAAAATTAGTGTACTTAGTGGATTGCTCCAGGTAATGAAGAGCAAAATTCAGCTCATCAAGTGTTGCATGGATTAGTTTAAGATAATTTTGTGTAGGTCATAGGAATTAAGTGTTCTGACTCCAAACTGTCTATAAAAGTTTTTGTTGTTTGAAGACTGGAATGTAGAAACTGATGTGTGTGTCTTAAATGTAGAACTGAATAAGTGTGTGGGAGGGACTCACCATATTGCTGCTCCACTAAGATTTGCGTGTGCCCTTCCTGATACTTTTTCTCAGTATTCAGTGATTTTTCTGTACTCATTCAGCACCAGAATCTTGATCTGCAAAGCAACTCTCATCCATGCTAACCCTGTCACCACTGCTCTAATCTGTCCACCCCGACCTTCCACCTTCAAGTGAATAAGAGCTTAGGCAGGCATAGTGCTGTAAGCCGATAGTGCCACCGGCTTCAGCTGAAAGAAAGGAAAGGAAATTGTTCCATATGCATTTGCTGTGGATTAGCGTACTGGCTTACTGTTACAGAGAAAGCCTGTTAGACTCTTTTGGGTCCTGCATGTGCATGGGAAACACCATTCTAACTTGCTCTTTGTATCAGAGGTAAGAATATAGGAAAAACAGGAAAGAAACCCAATCCAAGGAAATTTAAAACTGTTTCTAAAAATAGCCTGGGTTTGTTTGTCAACACTGAATATCAGATAAGACTGTCTCCTAGCTTTCTTTAGAAAAAAAATGTGTATAAATACATTTATTCTACTTAATTTATTTCAAAGTCGTGCACTTTTATTTTTGTGATAAATATGATCAAGAGCCGTTCTGTCTTTTTAAGCAGTGAAAAGTTGCTGAACTGTTTTCAAATAGGTGAAAAGCAGCAAAAAAATTTTGCAGTCTTTACACTTTATAATGTTGACAATACGAATTGTTACATGTTATATGCCATATCCTGCATTACAGTAAGGACTTAGGGTGATATAAAGAGACATTCGTGTAGAGAAAGGTAATGCATATTATACATGAAATTTTGTTTTACCCCAAAAATTAATTATAGCATACTGGCTAGTTCTAAAACTCCAGCTCACTGCTTATTCATTATCTCATTTTTTCTTAAAGAGATAAAACACTGAGCAGCTTAAAGTTTAACATATGCAAAGAAAATCAGACAACTGAAGATCAGAATGAGTGAAGTCTAGCTTTTCTACCTCAGTAGCTTTGAATCAGAGCCAAATAATGGATTAAATGGCCAGGACATCGGCTTAGTGTTACGTAACATATTGTGGGAATTTAGCAGGTTGTCTGTGAGACTATGAGCTTAAAATAAGTAAGGAAACACCAACCTCTGTTTTAAAACTATTAAATTTTGGTTACCAAATAAGTATTTTTAATACAATGTAGAACCAAGCAAAAAATCTAAAAAATCATTTAAAGTGATTCATTTTCAGATTAGTTTTCTCTTCTGTATTTAAAAGAACTCTATCCTGTTATGTTCAAAACATGTAAATATAAAAATATGGTAAAAAAAAAGTTAAGAACGGAAAAGTGTAAGCATCTTACTTTTATTTTAGTAGGATTGAACATCATTTATGCATTTTCTTATATGTTATCTAGTCTTTTGTTTCTTAAAATTATTTTGCACATGTTAAAAATTGTGATTTGTGACATTTTGCGAAATAGGAAAGGCTCACTGCATGTATTTTTGTGTGTTACATCTAACTGTCCTTTTGCAGTTCAGCTATTATCGTAAGGCTCAGGGAGCTAATATCAGTTCATTACTAAAACTATGAAAATATTTGTTCAAAAAATTCTTCATTTATCATCTGTCCTTATTACTCTGTACTATGTAGCTTGGCTTCTTGTGCAAAAATCCTTACAAGGAAAGATGGATGTGTCTGCTAGTTATAAATCACTCACCAAAACAACTTGGAACTTACTTTGAAATGAAATGAGGGAAAACACACAACTTTTTTCTTGAAGTATCTTGAGTAATACTTGCATAGTCTATATTCCTAAAGAATAAGTTTAAAAGTTTTGGATTTAAACTAGCTGATGTTTTTCATACATCAAATAACACTTTAATAAAGGTCCATCCTATTTGCATAATGAGGGACATTATCACCTCTGCTGTCAAAACACAAGATTGTTTTCCCTTCAGAAATGAATTAGCTGGCCTACTTAGCGTACATAGGTACAGAAAGGTTCATTAACTCTCTGATTTAGGTAATTTTTCATACTAGTGCAGTGAGTGATACTTAAAACTAGAGATACCTAATTCTGTTAAAGTTTTGGCAATGTGCATTTCAGTGCTTTTACTCATTTCTTGAAAGATTTGTAGGGTTGTTCATAAAAAGAAACCTATGAATTATATTATAAATATTTCCCTATGCATTACTCTACTTTATAGATGCAGTAAATATTTATTATAATTAACTTGTACACTAAATTATAAGTAGGATACTTGATCAACTCCCTGTAGTGACTTTCATCTGGTTATCAATTTTGTAGTAACATTTGATTTCCTTTGTGTGTTTAGCAGGAACGGATGCAGGGGACTGTGAACTGAGTAGTGCAAGTGCTGAAGAAGGAGACTTGTTTTGAGGAAACGGGAAAGAGGAAGAAAAGAGAAGGGAAAAATACATAATTTTAAGGAAGAAGGAGAGAAAAAAAACGGGGACTATGGGGAGAAAAAAGATTCAGATTACAAGGATTATGGATGAACGTAACAGACAGGTGAGTAGCAAAAATACTGTATTTGAAGATCATATTGTATTTCTAGGGTGACATTATTAGAAATGATTAAAAGGGTGGTAACTTTGTTATACATATATACATATGTGTGTGTGTGTATATGTATATGTGCAAGTGTATACATATACACAATGTATGGAAGACTATCAAAGAATAGGTACTTTTGGAAACAACCAGAAAGTTCACACATAGTTTTTTCAAGTCTAGTAACATGAGTAGCTAGGAATATATTAATGTAAACTTTAATTCTATAAAGACTGATGTGTATGCTTTACTTTTGGTCCTTTCTGTAGTTCCTTTGACTTCAGGGTACAATATATATGGTTAAGTGCATCTGAAGGTTGTTACAGGTTTAGGACTTACAGTACTGTATTTTGTGAACTATTATACTCTGCCTTTATTTGCATCAGGACTTTCTTTTAAATTCATAGATTCAAATTACTCATGTTTTTACACATTTGCAATATTTTTATTTTTACCTCCTGCATAGAAAAATGTCAGTACTTCATAAAAAATCTGTGTTTTTTGTCTGAACATGAAATTTAAAAAGAATTTGTGCATTATAATACATTCTAAAACCAACATCCAATAATACTGGCATGTTGCAGTCATGAGACAAAGTTTCCCCTACCAAAGCTATGGCTAAATAGGTCTGCTAGGATTGGTTAATTAATTATTATGACTGTTTTAAATGAAATGGCTGAGTAGCTCAACGTCACATATTAGCAACACTACCTCTGATAGTTAAAATATGATCATAAATTAGAGAAACTGCTTTTCTATTTTCAGAAAAATAAAATTCAGCAATTGTCATCTTAAAACAAAATCAGTGAAAAGCTATTGTTGTTTACATCTGATGTATCTGATGGATGTTTTGTTGAAACTGGAGATTCACAAGTGTGAGAAATTCTCATTAAAATTATTCAATACTATGTCCAGTGTTCTGCATACATGTGGTTGCAATTTAGGAGTAATTTTCTGTAATTGTTTCTTAAGCACCTGATACTGAGTTACTATTAATATATTAGTTATATTCATTTATATATTCAAGTTGTTTTATAAGAAATGATTATGTTGTTGTTAGATTTCAAGGATTTTAAAATGCCAGAATAAACTCAATTTAATATAACAACAAATTGTAATTTTTAAGTGTGCTTTCCTAGAATTTGTAAATTCTCTAGTATGGGTAGTAACTTGTATTCTTCATGGCAGAAAACCAAGTTTGAAGGAAAAAATATACAAGGATTTATGGGGGATACAGTTTATATTCTCCCTAAAGTTTGCTTATTGCTGTAGGCCAAGCCAAAAAGCAATAGTTCTGTCAATGTAAAACCACCACCATATTTGTTTTAATTGGTTTACAGCCTGGAATTGAAATTGGATGTGAAATATTGAACTGCATATACCATTAACCATTAAGACACTGGTTTTTTTGAACTCTTCCATACTACCATGGTTTCTTTTCAAAGTGTACCTAAATTATTATTTTGTAAATAAAGCTATAAAATTTTGCTATTAGTGACATTAGTTTATACAATAGTTTCAGTGTTGACATGTTTACTCAAATATTAGACCTATGGAGGACTTAAGCCCCCAGTTCTGTCAATCAGTTATCTTTTAAGAAGAGCAAGTTTACTTTTAAAAATGAATACAGCAAGCATATAAGTCATTCACTGTAGAATTTCAAAATTTCAGAATGAATAATTATCAATAAAACTACAACACTGGAATATTAACAACTGTAGTATTAATGCAGAAAGCACTTATCTTGCTAGTGTTTGATAATTTCCATAGTTTTGATTAGCCAGATACACTGAGAAGCTGAAGGTACCATTTATTGTGCTTTAGCCTCCACATAACATAATTGGCTTGACTCTGCTTCCCATTTCTACTAATATATTGAAACATAATTTAGAAAGTGTTTCTACTAGGTTTCATCCTCTTTATATTTAGCGCCCTGATTTAAAGCCCGGAGAAGTCAGTGAAAAGATTTCCATTGATTCAGCTGGACTGAGAGATCAGGCTTTTGAGTTTTAACCATTATAAATGATTAAACACAACTGGATTTTCACTAATAGCTGATTGTTCTTTAAACAGTTTGTATGAGACGCACTCTTTTACAAGCCTTACTGTTTCTTATAATATAATATATCCCATGAGCTATTGCTGCTTCTGTGGAAGTTGCATCATTTGATTAGTTTTCTAATTTATATACTTACAGTAATCTTTAAATAATAACTGGCTTATATTCCTGTGTTATTTTTCATATTTGATGTCATAAATCTATTTGAATGTTTAGACTAGATTATAAGGTTGCATAGGAAAAATCTGTTAAAAGTTTTTGATTAGTAAAATCAAGACCCTAACTGAAGCACAGTTCTGCAAAGCTTATTCATAGCTCCATTTACCACGACATGGAAGGAAGACTGTTCAGTTTATAAGACTGTTTTTTTCTCCTTCTTACTAGCTCACCGGAAAGTGTTTGCAAGAACAGCAGCAAATCTGTTTACTTGAAACTGCCTTATTGTTATTTATATTTAAACATAGTGTGGTTTTACAGTACAAGGCATGTTAGATGGGAATATGATGTACATGGTTCATGCAGCCTCAGCTTTTTCAAGCACATAAATTCTCTGCAGGGCAGCATATACAAGGAGAAAACAGATGGAGCATGAATCGGAACCAGGGATATAGCAGTAGTTGAATTCTTCTGCCCTCTCCCCTTGCAAGGATGCAGCTGTTTGGCTAACACAGTTTCTGCAAAAGAGTTGAAGTTGTGGAAGCCTGTGGAAGATGATTTCTACCCCTGCTCTTCCTCTCATCTGCCCAGTGTCCTGACTAACTGTTTAGGTTAACCATCGGACAGAGTATTCGTCCTATCAGTAAACAGCTGTTTTCTTCCACACCACTGTCTGCTATGGTAGGAGACTTGTTCAAAGTGCTTGTGTGAGCAGATCAGGAAGGACAGAAGTAGTGCTGCCCTCCCTAGAAGAGGATTTCTTCTGAGCAAGTCTAGTTCATTGGACTTGTGTACTTTACTCACCATTGTGATATAAAATGCAAGTTAAAACAGTCTGAAGAGTCGTATGTCTCTGGCTGCAGATCTCACAGAAATGTGCAATATAGGCATCTGTACTTTTCCTGAAACTATTGAAACTTTGAAATCTTTGGATATGTTAAAGGAAAACTACTGCTGCCTAGATATTAGAGGCCCAGTCCTGTTACCTTGGAGTGCATGAGAGCTCTGTTACTGACTTTGGGGAGTGCAAAATCCAGGCTTTTACCTAGGAGGTGCCATTCATTTAATGTTGTTTCATGCTGGCTGCCAACTGGCTATATTTTCCTGGCCCCATAATTATTGTGTGGTGACAAAGGGGGTGAGGATGTTTGAGTCTTCTGTGCATGATCCCAAATTCTCTTTAACTGTGAAACTTTCAGAAATGCCCATAGCCATCCAAAAAATTCCCTTTTGCTCTGCTTTAGGCCACAGGGAGAAGGAGTATAAATAACTGCCAGTGTTAGACTAAGTGTGTATTTTGGTTACCATCATGGTATTAAATGTAAATTAAAACTTTAAAGAGAATCCTGTTATAAGCAGCCAATGTGACCGGAGACTTTCTTTTTATTATTGTGATGCTGGATAATATAGTCTTGGTAAATGCAGGATGAATAAGACATCTTTGGTAGTGCTGCTCAAGCTCATGAGAGTGTGGTAGCCTTGCCAAGAGCCCCTCAGAGTAGGCTGCATACTGGATACTAGTGGCACCAGCAATAGAACTGGTAGCCAAAAATACTAGCACTGACATCTGATGTCAGAAACTCCTAATGGCTACGAGTTCCTTGTGCAGGAATTGCTATCAGATTGGTGAAGGCTGCTGTGAAGAATTCTGGGTTGTTTGAAAAAAAGAGGAAGGACATTTGTAAAAACATGGCTGAAAATTATTTTTATGTTTTTTTCTTTAAGTGCAAAAAACTTTCAGTTAGCTCTGTTATGGCCAACACATGAAGGAAAATTTGCATTCATCCCCCTCAGAAAAGTCCTTCTAATTTTTCCTATTTATTTTTCATCAGTTTGAAACATTTGTGTTAGTTTTAATGAGGGCCTTTTGTGGTCTACCATAGATGGGATCATCTGAAACTGTCTTTATACCAATCCGGGCAAGAAACTGTCTTTATACCAGTTCAGGCAGGGTTGCCCAGGCTTAAAATAAATAGGTGTAATGACATAATGATATTGTATTACTGTTATATAAGGTCACTCAAAAAATGTCTCATTAAATCCATGGTCTGTGAGCTAAATTCAGAGGCACATTGACTCAGGAAAGAGGGCATATTGACCCAGTGACATTCTGGAAGAAGGTCTGGAATGCCCTCTTACTTTTAATATGCTGATTTTTCTAGTAAAAATCAAGAAAGATCTGGTCTTATACAGTGATCCACCATTTATCCCTCTGATCATTGCATTCTTTTTAATTTTTCTGCTTGTGAAGTATGCTGTTGTCAGATTCCCAGTTTAAACTCAGTTGACCTAGCTAATGATTCTGCATACTTTGTTTGAAACATCTCTTTCAATTTGTAATGAGCTGCTGGGGGCTTAACTGTTATTAAATGCCACAGGAAGTGTATACTTCAATATTAAGACACTTAAATATTAAGATACCCTTTAGAAAGTAGCTTGTCTCTATAATTCTGTCGGATATTACAGTAATAAACACTTGCTGCTTAACTTTTTCATGTATAGAATTTTTTATCATTCTTTGATTCCAGCAAATCTGTAGAGCTGTAAAGCAAGACTCGCTGCAGTTATCAGCTCAACAGAGAACAAATTAAAGCAGATGAGTGAAGTGAGGTTATGGGGCAGGGGAAGAATATCCTGGAGGGAAATGACCGTTTGCAGGAAGACCTAGATTTGTTCTACTGACTTCGATACTGAGTGCTGCTAGTTTCAAAACTAATTTCAGACTTATGTCCATCTATTTTTATCTGTGCTTCAGCACTATTTAAAAGGAAAGAGTAAAAGACTGTCGGCTGAATCAGAACCTTCCCTGTAGAAACAGAAAAGAGCCTTGCATATTGGTGCTAACACAAGTGCAAGTTAAAGAGAAAACCTTTTCTACCAGTATCCTGATATTTTCAGTCTTCCCTGATGAGATGTCTTGATTTTATACAAGATCTGAGCTTTTAGGATTTTTTTTTTCTCCCCAGGGAAATGTTTTCAGATGAAAATATAAATGCTTAACTATGCAGCTAAGCATCATTCTGTTCAATGAACCTTTGTTTTAAACATAATATTCTCTTTATCTTTTACATATTAGAATCCTCCTTCTTGCTTACATTCAGTTGCACGTCATGAGCCATATCCTTGGAATATATCATTACAGCTGGCCCTGGTCAGAGGGGAAGTTAATTTTCTGTAGGCAAAGTATAAACCCCGAGTTTCCATGCCTCTCAAACTGTAGTGATCTGTACAGCTGTGATAGCCCTTTTCATGTTGCATCAGACTACCTGAAAGCTAAAGTTTTAAAATACATGCTGAATTGAATCATGAATTCCTAGAATGTATTATATTTAAGGTTAAGTGTGCCTGTATTACAAATGTATGTTTTGAGCATAATTTAGAGTGAATTAGCGTAAGGTAAATATTTAGGTCAAATTACTTTTAATTTGAAGTGTGAGCAAGAAGCCTAAGTAAAGAGAGCACGATAGTAAATGAGGCATCTGCCAACATAGTACAGCTGAAAACTAATGCAGACACAGGCATAACCTTGTTGTCTTGTAAGGAATGGTCTGGAAAGCCCTGGGGGAGAAAGAGCTGGAGGTGGGAAGCAGAACTGAAGCCATTGTGGAAAGGAAGAAGTTACACTCTTCCTGTTATGACAGGAAATGCAGACAAATGTGCTTCCTGACCATTTGCTCAGCAGGGAATGAAATATTCTTTGACCTTTACCTTGCGAACATTTTAACTGCACAGAACTAGTAAACATGTTTTTTACCCTAAACATCTATTTGTACCTGCCAGAACTAGTGATAGGATACAGAATAAAAAAGTCAGCTTTCTCGTATGTTGTATCAGCTAGTGTGTATTTGAGAGAGATGAATTTTCTCATTTTTATGATGTCTTTGCCTAGAACATATATATGTATGTGTGTGTGTATGTATGTATGTATATGTATATGTATACATCAATATATAATGGATTAATTCTCTCTGCCTGATTCAACAAAAGGAAATGAAATAGCAGAGATTGGCCGTTATTCTTGCATCCCTATCAGTTCTTTAGATCTTATAACTTAAAGTGTGAAGCATGCTTGATACTACCTAACCTACTAATTTCTGAGTTGCTATATTATCTGTTAATTAACACATCTTCAAATTATCCCTCCTCTCTTGACTCATGAAGAAAAAAAATCCGCTATCATGTTAAAGATTTGGATAGACTGAATAATATCACTATTTTAAGCTTTTGATCTGTAATTTATGTACTGATACACTAAAAATAGGTTGGAACAAAGAAATACAAAACCTTCTTTTTTATACTGATTAATCATGAACATTTTATTTGTTATAGCTGTAATTTTAGGGCATCCTGCTCAGAACTCCTCTTTAGCTGGACTATTCAGCAAGTTGTAGCTCAGTGTGCTTGAGGCTTCCCAGGACAATAGTTATTTTACCAGCATAAATCACTGCTGTCTCATTGCTGTAAGTTATGCTGGAGGGTTGTAGGAACATGGAAGCAGGCTGCTGAAGAGTCCTTCACTGCACTTTAAAGGGCCTTTCATTTAATATGACATGCCCAGCCATTGCATAAAGGAAGGTTTGTCTAGAGCAAATCCTGCACTGGTTCTGCTTCCCAGTTCCACTGAGGGTTACTGTAAAGGCTGTTGCAGCCAAGTCTCTTCATATGACAAACAGAGCTAAACAAAATCAAATAGGAGGAAGTAGAAGAGACACTATGACAGGAGCTGTTGCCTCTGTAATAGTTATTGGGGTTTCAACATATGATAGGATTAGGTGTCTGGCAATGGCACTTCATCCCAAAGCCCCTTGGTTTGTACATGGCCAACTTGATTTTGCTATGTCTAAAGGTGATTCCTCATGTGGTAGCTCCTATTTGCCAGATACCTTCTATCTACCATGCCTGCTCTGGTCCCTGTGTCTGAAATTTCAGGTGGATAAACCGAATAATATTTCTTTTTGACCAGGCAGTATGTATCAGATACTGTGATAAATAGTGGGCCCTGTTTTCCCTAGCCTTTCACACATGTTTAATGGCAGGAAACGTATGTGGGAAGGATTATGTGCAAATTCCCTATTTCTCTCATTTTCCTATGTCAGCAACTATATTTCTTTATAATTAGGATAGGAAGAAGTAAGGGGAACCCTGATACTTTGCCACTGACTGGACTGAATTGCTTGAAAGAGCACAGGACTCTACTTTAAACAGAAAATGTAAGCATATACACTGTGATTGTCAGTGACAAATACGGAGTTCTCATAATGGCACTACTATTACAGCTCAGTCACCCAAAATCAGCCTATCAGAGTCTGTGAGATTTCAAAATAAAGGACTAGAAGGACACAAATTAAGAACCAAAAAATAAAGAAACCCCAAACCCCATACCACCCCCACACCGAAACAATACAGAAAGAAGGAAAGATTATATTGCCACAAAGATAAATAATGTGTCCTGAAGGGTATTCTAGTCAAGTGGGAATATTATGTCTGATCTGTTCCTCTACTGATGTATTAACATCTACAAGGAGCACATTTTTGCTATAAATTTAGCTAAATAAAGACTACTGCCAGTGGCTACTCTCCCCATTTACTAATACAGTATCTGGGTTGAAAAAATGGATGGACTTATTCACATATGTGCATACACACACATATTTAAATTTCGGCATGTCAAAGGATCTACAGTCAAAACCAAGAAACATTATCTCCTAGTGTATTTAGTTTAAATAAACATTACTTACTACAGATTAAACAAGAAAGTCTGGCTCTGGGCCAAATTACCATCTAATTGGAGCACTTAACAATGTGTACTCGTGTACACTTGCACTCTGGCTGTCTACAGCCCCATTCACAGACATTGCAATGACAAGTCCCTAAACCATCCCTCAGAAAGACCTCTGGCAGCTTTACACATGGAGAACTAGCTGAGTGGTCTTTCCATGGTAGTGAAGAAGAGCCAGAGTTGAAGTGGAAGAATATCCTCTTGACAATCCTCTTTTGTCAGTCCTTCCTCTAGCACGTACAGGGGGGTTCACCTTTAGCCAGAATTTCATCCAAAATGCACAAAAAGCTAACCTCGATTTTTATCAGTGAAGGTGGAAACTGGCTCTTTCACTTTGTTTTGGTTTGGTTTCCTAATACTTGAAAGAAGCATCTGATTTACACACAGCCTATATAGTCATCAGCATTTATACTTCTTCCCATAAAAAATGCAGCAGGCTTTAGGAATCTGATCATCTACGTACCACCATTCCCATTATGAGAGCAGTGTAGCTCTAGAGTTTTGAAAAGTAAAAAGAATTAAAAGCAAAGAGTAGGAGTAGAAAAAGTAAAAGTTAAATAAGTAAAAGAACTGTGCTGTTGCGTCAAATAGTAGTAGACTAATGGGGTTTTTTGACTAGGTATAATACGCAGGGATGGAATTAGGTTATTTTTTGGTATGTTTCAGAGGTAAATGTGGTACTCACTGCACTCTGTTTTTTTGCAATACATATACAACCATGCATAAAAAGCCTCATAAAAGTATTTAGGAACTGTGTTACTATTTTACATACCTTCTTGGAAAGGTTTTAAAGACTGCTGAATGCTGGCCTCTTATCTCTTCTACTTCCTCCCCCCACTCTGCTTTCATTCCCCCCAGTTCTCACCCTATCATTCTAAAATATTATCATAGCCCAAGAGAGAAGGACTTCATATATTGCCTACCTTTCTCTAGAAAAGCAGAAAATTTGTAAACTGAAAGAGACCTACAAATTAGAAGTGAATAACATCTTACAAATCTGGTTTCGACAGCAGGCATAATTAATCATATCTTGACTAAAGTTGGCAGGGAAGAATATGTATTGATTTGATTCTTGCTGCTGAAAAAAGTTAAATATTAAACAAATTCCATTGAAATGCATGCACATTTTTGGATATCCTTTCTAAAATATGTTGATGAATTGGCTTACTGTCCTTATGTTTTCTTTCATTCTCTGAAGTGCTTTTTACGTTATTAGGGATCTTCCTCCCAAAGACACTGTCCTGACAAAATGGCAGATTGTATGTTGATATATGATGCTATCATGACCAAATAATTCAAATGCAGTATATGATAGCAAGACTGTGTGACTACCTGGATTTATTGGTACTGTAGCTACAGTTACTGAAAAGCTTGTATTCAGTGGATTGTGCATGTTTTGTTCACTCCCAGAGCTGACTCAGTACAAGTAAAATTGTTAAAGTGCAGTCAGAGCTTCTTCAGTGTAGCTTTCAAGCTCCCTTACACCTAGACAAAAGAGGCAAAATGTTTTTAATAATTTATGTTAATCTTTACCAGTCAGCAAAATTTCTGCAGTACTAGAACATTCGCTGTTACCTTAGATGATATTTATTAGATGCTTTTAGTTTAGATGAATATGGCTCACATAATAGATTGAGACCAAAAAAAGTTAAATAATAAAGATGTTGTTTACTTCTATTGCTCACCTAAATATTTTGGAGTATGGAAGAGAAGTATATTCATATTCCTAATGAAACCACAAAAAAGAAATCATGCACAACAATCATTTGTTTTTAAATGGCGTGAAAGGTATTTTTAATCTTTCCTGAGGATACTGACCTTTCACCATACATTTGAAAACACAAATTACAACCCTAACTATAAACTATTGTAAAAGTGTGACACTTTTTTTAAATATATATACATATATATATATAAATACATTATTATCTTTAAATGTAAATGCTCTAAAGTGCAAGCTGTCAATGAGTCTATTTAAAAAGAATGGTAATATTCCAGGTCACCGTAGAAACAGTAATAGTTACAATTGTTTTTCATGCATTTATGAACAGTGGCAGGATGCATTATCTAATAGATTTGGAAAATGCTAGAAAGATCAAGGAGCTATTAGCAAACTGAATTCAGAGCAATTAAGATTATGCTTTAAAGAAAGAAAGAAAGAAAGATCTTATCTGTTGTCCTTTCTTTCAGTTTCCACAAAAAGGAACTCTAACCAGTATCATTTTGGTGATAAGTGTTATGAAATAAGTATGTGCTATGCAGCACAGCTGTGTGGTTACTCTAAATGTTCAGAAGCACCTAACAGTAAACACAAACAGTGGCTTTAAAGATATTTCTGTACTGGAGTGTACTTTGATGGTAAGAAGCTGTAACATGCTAAATTCTGAGGTTTCTGTGCAACAGAAACCATACTGTATAGAGACACTCCACCTACAGCACTGCGGTCAAAAAGTTGATTGAAAAGAGTTTTAGATGCAGAAAAATATGTTGAGTTAGTACATTTTATTTTCTGTGTGTTTAGCTTTTTCTAAAACATGATATATAACTTGAGATATGTATATATATGTGTGTGTGTATGTATATGTATGTATATATGTGTGTGTGTGTATATGTGTATATATATATATGTTTCTGAACAAATGCATCACAATTTTCTGCAATCAGGGAAAATATTAATGGAGTATTTGAAATACTAGTATATTTTTCAGAATTTGAATGAAGTTTGTTACCTATCTCATTATCCATTCCAAGTGCCAAAAGCCATTGACAGAGACCAATTTAGATTGAACTTACTATCAAATACATATATTTGAGACCAGTGCTGTGGAAAGTGGGTTTTTTTAAATGCTTGAATAATTGTATGTAATGGTAATCCATCTCTTCTTAACAGTATGTTGACAGAGAGGCTAAAGAGATTGAAATGGCAATGCGAGCAATAACATTTAGTATACATTTGGGAGAATAAATGTATGGAGTATTGGCACAGAGCCTCATCTTTTTGAGATGGACTAGCAAATAGGGATTAGCAATACTTAAAGGTCACATTTTCCAAGGCATGACCTGCTGGGATTCTAAGGTAGGCTGGGGTTGCAGTTAGCATTAACTTGCATTAGGAATGTGACAAGATAAAACAGCAGCTAAACGAACCGTGTACAGAGGAATCTTCTTGCCTCAGTGTTAAACCAATTGCAGAGGTACTACTTACTACCTACGGGTATTAAGGAACTAGTAGCAGCAAGTGTGGGATTAGGCAAACCTGTAAACTTGGTTGAGTGCCTGTCCTTGCTATATCAAATACCTTCACTAGATGTTAAATTTGATTAATAATAAATAGGCTTAGCAAAACCATATTTTTTATCTTAAACATTCATATTAATAAAAATTGCTAAAGAAAATGGATGTTAAAAACCCACAAACAGTCGTTGCATACATTTAGCGTGTATAGGAAGAGACAGAAAAAGCAGAAACAATTTCAGCCGTACGAATAGTTTAAACATCGCTTGGTAGTTTCTTATTGTAAGCCACATATCTTATTGGAACTTGTAAGCTGGTGCATAAAAGGAAAAAAAAACCCACATTTATTCGATGTGCAGGTCATTTTTTGTCAAAACAGTCCCTGTGGAAAATTATACTTATGTACAGATTACAGATGATTTTCATACCGCTTAGGTTTTGCATAAAGTTTCAGGGCATTAGCTGGCTTATTGAAAACTTTTAAGCACATTCCTATTTTTACCTATATAATATGATCAGGGTCCTTTGTACTAAAAAATGCCAGTTCATATTTCTAAGCATCTACTTTGAAATGAAATAAAGCATGCTACAGCTGTGTATAGATAAGATCTTATCTCAAAGAGGATATTTGTTGCTGGCCAGCTAGAATTTGTTCTTCATTCTTGCTTTATATTTCTTGTTTCTCAAATGAGAACGTGAAAGTTAAATAAAACGTGTTTGACTCTTTTAAACTAGACACTTGTTCCAAACTATCGAGAGTATATTTATATAAACACCGCATCTCTTTTACTCTACTTAAAAGTCTGCATGAAATAATTCCCCCTGCTAAAAATCTAGTCAGCCAGGATTGGGGTGGCAGGATGGAATCAGTCAGTCACTATCAAAAATAAGAATTGACTGCACTTTCTGTTCAGACTTTTTACAACTGCAGATCTGAGGTGCAGTTTTAAAATATTGATGGGAAAAATGTATGCAGTATAAATACAGTGTCTAAGAAGGGCAAAACTCTAAGAATTAAGAAGTTAGAGAGAAAGATACAGCATTAAAAGATCACAGTGCTACTTAATGAAAATGCCCCGTACCTTTTACTTGTAGCTTGAATTTTGTGCAATGAGAATGACATATATTTCCTCAGTTACATAACACACACAGATGGATACTTATATTCTATTTTGGAACAAAATTTATATTTATGGACTTCCCTTCTAAACTTGTTCTAATCAAAGACTACAGCAGTCACATTATATTTCCAAGAAAAGAAGAAGGGCTACAAAGACTGACTTAGGGATTTTTGACAGACTTTTTTCTTTTTTTTCCAGGTGACATTTACAAAGAGGAAATTTGGGTTAATGAAGAAGGCTTATGAGCTGAGTGTGCTATGCGACTGTGAGATTGCTCTGATCATCTTCAACAGCACCAACAAACTGTTCCAGTATGCCAGCACTGACATGGACAAAGTGTTGCTGAAGTACACAGAGTACAATGAGCCACATGAGAGTCGAACGAATTCAGATATTGTTGAGGTAAGACTTTGCGTTCTGTGAGGATTCTGTTTTGACTTGGCTCCGAGATTGAGGTACTCAAAGCGAGGAGCCTGATCATGCTTTCTCGAGGGTCTCAGAACATATCTGAGAGGTGACATAATGGAAGGAGAACAGAACAGGGAGGAAAAGGTACCGCTTTGGGGGTCTGAGGTTGTGTGAGACATGCGGAAGAGCAGTAGAAGTTGGAGGGGGTTCATATTTTTTGTGAACTGTAAATTTTATCCCTCTGAGTCTAACATGCTCAGCAGAAACTCCTGAGATGGGATCAGTGGCTCCCTGTTGTCTGGCTTTCTGCGCTGCTTTGTCCCTTAGCCCTCTCCATGCCTTGGCCACTACCTCCTGGCTGAATCTCCCCCTTGCCTCCTCGCAGCTCCGGGTGCTGTGCTCCCCAGAGGACATTGCATGCATTGTCTCCTCACTCCAAAAGTTAGAATGTTCTCAGACTGGGAGGAACGGAAAAATACAGTGTAAAAGACGTGGAAGAAAAAGATTTAGAATCACTACTCTAAGGCATTTGATTGAAAATTTTTTTAAGTTTTTTGTTTATTTACAGAGATAGGCAGTTTAACAGAATGCAAGAAAAATTTACTTACAAGCTACACAATCTAACAAATGCTTTAACTCTCATACAAAATGCTGTTACTAGAAGTATAATAACAGTATCAAAACACTATTATCAGAATGTTAGAAATACCTTATAATTATAAAAAAATTAATATACACTGTTAAATAGGGCAAGTTGTATTTGCAATTACTGAAAATTATTAATTAAAATTTAATTTTTTTTATTGTCAGCTTCTAATATTTACAGAAAAGTCAGTTTAATATGCAATCACAATAAGACTCAAGCCATGCAAAATAAATGAAGCTTTTAAAGGTTTTTGCTGCAATAGCAAAACACGCAGAGTAAAATTTTAAAAAAAGCTTACGTGACTTATGCAAGTAAGTCCCATTTTCAAAGCATCTAAGTGATTAGGTATCTAATGATAACATATAAAAAAGCATTGGCAGAATGAGGTCCTGTCTTAAAGATATGGAAATCAATGAAAATTCAGTCATAAATGCTACTGAATGCCTTGGCCTATACACTTAAATTACTTAAGATCTTTTAAAAAGTGTTAGTTTCAGATTTTTAAATAATCTGGATATTGCTGAAAATGAGACTGGTGCTTTTGGAATCTTCACCTGGGCTAATCATGTATTTGAGTCCAGCAATGGAAGAAAGTAAGTTTATAAGCTACATGTAAAATATTTCTGATGGAGAAAATATACTATTTGATAGATATTGTTATGCTTGTTACCAGATGTCACAGTCACAGCACAATAGATCAACAAAGATTGTAACCCAGGGACATATATCGCTTTTCTGTCCATCCTCATCTCAACATATAGGATGATACTGTTTCAACGTATAGGATGATACTGTTTTGCTTCCTTTACAATCTCCCAGCAGATATCCTCCACCATGAGGAGAGGGTGAGGTTCTGACAGAAGTACAAACATTTCTGTGAGTTAGGACTAAGACAAAAATATGCAATTTCTTCCTCCTCTCCATCATCTCTTTTTCTCTCTCACTTCAAATCCTCTTTACAGACAGCAAGCCTTTACTGTCACCCTAGGGATTTAACCCTGTTACCTCTGGTCAACCCATGTCCTGTTCTGCAGAACACAAATTCTATCCCCTAAACAATCCCCTGCCCTCCTTTCGTGGCACAAAGCCAGAATATTCTTAGCAGGAAAAGCTTCCTGTGATATCTTTACTCTTTCCTGCAAGCTTTCTTGTGGGAATGGGTAATTAGGCCACCAGTTAGGGATTTATAACATGCTTCACAATGAATGAAGACTTACGATCATGAGGACTCTGTTTTTTCAAACAACTTGAATGAAAACATAAAATTTTAAATGTCTATTTTGTTGTAACTTTTAGATTTTCAGAAAGAGCACTCTCTGCACCTGCAAAATCCTTTTCCTGCAGGAATAGCGGCCTAGTTAGATCAGGCTGACAGGCAATTTTGCATGCAAATGTGTAATTTTGTGGGTGCGCTCAAAATTCAGTTGGCATCACTTTTCTTTTCACTCCTCTCTAGGCAGCTAAATAAAAGTAGGTAACTGAAATGAATATTATTTAAATGGAGTAATCTAACAAACAGCAGAAAAGGCCAAACAAAGTTCAATTTTTTATGTTTTTTCCATATGTATTGTCATCTCTGAATTAAGTCATTTGATTGTTTTGGTGCTATGGTTTTCAGTATTCTGCCTGTAAGGCAAAATACTTAAGCCACACTAAAGCCAGTACCGTTTCAGGATCAAAGAAGTACTTGTGCAGGGTGTAGGTTTTGAACAAGAGTACCATATTAGCAAAAAAGACATGTAATTATCATGCCTTTACTTGATAATTAACATAACAGTGACTAGTACAATAGGGGAAGAAAGCCCACAAAAGTATGTGATCTGCAAGATGGCTTGGCTCTTAGTGTAGTTTGGATGTATTTTTAGGTACAGGATATAAATCTGCCACACATTTAAATATTTAAGTTGATCAGTTAAACTGACTACATTACACATATTTTCCTTGTAAGGAGTCCATTTTTTTCACTTTCACTACTGTCACTGTTCGTACTTACAAGTTTTTCATCTTGTTCTTCCAGAGCAATCAACAGCAGCCGAAGATCAGACAGTATTATTAAATCAGATCATTTTCAATTAAATAACTGTTCAATAGCTATATTTCAGCAGAAGAAAAAGACATAGCTGTGCTCACAGACTTCTGTTCAGAATCATAGAAAGAAAACTTTTTTAGGTAGCCTTATGAAATTTTGAAATACAACTGTCAGCCATATAAAAGTCTTAGCCTTCAATTTAGAATCCAATTTCTGTTCACATTCTGCATAATATTAACTATTTATTTACTTTTTTGATTGTTGTAGAACTGAGTTATCAGTCATTAGAATACGGTATAACTTCTTTGAACAATCTCTATTCAGAGAAAATCAAAAGTTTAGATCTCTAATATGTATTTAATTCCTTCTGAATTAATCCACTGATACTCAGACCTAAAGATTACATGAATTTTATTGTAGTTCTGGTTAAACTTGTTAATTTTATTAATAAGACATTTTAGATTTATTTACTGGGATTAATTATCTTTAGCATTTCTGAAGAAATGAATCTTCAGGCCACAACTTATTATCTGAAAGAGAAGAAGACACACAATGTTATACATCTAATAAGCATTATGCTGTTTTTCAAGGGAAAAATGTCTTGAAATGAATTTTAATACCTGTATGACTGCAATTTGAGCAAAGCTATTTTGATACTGATTACTGTAGTGATTTAAATGGAGTAGCTAATATTAAGAGAAATTTAAAACTCTTTGAGTTCAGTTAGTGTTATTCTTTGAGCTCTTTTGGTTTAATGGTCTAAACAAATATCTTATGACTTTCTTTACATATGTAGTAATTTTATTCAATGTAGTAGTTATCATTGAAATTGTCTTTTCCAGTTGTCTCATTCACAATGGAATCACTTGACATGTAATTTGGCATATCTGAGTTCTTCGGATCATAAAAATTATCTACCAGCTGAACATATTACAGGTATTACCCAGTAAATACACTTACAAACGTGCACTGGTAACTAAAAAGCAATGAACATTCTTGAAGGAGAAGAAAGTTGTATTCAACACTCAAGTTTGTTCATTCTCAGCAAAAGTGACAATTATTTTAAGTCTCACTGAAATCTTTGTAGAGGTTGTATGATATGTATTAGTTCTGCAAACAAAGGCTCATTCTGAGACTTTGGTTTCGAGCTGACTGTGTTCCTAAAACTGAAGCCTTTATGTCCTTACCCACCAAACCACTCACCCCACAGTCTTTCCTTCAACTTCACTTCAGTTAAAAAGCACATGCTGGTTGCTGGGATATAGTAACTTATTTTAAGGAATAGCAGAATCTGTGTAAGGTGTACTTGCTGTACCCGTGGACATTGAGGAAAAAAAATTAATTTCACGTTTATGCTAATTTCCCAATGTATGGGGGGGTACATTTCCATATATAAATATGGAAAACAATACATTCTGAGCAGCTGTTATTTAAAATTCTGCCACTAGAAGATTTCTAATTCTTTACTTCAAAATGGGAATAGATTTTCTCTCATTAGAAACTCCTATAGCATTTTGTACTTAGCTTTTGGTACAGAAATAGTGTTTTTACAACTGTAGTTCTATTCTGTCTTTAGAAGTTTGTCAATACCTCCATTTACTATCTGCTTTCACAGAAAAAGTTTATCTTATACGTCTCCCACTTAACATTGTCAGCGCAGTTGCATAGGGCTAGGCAAGAATTTTCTTATAACAATGAGGAAAAGGGGAACAAGAGTAAATGCCAGCATTTTATGATTGACTTACAGAAGTGCCTTATGTTTCTTTGTAGTTATTTAAAATAATGAGGCCAGATTCTCCCCTCATTTCTGGAAAACAGAAGTGGATCTAACATGACTTATTTCAGTGAAATTTCACAGTTACACCACTGTAAGTGAGAAGCAAATCAGACCTTGTGAATTTGAACCGTTCTTAGAACAGGGATCACTTTACTACTTTGTGTAGTAAAGATTTTAATAACGATTTTTTTAAATTAAGGTTTAATAGTAAGATTTTAATAAAGATTTTATCAAGGCATCTCTGGGAACTAACTTTAACATTACAGATTTCAAAACATGATAAGATGGTTTATTCCGATTATACGGGAAAATTAAAATGCACAGAAAACTTTGAAATTTTAATTAATTTGATAAAAAAAGGTAATGGATCTTAAAATGTACTGTAATATAGTGATAATGAAGAAAAAATAGTCCTACTTATATTTACTTGCTTTCCTTGTCTTAATATCTGATCCGATGTTACCTTTTCATCTTTAGTGAAAAATAGTTTATAGATGCTCTTTCTCCTCAGGAAGAATTGGACTCCCATTCAGAAATGCCAGTTTGGGGGCTGGATGATACTTTTTTATACGTTTTTCCTGTTTCTTATTTCCAGTGTATCACCACACCTAGGAAAATTGACGTTGTTCAGATACCCAACTGCACAGGGCTTGGTGTCATCCAGAATTTGTAACAATTTATCTCATTTGCCCTTTTTCACTCTTATCCTAAATACAATACTTATTACCTTCTGAGGAACAATGGGAAGAGATTGTCCATATTTCACCATTGACAAAGGTTCATATTTCATGATAATCAGCTGCTTATCATCCATGGCTGCTCTAAATTATCTGGTCTAATGACTTTGTCCTCATTTATTTAGCCGGGCAGAACTCCTATTATTCAAATGGTATATACTCTGAGTAAGTATATGAGACCTAGTAGATTCAGCTCAGCCAATAGTGCCAAAGCACTGTAAGCCTACCACTAAGGAGCTCAGAAAGGACTTTGCCCTTTGATGGTAGGGGGCATTTTTTAGACTAGGAATACAGGGAACTGTTTTGCAACTTGGCTGCAAATATAATCCTAGCCATATTGCAGAAATTACTGTGGTTCTTAAGCTAAGCCATTAAGTTTTTGCCAATTTAAGGTGAAATTTCCTGCTTGTTTTCTCTCTCACTGTCCCTTCGTCCCTGTCACTTCTTTCATGTCACAGCATCAGCTACTTTCTCAGCTTTAGCAGATCTCTCACAAGTTTTTACTAAGCCCTGTTTTTGATTTTGTTTCTTAGACACTTAGTCTGACACTCTGATCCTTGCTCATGCACATAAATCATTCCCCCACAACTCACTAACCACTTCATCTTTCAGCTCTTTTTAGGTCTCCAATCCATCAGTTTGTTTGACCCTGCTGCTCTTATTCTCCCCATTTCTCCAAGTGGCTTTTATTCCTCTGCTCATTCAGTGGTCACTACATTTAACTCAAGTTCTCCTATTAGGTCAGCCCTTTCAAATTCATCCCATCAACCATCTCTTCCGTTTTCTGGCACACACACATCCACCTCCTCAAGTTCCTCTCTGCCAAACCACTAATCACTTGCAGAGAAAAAAGAGGAACAATGCAAACTTCCTCCACTTTTCTCTTTCCTAACTGAGCTTCTTTATGCATATAAATCTATGTTTCAAGGGTGATCACTCCGCAGATCTTCTCCAAACTTTAGTTCACTCCTTAAAACTGCTACTTTGCATGCATACACACACACCTCTATGATCTTTGCAGCTGTCTTTTATCTTACAAGAACTCCTCCATGTCCCCCACGTCTTTGCCTTTTCTGAAAGGTCTCTCTTGCTATCTGCCTTTGACTCTATCTTTTCCTGGCATTTCACTTCAACTACTCTTTTCTTTCTTTTTCTAAACCATTTTTACACCTAGAAAGCATTCAAGCTCCCTCACATACTCTTTTACATAAAGATGTCAGCTACTACAGTACACTGCTTCAACAAAAGCTCACACTCATTGGTTTCTTAAGTATACATTGTCTTACTCTATTTTGTGAACCTGAATATTTGTCAAGCATAGTATGCCCTTTCGCCCACCTCTCCACTCGCCTTCTCAAAACTAACTGGATTTTGCTGTATTCTAACACATGATAGACGAACGCAGGTCCTATCTTGAAGTATTTACAGCCCTACTTCAGACATGGCACGCTAAGAACAGGTACCAAATAAGATGTTATGATGATACTATAACATGATTCTCCATGTGATGCACATCAGGATCATTTTCAGTCTTGGTCAGTCCATTTTCAGTCCTTGTCCACCAAGTAATATTTAACCTACTCTTACTGAGGACGATCTTTTGACCAGTTTTGACCAGTCTTTTCATCTTCACATCTTCAGCCTCATGCCTCTTAATCTCTTGCCACTTGCACGGCAGTATGTACTTCTTTTTTTCCATCCTTCTGTCCCAAAGAGTGTCAAAATATTGTTGTCTCTCCAGCTGCTCCTTTAGTCTGTCTCGTAGGGACCATTGGTTTCCATTACAGTGGATGCCTCCCATCCTGTTTGCCCTCTCCTTTTGGAGAAACTCACTTTGCGTGATCTCCTGCCCTTAGTGATACTGAAGACTTCACCAAGAATTAGCATGAGCTGTTTCAGGAGACTTTAATTATCCTAGGGTTGTTGTGATGGTGTTGCTAGTTGGACATGGGGGAAAAATAATAGTTCTAATTTGCAAACATAAGTCACAGTTTTAAATAATTACAAATTATAGGTTATTTTTTAAAGATAATCAGCATTTAGCATTGTCTTTTAAATTTGCTTTCCAAAAGACTATACATCTGTAGCTCTAGTAACTGCTGATGAATTTACCTACTGCAGAGTGTTTCCCCTTCCCTGGTGGACTCCTGTAGTTGGTGAGGGAGACTAAACTGAACATAGCTGGAGAGACGAGTGCCAATTGTAGCAGCATTTTCCACCAAGAGAAAGAACTGAGTTTGTGGAAATAGGAAATTCTTCCTGGGTATTTCACATCTTCTGTGTTTTACAGCACACACAGCCATCTTTGCATGCTTCAAGATTAAGATGGTGGGGAACAAAATAATACCAAGTCATGTGGGATGGTGACATTTGTAATTTTGCTGGTTTTGTTGTTGTTGTTGTTGTTATTGACTGCCAAGCACTTTGTTCAAAAAAGGTATATGATGAAGATATGCAACAAATGATAAACAACAATGAATATTCCCACTGCTTTGTAGAAGAACTAGCTTGAATTGAAAATCTAATAGGCTTTTAGTACAACCAGCAACAGAAAGTTAATAGGCATGAAATACTACTAAATTTTTGGATAATGGAGGGACTTGAGAATTAAAACCCAGTGCAGCTTTAGTGCATCAGAAGGCTGGAGATGATGAGGACAGCATTTGGGTGACAAGGGCTGCATTCATGTGACATGCTACATGGGCAGTATGTTGTGCCTGAGAGGACTGCCGCAATCCTGTTTCACTGATGGCCTTGCGGCGTGTTATCCCATCAATTCTTACAGGTGTGCTGCGGGTCCTGTAGCACTTGTAGGATTAGACACTTGGCGGGGAAGTTCTGAATGAGATCAAGGGGAAAAAAATTCCTTCTGTCAATTATTTCTAAAGGTCACAGAGCTAATGACTAGCTGGGAGGTTAATTAGATTCTGAAAGCCTCTTCATATCAATTAAGACTCTTATCTGTGTATTTGTAGTAAATAAGCCCCTATAACTATCTAAATGCACTCCTTTTAGAAAAAGTAAGGCAACTGTTGTAGTTTGTTTAATGTATTTTCTTCTCTTGTCATCATAACATAATACTGCATATAAACAAGCTGTGAAATACATATCAAGCCAGCTCTTCAGCTGTTGAAATCAGCAGAATTATTTCAGCTACCATGGGCTGAAGATCTGGGACATTATAGAAAGTAAGCCTGTATGTAAGAAAGGTTATTCAGAGTGATCTAAAGACAGTACAGTCTATTGGATAGTGCCCTGGACAAGGACTCATGAGACTCGGATTTTATTAATAGCTTTGCCAAATACTGTTGTGTGACCTTGGACAAGTCGCATCTCCTCCTAATGCTTCAGTTTCCCTGTCTGTAAAATGGGGATAGCAATATTGATTTCCTTTGTAAATTGGTTGAAGACCAGCTGGTTAAAAAAACAGCTACTGTTATCACTTTCCACAGGCCAGGAGATGACCGGCCAGGGTCAACTGGCCAAAGAATTTTGTTTTAATGATGATTTAGGCTTTTTAAATGTTGGCTTCTTGTTTCACTTTTAGTAAATATGAGCCAAACCATTATTGCTAACCTCATGTATGACAAAATCATGGGACTGGCTTCAAGATCTTGAGCATTTTTGTAATATTCCTTTGGTCTTTCTTTGTTTGCCTTCTGGGTTTTCAACCTTTGGAAGATGTGTTTGTAACCTAATGTCCTCATGTGAGCTTTTTCTATATTTTTCCTAACCATGGTTAGTAGAAAAAGATCTTCTTGGGAGGGGGGAGAAATCCAATTTTCAGAAACATTTTTAAATTTTCCATTTTATCAATTTTAATTTCATTTTTGCAAGCAAATACTTTAGAAATACATCTTTTAAAAAAAAGCTAATAGTCTTATGTAATTTTATTATTCCAGAAATTTGGGCTTTAAGTAAATAATAGGTATTACAAGACCTCAGGAAAAACTTCAAATCTGGAAAACTGTGCAAGACAATTCTGTTCTGCCCAAAGTAGTCCCTCAGTGGGACTGCTGTCCTAGTCAATGGGACTGACCAAATCAGTCCCTTTACTACATCCAGTAGATAACAATTTATTCCCTTCCTCCCACTTATCCATATGAGATTTTGACTCCATATCTTTCCATCTCCAGGCAATTGTTTAAGCTCTCCTTGATAACTCCACAGCATCCTGTTGCTATGCACCTAATAGCCTTTTGATGCTTTACAGGCTATAAGAAGAAAAATAGAGGGTCAGGTTTTGACACTATATTTTTATTTTGAATATATTTCAAATTGATCCAGTATGTGAAAAATAACAGCTAAGGGAAAGTCGTATAATGAGTTGTTTTCTTTTGTTTTCTCTCAAAAAATGGTCATTTTTTTACTATGATTTATTCTCAGTAAGGATTTGGCTGTCATGAAACATATTTTGTAATCCTGAGGTATCTCAAATGAAAATGAAGTAGCTCACTTGTTAGATTATTTTTCCATGATCTGGAAAAAGAGCATAGGGACAGAGAAAAGTAGAATGGATGCAAATTCAGTTGGTCTGAAGCACTTAGTAGAACAAAGCTGCTTTGGAGTATATTTTGAGGAAACTCTAGACTTCCTGATTTAGACTGACTGAGGATCAGTCCTTACTATTCATCAGGGCTCCACTTTTTTTTTCTTTTATTCTTCTGTTCTAACTAATCAGTTAAAAATATTTTAATACCTTAGGAAATTTTTTGGCCTTATTGCTGTAAAAATGCTATGAGAACAAAGGTAAAAAACATGCACATAACATAAAAGTGTTCAAACTCTATTCATGATTCCTTTCTTTGTCAAACTGGGGGCTTAAATCTGTATTTCTTAGAGCTAGCTCTATTTTACAGATGACTGTTTTTTTCTCCAAAACATGATA
This sequence comes from Apteryx mantelli, assembly GCF_036417845.1. Taxonomy (NCBI): domain Eukaryota; kingdom Metazoa; phylum Chordata; class Aves; order Apterygiformes; family Apterygidae; genus Apteryx; species Apteryx mantelli. The sequence goes on from NC_090020.1 coordinate 54,421,976, forward strand.
TAGCTGGCTGAGAAGCTGGAAAAATCTTACATGTCTGTGTAACATTCTTATAACTTAATAGCTCCAAAGTTTTATCCCAATCTAGTCATTGGAGAATGTTCTTTGTTTTTGTAGTCACTGTTTCACATAGTAACAGCTTGTTGTATTTTGGTCTGTTTGCCAGAGGGTAGGTTTATTTTTAAATCTCTGAACTCTGAATTTTCTATATTTTTCCAAGATTGGAAGCAGCTGAAACGCCTGGAGATACAGGTTGAAGGGCTTGCTTCATAATATGAGATGGGAAGCCTCATCCCCTCCCCCTTTTGTGTTTTTCTTTTTTAAAATTTTTCCTAACAAATGTCTCTTAACTGATATTTGTCTAAAAATAGAAAACTGCCTAACTAAAAATAGCTTGGCTCTCAGTCTTGCCAAGGAAAATGGAGAGGAATAGGCGTGGAATAGAAGGCTGAGTAATCCAGCTCTATTCATTCACAGATCCCTTTGAGAATGCAGGCGATGATAAAGTGCCCTCAAAAAACCACAAGCCTGACTTGCTCTCTTCAGACTCCTAGGTGCCAATAAACATTTTAGCCCAAGGATATTTTTTTTTTCCTCATAGATCGTAAACAGTTTCTGAAAGACAAGGCTTTGTTTCACAGAAGCTGACTTACTGTCAAAAATAGCTGACTTTCCTGAGGTCCTTTTTTTTTAACTTTCCACATGTTTTAAATTTATTTTCAGATGAGCAATGACTGCAATGTCCTGTTAAGAAATACCATGAAATGTTACATATCTGGTGTGAATGAATGAAAAAATAGATGCTTTTCATTGATTACACACTTATGACTGTACCCTCAAAACTTCATGTGTCACTAAGAAAAAATTATTACTCTGAGTAGTAAAAGTGAATGAGTAGACAGCTGATTTATTTCACTGAGAAATCGAACTATTTAGCTGCAGAGCACTTCTTGAAATGCGTATATGAGTCAGGTTTCTTACTTGTAATTCTTCATTTATCCAAAACTCACATCTGGGCAAGAGGTTGGGGGAATGGGAAGGGGAAGGATCTAATTAACTTAAAAAACCCTGAACTGCTGAGAACTCTGCAAAGCACAGTCTTTTCATTTGGAAAGCTGTCATGTCAATCTTGTGTGCTACTAAGGTTTTTATATCACATCATCATTGTGGTATTGTAGTGTGAGCTATCAGTAATCCTAGAAGGGAGAAAAGACACCAGGAAGGGTTGAGCTTGTTATTTAAAACAGAAATGTTTGTTGTTGTTCTGTGTGGAGATTTTTGTTTTTTAAAAATCTGAATAACCCGGTCAAACACAGCAACAGGGTGTGGAAATGTCAGCACAGTTCACAGGGTTATTTGGGCCTGAGTATTGTTTTGTTCAGTTCCTGTAATGCTGCTTGTGATAAGGCTCTGGAGACAAAGGACGATAATTGATGGAAGGGGACTTAAATCACTCCAAAAAGAATCAAGGTCCTTGTATTTGGATACATCGACTCTTCTGGTCTCCTTCCTCCTTGTAAAGCATTTTGTCTTCTTGCATGTTGGCCCCCTACTGCTCTTTGTAATGGAGGCAGACCACAAGTGATTCCTTTATGCAGTACACAGGGTGTAATTGTGTCTGTGTGGTGTATTAGTAATTACCAAGGCTGAATTCCCATATTGTATCTTCACTGCAAGCATGGAAAAATAGGACACACTACCCTGCCTTACCATTTTCAACCTAGATAGTGAGCTACTTATAGCTATGTTCCAGAGACAAAGGCTTTTGTGAGCAAACCCATTTTTCATTTTCATCACTAAGACATCCCTGTTTTGTAAGGTAAATACAAAATGTGATTATTCACCTGAATTCTTGCACAGCAGTATTAATCAGAAGTGTAGAAATACAGTATCTTCTCCTACCTCACAGCTATCTTTAATGCAAACTACTGAACTTGCCCTCCTTTCCCTGAGGACTTTTTTTTATCCTGGGATCCCATAAGCTGTCAACTGCTCTCAGTCAAACCAGTGTTGAAGATTGTACTGCACTGAGTTTCTTGTAAAATCAGCAAGTGATGCACAGTTCATACACTTACACGAGTAAAGTTTTTTTAGTGTATAAGTTTTTCCAGATGTGGGCCCTCAGCCACTGCTCATAGTTTTATTAGGTAAAAGAGTCCTGCGCTATTAAAATGCTAAAAAGCTCTGATATGTAAAGTCAATCCTTCATGTTTAATTAGAGCCCTGATTTAAAGCCCAGAGTGGGCAACGAGAGCCTTCTGACTGACTTCAAAATTCTCTGGTTAGGATTCCTAGCACAGGCCCCAATTTCTACAGGGTCTACCATCTTTATGTAGTAAGCAATACCATGAGAGATCTTATTCCTACAAACCTGCATAGAAGTCCTGTTGCAGACAGTGAGACAAGAAGAAAGTTGAATGCTCTCACAAATATTGGCAGAATCATAGCTTTATTTCTGAAGCAGTGTCAGTATGGGTGGCAGAATTGGGATCTAAATAGTTCATACCATGAGTAGCATTTATGTATCTACAGAGAGAAGTAAAAATGTCCCCTTCCCTTCCGTGCCACAAAGAGTTGGCAATAACTCTAACCCCTCTTTCTGAGGAACAAAGACACTGTGCAGACAGTGCTTCATCGAGAAACACCAGAGAGGATGGTGGAACAAAAAGTCAGGCCTATACTGGCTTTTTGCCTACTTCGCTCCTTCTGCTAGGGAGCTGACATCTTAAATGCTCAGACCAGAGTACCTTGCACTTCTGTATTGCATGAAGGAATATACCTCCAACCTTTCCTTCCCTGGACTGCACACAGACAACGCTGTCTGTTCTTGAGATGCCTTCCCACAATTTTTTTAGTTCTGGCAAAAGTTCTGTTAAACTTCAAAATATGCTGACTTTTTTTTCCTTGTTACAGTAAGCGGATATAAATTAATTATTTATTTGTGTACTATAAAATTTGCATCCATCCTTTATGTATTATGTAGCTGATATTGATTCGACTCCATTTGTCCTGAATTCAGAGAAACCTCTATATGTTCATTTATATAAAAGAGAAATGAAATTTATGTAAGTTACCAAATTTGCACAGCTATAAAACCTCAAACACATATGCTTTATTGTTGTATATTTTTAATAATCAAAGTGTAGTGGTCAGTTGTGAATTAATGTTCATAGTCCAGAACTGATGAACATCTGTGGTAGCTAAAGCTTAAATATCTATTGTTTTTTTGAATAAAAAACAGCCTCTAAAGGAGGTTTAAATCAACATTTTCTTTATGTTATGTTTTATAAACCCACAACTTGAGGTTGTGTTGCTTTCCGTACTTAACTTTGCTACGGGTATTTTTATATACGGTTACCAGTTAACGGATAACTAAATATACTATTAAAAGAAGTTGCATCATCTTTATTTGAAATGGTTCATTAATGCTTTTGCATGATAGAGACTGGTGTTAAAGGGAAAAATCTTTGATATATTGGATAGGCTTGCATTAAAAAAATCTCAGACCCATTTATTTATATCATCCTGTGTGATCTATAGACAACTATAATTACATTTTATAGTGCACTGTTATAAAAAATGTGCATGCACTTTACTTTGGGTTGTTAAAGTATATGTTTATTTCTTTGATCAAATGTTACAGCACGCAGGCTGTTCAAAGAAAGCAAATTATAGAAGAGTCAATAAGAGTATTTTAAACAACACACAGCTGCTATAGATTGATTCAAAAGAGATCAAAATCTTGACAAAAAAGCAGTTCCTAATGGAGTGTATGGCATTTAAAGTATATTTAGCTTACTACAATAGAACCATGGCTAAAACATGACCAAACATAAAAACACATAATTTATACTTTCATTGTTATAATCCAAGGCTTGGTTATTACATACTTCTAGCATGTTCGAACACATATCAATAAAATGGAAGCTTTGCACTTTTGTCACCAGGAGTTCTAAGTATGTGCTTTAGCATTTAAGCTGTATTTTTGTAGCCTATATGAAAAGAAGTTTGCCTTCTTAGATGTAAATTTTCTCTCATCCCACATATATTGTTTAACTTCCAAATAAAAACTCGTAATTGTACTCAGTACTTTCCATCCTCTATCTGAAAGTGTTTTACATAAGTGACTAAACATAAGCTTTAAAATGTGGCAACTAAGGTCATTTAACCAAAAGTCTAATCTGGATGCACGAGCTATTTGATCTTGGAGATTCCTATGTGCCTGTAGTTCTGTGCTTACTGAGGACTAACTCAGTCTGGCTGTAAACGGAGAGCCTTTTCCCTGTTTAAGTCCCCAAAGATCTGGGAACTCTAGTCCTCCATGAATGAGATATCCCTGGCAAGTGTTTTCTGAGTATGCTAAATGCAATGCACAAAGATAGGATTAAGCTTTTCACAGAATAGTCAGAAAATACTGCTGGTGTTTATGGGCTATCAAAGGTGCAGAGACCTCAGTTTCATTCCTTTCTTAAAGATTTCTTTCTGTTTTTTATCTAGAGTGTTATCTCATTTATCTATTTATTTAGAGTCTATTTACTGGACCCTGTTCTGTAGTACCAAACTCTTCCTGTCCCCTGTACAGGAAGCCTCAGATCCTAATACAGTGTGAATTCTGCTCTGGAGGTCAGGTGCCTAAATATGAAGTATGGCCAAATCTAGCTTTCTAGGTGCCTAAATCCTTTACTAGACCTATTCCATAGTCCTTTTCTGTCACAAGATCCTTCCTTACAAGAAGGGAATTGCAGCAGGGTATGGACTGTACTTTATAGTTTTAGTGTAAGCTCTTAGGTATGCAGCAAAGCAATGTAGCTAAGAGGGGACGCTCCCTGTTGACCATCTTCCTACCATCTTTTAAAAAACTGCTTCCATTCCAAATACAGCTTAAAAGAATAAACAGGTGTGCTCTTATTTCTTTGTCCCTAAATGTCTTCATTTATAGCTTTCAAATGTTGGCAGGTGTAGGGGATTCTGCCTAATTGGCTTCATTAGCCCAACCCTTGAACTGTTAGGACCCCTGCAGATAACACAATTTGACAATTCTGACTTGACCTGCATCAGTAGTAAGGAGTTTGTTTTCTAGAAGTAAACTCACCTGATGGTAATGCCATAAATCCCATGAGGCCACACTGAAGCCCCACAGACTTCTTATGCTGCAGCCTGAACAGAACTAAGATGCTTCTGGACTTGGGGTGAAACACTAGATCTCTGAGGGTTATGGAAATGTCTCTTGTCTTTCCCACAGACTAAACTTTTTATCCCCCTCCCCTTGAGGAGTCTGAGAAATCCTCCTACTCCTTCTGTACAGTCTTTTTATGAGAGAAATGTTCTTAATTCCACCTCTTCCTTTACTGAGAGTGATGGAGCAAAAGAGCTGACTAAATATTCTGCAGAGTGCTTCCTACTGATCTCCATAACCAATTCAGCAGCAGGGATAAAAGAAGCACTCATCCATTCCTGCTACTGCTATTTAATTGAGGGGTCTTCTGACCCAGTATACCCCAGGCAGAAATGAATCCTGCTAACCTTTGGAAATCAGGTAAGCAAGCTGTCCTATAGTTTGCTGGGAAGTTTCTCATTGTTGAGGAAACTCCAAGCAAACCTCTGGACTGTGAACCTGTCTGCACAGACCAGACCCAACAAAACTGTGCTGTTTTGACCTAGAGAATTTCTTATATGTCCACTGGCCTCTTCACGGAATGGGTTTTGTAGCATTACTGATTTTCATTGAAATTTTGGTTATTTGGGGCCTTGCTCGTCTCTTTTGCTACTTTAAATGTTCGGTTAAAGCATGGATCCATTGAAATCGGTTAAGATTTTATATTTGCTTGCCAGGTCTTTGACTTTAAATTTTCTACAGTTAGAAGCAAGGCTGCATGTGTTTTCAGATGAGCTCAACTATTATCTTGTCACAGTCTCTGATTTCTTTGGCACAGTCAGCTTCTGATTGATTTTAAAATTGAATTTTCATATTCAAATGTAAAATAAATAATAGATTTCCTGTAGTATCCCTGTTTCATTCCATTTGATACTCCTTACCTGTCCTCTAGGTTTTATTGTATTGTAAATATTCTGTAAAAGTTAGGAAAAAAGCTTCAGGTACCATGGCAGCAGGAATGGTTTAGAAAATAGCCAAGATAATGGAATAAGTAAATTAGCTTGGTTTTCTTGCCACAGTAATGTTGATAGGAAATCATTATTGTTCCATCTCAGCAAAGCTGTTCCAGGCTGGTTGAAGACACAGGTGTGCGTTACCAGTTCAGTCTGTAGCTTACTCCGATTTAAGGTATCCCTAGATTTTGGGACAAGTTGCTGTGAAGTTCAGTGCAGAGGGCTGAGATGATTGGGAGTAGTGCTTGTGGACCTGTAGATGTCAGCTGTTTATTAAGTAAGGATTCATTACGGTGCTTTCTTGTAAACAAGTTGAGCATGTTAGAAAAAAGGTCAGAATGTTATGGGCTTCTGAACATTTTTCTCAGCTAGCCCAAAGCTGATAAAGATTTACCTTTTTTTCTGGGGAAAGCAGTCGCCAAAATGCTACCCATGTCTATGACCCAAAATACTGTGAAATGATAAATCACAAAGGAGGTCAGTTCTTTAAAACAAATGCAATCCTTAGCTGTGCTGGGGTTTGAGATTCCCAGTTAGAAAAGCTCCCTTCCTTATATGTAACACAGCTCTATGAGACTGACTTAGGCTTTCTGAGGAAACAGCTGGGATAGTTTAAGATGTTAGTATCCCCCAGCTATTTGCTGCCTTTGCTCTGTTGGAGGTTACTACCTTCACAGGAGTCAGAGGAAGGGAATGTCCACCCACCTCTCAGCTGCTCCACCTCTGTCACTCTGCTGGGGGCTGAGTAACCTTGGGTGGCAGGGCAGAGCAGACAGCTCTGGAAGGGAGCGTAAACTGCAGCAGCGAGGCTCACCAAAGCCTGTCTGTCGCAGCCCTCAGCTAGGTCTTCTACTAAGTGAGTTAGTACAGGTCACACAAACGTTCACAGTATCTTCAGGGCACTTCATTCCTACCTCTACCAAGCTATGGAAGAAATGAAATGGGCTGAAATCTTGCTCCATTTGCCCAGGTCTTTTGCAAAATTAGGGGACTCAAGTAGAAACATCCTTTATAAGCCCACAGAATTCTGTGTGGGGTTACATTATGATTAAAGGTTTGAAGATTTTGGACAGTAAGGCTCTGGCAGGCCAATATACCAATTCTTCTTTACAAAACTGTAATTTTGTCCAAAAAAAGATACCCAGCTTTACAATGACACACACACACACACACAAAACATTTAAAAGTGTTTTAGCTGGTTGTAGAGGATGCTGAAGTTTTCAGAAAAAGATGTTAAGTTTTTCAATGAGGATAACTTTTTTTCTTTTCTATTTTACCCTCTCACCCATAATTTTCCTAGTATCTCAGTAAACTCTGCCCTCAGATCCTCAGCTATGGTCAATTTTATCAGAATAGATCTTGAATCTGCCTCTGCCACTTCTGCTTTCATAAGCAGTGATAATAACTAGAAATTGCTCTGTTTCTCAAGTTTTCTTCTTTCCCAAATGGAGCACTGAAACTGAGCACTGTGGTGTTAATTTAACTTACCCTCTGCTCAACAAAGCTACAATTGGAGCATAAGAGTTAGTATCTTGCAGGTTTATTTGGGGTCTGTCTGTCTCTAGCAAATTTAGAGTCCTTAATGGTTACACTGCAGTCTTTTGCAAACAAACACTGATTGGTTTTCTTTACAGATTCCTTACAGCACCCCAATTACATTGATAGATACTATCATTCAACTTTTGATAGTCAGACAACTGCGGAAAAGTGAATTAACACAGTCCCTGCTGGAAGTCAGTAACAGAAATGGAAGCTAAACTGCAGCCTCTTGGGGTCTATGTTAGCAGCTTAGCCCTTGGATAATCCTGCGTAAAGGCACTTAACTTTTACATCGGTGATGGCTGGCCTCTTTGAGTCTGAGAAGGGGTAATGAAAATTTAGAATTCCCTTGCCTGTGAAGCTTCTTAAATTCTCCAGGAGGATTTTTCAAAATCTGACCATGTTTTTGTTGATTCTGTCACTTCCAATTCCTTCCTTTGGGGAGAAGGCTAGGCTTCTCTTGAGGGAAGAGCACAGTGATAGGAGCAGCATGCCTTTTGAAGAAGCCATGCTTCAGGAAAAAGAACAGGTGCTTGAAGGACTGGTTTTCTAGAGTAATCATGCAGTTAAGAAGTTTGATCCAGTTCCTCTGACTTTCTTGCTCCTTCTTTGGTTAATATTTAGATGAGAGATCTACAAGTTTCAGCTTGTAAAGTTTCCATCTGAATCTTGCCTCTCCTGTGGGAGAACAAGACCTGGTTCCTTGTTTCTAAGACACACTTCAGTAAGCAGATGAATGTGTATCATAGTTTAGAGATTTAGCAGCTGCTTAAAGATGGATACACTTTGCACAAATGTTTCTGGTAAATAACAGAACTTACATAAATTGTTGAACTAACAGAAACAAAACAAAACCATCTTAAATCAAGTATGAAAGTCTACATTGTTTGAGTCATCTGTTTTCACAGTTAAAATCATGGGCCAATTCTTCCTTTCAAATATTGCACGCTCACTCTGAACTTAGTGTTTCTCCTTGGTCAAAACTTGACTGTATCAGCAGAACAGTGAGTTGATGGTTATTGCTTTGTTGCTATTTAAGGCCTCCATCCTGCAAAGGAACAAGAGGTTACAGTTTCAGGGATCTAACCTCTCATTTATTATAATTCATCATTTTAAAAAATATATTGATTTGGGCATTTTTACCAGTGGATAAAACAATTATACTATTATAAAAATAAAAGGGAGTGTTCTTTTGCCTTTAAAAGGAACAGCTATTCAGTAACATTTGCTTATTGTCATATTGGTAGGTTTTTTTGCAATAGCCTGTAATTCGATCAGCTGTAAAATAAATGTTCAAGTTCTTCAAAAGAAAAGTCTGTTCATAACATTGATACATTCAAGATTTTTATGGGAGACCTCCAAAGAAAACCCAGGTGCTGAAGGAAGTGGTGTTCTTGTCTCAGTGGGTGGCATTAGCTCTACTGAGTCAGTACTGCACCAGTTCAGCGCTGCTAAAGGTGCTCTGTTTCAAATGAAATGCAAAAGCAAAATGTTGTGGTCATCAAAGATTCCCTGGGCCTATGGTTAAGGATGAGGGTGTTTGCCCCATAGTCTAGGAAAAATTCCACTCCAAGTAACTTGCATCCTATCTTACAATTTAATTTGTCTAAATATGTATCACTTCTGTTCCTAAAAACTTCATTGGCTAATGTGGCTGACAGAAGTTGACTATATATTCACCCTCGGACAGTTGCATTTTAATGATGTATGAAGCAGTTGTTTTAAACATACAATTTCAGAATCTCTTCTGGGATCTTTTAGAACATAGATAAAGTTCAAAATATATGCCAAATATAATTCCTATCAGCTGGCATTCTTTTTGTAATAACTTTTTGTGATAAAAAATATCTGTAAAATATGTTACCCTGTATGTCACATTTTTCAAATATTTTGAATATGGCATTTAGTATTAAAGGTTCCCATTTATATCATGGAAAAACACCAGCTGCCTTTGAAATAGTTAATTCTTTCTGCAGTCATTTATATTTTGAAGAGACAGTAACACTGATGTAACAGACTGGGTAACACCACTGTACATCCAGAATAACTCAACTGGTGTCTTTACAGCTGTTCCAGACCCAGCTACAGATTTACACTAGCGTAAGTGAGATCTGACTTCAGCCTTGTATCTGTGTATATGTCTGACTAAATTAGACACAAATGAAAATGTTGAGGGCAAGGCTCCATCTAGAAGGGCTGGGGTCAGCAGGGAGAGATTATAGTTAGACAAACATAAAAAGAGGGAGGGAAATAACCTGTTGGTGATCACAGTGTTTATTTTTAAATAGCCTCATATTCCCTAAAGAAGCTGAGATGATTCTGCTAAACTACTGTAAAGTTTATTTTTTCATCCCTATATTTTCTGTGTCTGGCAGCAAAACCTAATACAAATCAAATATACTATGTCTCACCAATATCATCTTCCATTTTAAATACAGCTAATCAGTTTTCCTTACACTGCTAGTGAAAACCAAGTCAGTTGATACAGTTTACTGTAAATCTGGCCTTTTAAATATTTCCTCTATTTTAAGTTTCTTGAAAAAGCAGTAAATGAAATAATGGGCTGATATTGTGCTCTGGCCAAGGGGCAAAGCAGTGGTGTGAGCACGCTGACTTTAAGGCATTTTTGCCTCTCTGGGTGACTGGGTCTGCCTGCAGGCTGCCAGCGCTGCCGGTGAGTGGAGTAGCCAGAGCACGGAAGCATCTCCTGCATGGAGCTGCTCCACAAATGCCGAGCCTCATGAAACTGGAAATCTGCTTTCCATAAGTGCACACTTGAAGAAAGGGAACTGAAGGCTAAGTATTTGTCACCACGCTGCAGCGTCAGCTTTTGCTCTGTAGGCAGTCGCCGCACTGCAGCGCAGGGTGTTTATGGGCAGGCCGGGGTGCATGAAGAGCCCTGGCAGGAACAGGAAAACGGGCTTCAGCTTCTTCCCCTAGTCATGTCTTCTGTATTCTGTTGCTTGAAAAGAGGGCCTGAAACAGGCCTTTGGACCCTCAGTTACCTTCCTGGCAATGCTCAAGGATTAGGCACTTGAATCACACGCAGTCATTTTACTTGCAGTGATAAATATTCCCTCTTTAAAACACAAATATCTGGAAACACCTCTGCTCTAAGCAAATAATCTGCCAGTTTTGTGCACGAGGCACTGACAACCAGTCTGTGGAAAGTCATCAAGGATTTTAGCACAACAGAGTAGAACCTGACTTGCATTTTTTCCAAAGTACTTCCGGGTTTAAAAAACAGCCGCATGCAAAATTCATTTTAATGGGTGAGAAAATGTATTTAATAGCTATTTTTGACTAATATTTCAAATGAAATTTTTCTTTTAAATCTTAACATACCTATAAATTTGGTTTTATCAGATTGGTAATAGTTCAACAAAAACTGTAGTTGCAAAGAGGTCAATATTGCGTTTACGTTACTAGATCTTAACACGAATTCATGATTTCGGAAATACCGGTACTGCGTGGAAAAAGCACGTAACTGCTTTTCTCCCTGCTACCCCCAGTCGCTGGCGGTGCGAAGCCGGTCCCGCGCTGTGCCGTGGTAAAGGGAGGCCGCTCCTGTTCGGGTTGGAGGGCGGGGGGTAAGAAAAGCCCCCCCCGCCCCGTGTGGGTCTAGATCGGGACAAGAGCAGCTCCTGAGTCGGGCCGGGCGGGGGGGGGGGGGACACACGCAGGTGCGCAACGCCCGCGGGCGCCGCCGCGGTGCCGCGCAGGCCCTGCCGGGCGGGGGCGGATCATGGCGGCACAGGCGGCGGCACAGGCGGCACGGCCATGTATGGCCATGCTGCGGCCCCGCCGCAGCCATTGGCTGCCGCCGCCGCCGCCGGGGCGACGCGACAGGTGCCGCGGCGCTGACAGGTGCGGGCGGGGGGGCGGCGAGGGCGAGCCCGCCCCGCCCCCCCCCGGGCCCGTTCCAGCCGGCGGCGGCCGAGCTGCGCCTGGGCAGCGCGGTGGGGCAGGGAAACACCCTTACTTAAAATCTCGGGGATTATTCAGGTTTAAATTCATTAAAAATATATATATTTACATGTGCAGTTATGACGAACAGAAATATTTTGCATGTCCTGTTAAATAATTAAGAATTTTGCAGTGTAAGCATAGTTTGTACGTACGTGCTTTAACAGAAATAACACAAAGCCTTGTGCCAGAGCGTTGGTGTGGTTTGGTTTGGTTTGCTTGTGAGATAATTTGGAAAAATACAGGGTTTAGATTAGCTGCTGTGCAATCTCTGAATCTCACCGATCCTTCTTCTATTTATGCCATTTTACACAGCCAAAGTTGCCTTGCTTAATTTAGATCAATACTAAATTAAAAAAGCCCTGGCAAGCGGGAAGACTGAACGGCAAAGAAAGGGGGCGTTCGGCCCCTTCCCAGGCGGCCCGGCAGCTGTGCGAGGCCTGCTCTCCCCCAGCCCTTCCAGCTGCGCCTCCTCCTAGAGCGCTCAAGTTATTTAACGCAGCTTTAGGAGAAAAAGAAACAACAACAACAAAAAAAAAACACTGTCCCAGCGCTCTTTCAAAACACCATGGATTAATTTGGGTTTATATATGTATTGCAAAATATTATAGAGTATATGTCTTGGCACATGACAGGAGCCTGAGTGGAAGAGAATGGACTGAACTTTGTAAATGGGTAGAAACTTCCTGTCCTGAGGAGCTTGCAGTATATATTTAAACACTCCTAGTGCACTGGCTGATCCCTGGAAAGCAAGGAGATGCAGATGTTGCTGGCAAAGGGTGTCTGCATTATTTGGTTTCACAAGAGGTGTGATTAGAGGAGGTACTTGAAGGAGGAGAGAGTAATCGCTTGGCATGCAAAAGTGAGAGGCAAATCCAAGCAGAGGGTTTGGTGTATTGTTGTGAAAAGCGTACTTATCTGTATTCATTTGAAGAAGACAGACATACAGGACCAGGCAATGGAAATTTTTTTCTTTGAAACTTCGGTGAAAGTAAAATAGTAACAGAAAGGTTAACGTGGTTATAGAAGTACAGCTATTATATAAGCCTTGTAGCTTATTTCAAAAAGAGTCTAAACCACAAAAGCATTTTATAATTTATACAATGGAGGTAAGAAAGGTTCCATTTTTCTGTTATTCGTATACATTTTTTTGTCTGGAGCTTGTTAGATAACAGTAAGTGTAATAACGTTTTATCTGATTCTCCTAAACATGCAATTAAAGTACATTAGTACCAGCGTACTAGTTTATGTTCATTATTAAATGCAAAAATCTAAGAACCCTGCATTAATGGAACATAAAATTTGAGATTTTTAGTTACACAGAAGTCAGAGAATTCAGATGGGCAGTTCCCATAGCAACCTATCTCTTCCTCTTTGTGTTTTTCATTTCACTAGAATCTTTCATTACTTGATTGCACAATACATTGTGTAGTGCAATTTCATCATAAAATTTCATCATTATATAACTGTGCAAGAGAAGAAAGTGAAGGTTGTCTTCACTCAACATTTCCTAACTTTAATGTTTCTGTTGCACAGAAAGCAAATTGATGCTTAAATGAATTGGGTCCATGATTTAAATGTTTCCTATTTTTTGGAGGGTCTCCATAAATTTGAATGGGTGCTTTGGAATGGCTATAACCAATAAAGCAATTCAACAGAATAGCATACCATTCCTTTCTTTAGAATTGGTTATTGTCTGCTTTGCCACATAGATTTGTGACTCCAGTGAGCAGGAGAGACCAAACCATTTTTCATTTGTGGCTGGAAGATTTCTCCCATCCAGATACAGAAAAGAAAATGACAGTGGAAAATGGAGGCAGTTGTGTTTTTTGTTTTGTGACAGATGAATATAATTTACCAAATTACAACTGTGTGGGGGTAGTCATGGCTGCTAATAGGGTTATCGGTTAGAGATTATTGTGATGGCTTCTAGACAACATCACAGATTTGGGAATTAGCAAAGCAGACTTGCATTCTGAATTTTTCCATACTGGAAATTTTGATTCTGTGAAGACTTCATCTGTTATAGGCGAAGAACCAATGAGATGGTACTTTTCATAATATAAATGAAAATAGTAATTACCTTTGCAATAGATAGTAAGGTCTTTGGTTCAGAAGACATAAAAATGGAACAGACACAGTGGGCTTGTAAGAAGCTTTTTGAGACCTTATTGACTGACTTGGTCTTTATGAGTTGGCAGTTAATGTGAGCATTCCTAAGCCCAAGTATCTGTGGCCTCTCAAGCTCTAGAGTGCTGTGGAGATCAGCTCCCCAGCAAATTAACCTGTTGAGAAGAAAGGAGATTCTGCTCTACAAAGGTGAGCAAACTAAAAAATATGACAGAAGAAAGTTATGGAGCTCCACGTCTTGAATTTCTGTTCTCTAGTCTGCCGGTTAGAGTAATGCTAAAAGGAGAAGATAATACTGTAGCAGCAGAGAATGACCCAGGAAAACCAAAGGCATTTCCTTCTTTAAACCTTCAAATTGTGATAATTTTCATTGCCTTGATAAAATCAGACCTGGCTGATAGTACCATATTTTGTGCTTTTGTAGTGGTGATAAATTTTGCATGAAATGAAAGTAAGTAGTTGTTTATACTTCGTTTTACAGCAGCCAATATGTCACTAAGTCAGCATTTCTCTGCTGAGATTTATAGAGCAGGATTTAGGCTAAATCGCTGGCATGTGAGATTTCAGCCAAAGGTTGTTTTGCTTTAACCATTTTGTTTTTTAAATGCCTTCGTTGATTTTAGGTTATTGGAGTCCAATATAATTACTTGTTTAATTGCTTGGAAAAAGTAGAGCTTCTGTAGAACAAAAATGGCTTATTTTCTTTAAAAATAACTGAAATCTGGCTTGAGGTTCTCTAGAATGCAATGCACTACACAATTGGGTAATTTCAACCTCTTAAAAATCCCTGAATAGTCATTAAATCTTTGCAAACTAGCTAATCTCCAGGAAGATGCTATAGGTCTGGCTATTTTCCAGGGTTTGCAAGAGGCTATGACAGTTTAACATGGTAAGAAAAATGGTTTCTAAGTCACTGCAAGACTGGGTCAAAGATTGTAGCCTGCTGAAACCCCCTTGGCCTCCTTAATGAGTCCACTCTTCTCCAATATCCAGAGTCAGCCTCCATAATCAAGAGGTGACACTGAGGGAAAAATTGGTGCTGGGTCCAGAGAGCTCATTCCTTAGTGACAAGCAAATCTCGCGCAAAGGTAGAGGTCTCGCAGACAATGAAATTCCAAGTTTCATGAAAATTACATGCTCTTATGGAGAAAGAGATCCATAAAGCACTCCCAGAAGGTGCTGCAGCTGAAGGATGGGTTGTAGCAGGAGTCCTTACATGAATATGCAGCAAAGAATCCACAGAAGGATGTTTAGGGGGCGGGAAAAGTCCTAAGAGATTCTGCTGCAGGAAAAACTTCACTGGACATTGCACTTTATCCCAAAATGCAATCCACAGGGAACCAGGCATTACTTCCAGTGCTCACAAAGCTAGGAGGTGTGCCTCTGACTGCAGCACGTTTGTGGGAATTTCTGTTGCCTAACCTTATCCCAACTCATTGAAGCAGGGCGGATGGGGGAGAGGAGGGTTGGACTAGCGAGCTAGGGTAGACTTGTCAGCCAATGCACATGCCAAACACACTGGATTGGTGAGTTTTGCAAGGCAAAAATTAGTCTCTATCTAGTAAGACTAAAGTTCATTTTGGATAGACTACCAACATGATTTTGTTAAGTCTTTTTTTTTAGATTTTTCTGGTGAAAATAGAGATTGCTTATTTTTGGTCAGGTGTGGCAGCAACTCCAGCTGGTTTATTGCACCTCATTTCCAAGGTTATGACAATAAAAGTAAATATATATGAACATAAAAATACCATATTAGGAGGAAATCCAGTCTCTTATTGGGGACTGCTGCAGACATTTGTTGCATTGCATTGCCTTTCTTCCTCTGAACATTTGAAAGATGGCAGTGCATTTCTGAACCTCTACGAACCACAGAAGCAATCCAGCACCGGTTCACATGAATGCTAAGCAAACAGTCATCGAGCTTTAGGGCATTGTGAGTGAGCTGGGGATGAGGTGCATCTTCTTGCACCCCGGCACAGTCTTGTGGAGGCAGCAGACAAGGATTTGGGAACGAGGAGAGAGGAAAAGATTCAGGAAGGCTGCAAAACACCTCCCTCATGTCTTCTCATATTGCCCTTACTCCAGGTTGTATGGTGTGATACTGACTGTGCAGCTCCCTTTCCTCACTTGTGCCCATCCAATTGCAGCTGTGGTGACCTCTGGGGACAAAGAAGGCCATTGCCATTTGTGAATAGAGCGGCTGGGCTGTCATTTTAAAGCTCAGTGAAAGTTAAGGGTGTCATTCAAGCAAGCTCGCATCAGCCTCATTCAATAGAGAGTTCATGTGAATCAGGAGGACTCTGTCAGTGAGCTCACGAAACAGTCCCAAGACTACTGATTTGAGTTTCATGTCTGGAGAGCTCAATCCAATGAATCTTGAAACCAGGACATCTTATGTATTCAGAGGATACCTGTTTTGTACTTATATGAAGGGAAGAACATTAGCTGGGATTAGTTATTCAGATCTAAAAGGAAGAAATCACTTTTAAGGTATCATACTGTATATATTAAATCTGTCACACAACAGCTGATTGCCAAAGCTGTCTTTAGTAATTGGTATGTTTCAGGCTAGGAGCGGTAGACGTTTTATGTGACATCGAAGTCTGTCAGTTCTGCTAGCTAACGTTTAAGAGAGAAGAGGAAATGGAGACACTCATTCAAGTTGTTTCAACTTCTTATGGTTTGATTCAAAAGGATTTATAATTTTGTCTGTATGTCAGGAGTAGCTCATGGGATTAGATGTGAAGTTTGTGTAGGTATGAAGTTTGAAAAGATCTATGTTGAGATGAAGTCAGTATTCCAAAATTGCCTAGTTTTGGTTTAGAGGTTCCTGAGTTTAGAAGGTTCAGATCTCCTAGGACAGATTGCCATCACATTGCTGGCTTGATGAAAATGTGAGGTTCGAGGGGTGTGTCTCCACAAGGGGAGTAGCTTTTGCAGGAATAAGAGGGCTCTGTTTTGAAGTCTCAGGTAAAATACAGAAAGAAAAGTACAAACTCTGGTCTTTAAAGATCTAAATACAATATTACAGAAACAAAGTATGAAATTGTAATACTTGAGGGATTTAACGGTGGTAAACTGGGCATTGCAATGACGATAATATTTAGGAAACATACTTTTTTAAATGGAACAAAAAGCTCAAATGAGATGCAGCCATTCTGAGAAGCCAAAACGAAACCAGCCAGTGCTGCATGGAGCATCCCACACTAGTCACACAGCACAAACATAGCCAGTTAGCAACAAAAGACCGCTATGCAATCTGTGTGCTGTAACTGAGACCACGCAGCCGGGTTTAGACTCAGAAGTGACTGCAAGCTGTGTGATAATGCTTGTAGACAACCAAATGTATTCTTTGAAGATTTTTGACCTAGAAACTCTGAAAGCTAAATTTGAGGAAACTCCCTAACAATACTGACTTTGTGTACTGTTGCTTATATTTGGACAGTCCACAAAGACTTGCTTCTCAGATTCTTTACCTTAATGCCACGGATGACTGTTCTTTGATAATCTGTCTGGGTAGATCAGTTGAATCATAGTTGAGGCCAGGAAACCATTCTGGATTGTTAGCTGCTGGTTTAATTATATATATATATATATATTTTTTTTTCCTCTATTATTTATCTTGGTGATGATGTTCATGGTTCTGAGGGTTGCTTCGAGCTGCTGAACCTGAAATTCATCTGTTTTGACTTTTCACTAAGCATCTGTTTTAGCAGTATGTTTCCCTGTACTATTAAACTTCAGCACTGCACATTTGTGGCACTGTAACTGGAGTCAATAAAAAGCAAACACTATGTCTAGAAGCTCTTAATCGGTATTTCACAGCCACATTAGCAACTCTCTCCTCCCCCTTGTCCTGTCAAGAGCATACACTTAGGAGTGGCAGGGCACTGTTAGTGTCATCCCTTATGTCAAATTCTAAGGAATAATTCAGTTTAGATACTCCCCCTTCTTCTTTCAAGAGCACGGATCCCTAAATCTGTTTGCAGAGTTGGTTTATTTTATTTTATTTTTTATTTCTTACTTCTGTGTCTTCAAAATAAAGGAAAACATTATGATAATCCACTTTAAACAGTATGCGTCTTTTGCTGTTAACGTTCAGTCATCTGAAATGCGTAAATGTTAAAATAATTTGCACTCTGGATGCCTTAACCCTTTAATGCTATCGGATATGGTGGGAGGGGCCTGTATGAGCACAGGCGCTTTGCCGGATTGCTAACTCCATTCTTTATTGACTGATTTCAGTTTCACAAGAAAGAGGTCTGTATGGTCCTCTCTTTGCTACTGGTAATTGGAGCTGTATAACATCGATGTGGTGGATCTATAGTCAGTTTCTTTCCCTAAAGTACAACGTAAAACCTTCCACTGCTGGGCAGTTTGTGTTACTGTAACACTGCTGAGTCTTTCTTGCAGCCCGTGTCAAGGATTGAACTTTCCAAATTATGTATTTCAGACGTTGAGAAAGAAAGGACTTAATGGCTGTGACAGCCCAGACCCTGATGCAGACGATTCAGTAGGTCACAGCCCTGAGTCTGAGGACAAGTACAGGAAAATTAATGAAGATATTGATCTAATGATCAGCAGGCAAAGATTATGTGTAAGTACTCTGAACTCCCTTTCATTTTTTTACATTTTGATATTTCTCTGAACCTGGCAGGCATTGAACAAGAAAGAAAACAAAGGTTGTGAAAGCCCCGATCCTGACTCCTCTTACGCTCTCACCCCACGCACTGAAGAAAAATACAAAAAAATTAATGAAGAATTTGATAATATGATCAAGAGCCATAAAATACCTGTAAGTACCAAAGGTTAGATGGCTGTCTGCTGATAACTGCTGCAGTAACAAACCATAACCCTTTCAGTTCTGGCTTCTTAAGGAAAACATTTCAGCTGGAAAGAGGCTTTATTAGCCCAATATACAATTAAATACTGTGGTCAGAAAAGTTCACACAACCTATTTTTCTTCCAAGTCTCTGCCTCTGACACATAGACAAGGTCTACTATAGCTGAAACTTACAGAAGGAAGTGAAATATACATATATACATTATATTCACTTGATTTACAGAACTGTTTTACCACACCACTTGCCCAAATTATATCTAAAAAATAACAATGGAAATCTTTCTTTGTGGACAGGCTAACAAACCCACAGAATACTTTCTGTGGTGATATAGAAAAAACGATGTAGAACTGAAATTCCTTTCTATATAGTAATTAGTGCATTCTGTATGTGTCACTTCAGTTCTTAAGTGTCTCTGCCAAACTCAGTTGCAGCACTGAAGGGTTACAGCTACTTGCTCGCTGCAGAGAAACAGACTGCATGAGAGCCTAATGGTAGGATTCAGACATGTTTGTGTGTTGGGGTGATTTTACAGCTTTATCAGAGAATTTGCTTTGACCTCATCAGCATTTCTTTAAAGCTTTAACATGAGCTAAATTTTGTTTTAACCAAGTCAAAATTTCTAACCATCAGTCATATGCCTTGCCAGATATCTAAGAGAAATAACTCTGCATGTGCTATTTTGTTTGCACAAGACACATGGTGGGGTGGGAATATTTTGTAATTATGATTAATATTAGATTTATAAAGCTGACAAAAAGAATGTGGAAGTTATGTTAGTCTCTTCTTCTGTGTGGAAGAAAGAGTAGCAAACCCAAAGATTCTCCCAGATCCAAAGAGGCATATGAATTTGCATAGATAAATGCTTGCTTCCAGAAGAGACAGAGAAATCATCTGGATATGTTCATCTCGCATTCCCACAAGCAGGTTGTGTGGTTGGCTTCAAATCAGGGTGTCTGCATACCCAGAATGAGCAAAGTCTCTTCCATAGTCCTGATCAATTGCACATACAAAATCTGATACCTAAACTGAGCATACTTTTTCAGGATGCTCTGATTCTGTCTCACACAGTGCAAGTGTTCTTTACATTAATTCTCTGAGCAAAAATTTTCATGAGTTAATTAAAATTTGAAGAATTTCTCACATCTATGGCTAACATGTTTGTGCAAAAATTTAAATAATAGGTATTTTCACAGAGACTAGAATAGCACCAAATTTGACAAATGAGTATTTGGAATGCCTTGTTAAGAATGCTCAACATGTATATAAAGCATCAGGGAAGTATACATATATATTCTATCTTTCTTACCTCCCTTTCATTTGCTTCTTTTATGTAGCTGCTTTTCTGAACAAAAAAATTCTAAAGCTGTCAGCATGAATTTGGTTTTTCAGGGTGGAACTCAGTTCAATAAAGCAGCGGCTACAACACTTAGGACAGCAGTTATAAGCTGAAATGCTTAACCCTTTGTCAAGTCAAAACTTACCAATTGCCATTCCTTTCCTCTTTCAAGGATGACCTTTGGCTTGTTCAAACCAAGGTGACAGAATTTTCAATCAGATAGGATTTTACCAAGTTATTTTTCCGCCTTCAAAAACTAGGGTTTAGATCATTCTTCAGATCCTCTGTTGTCTCTCATGCTGCTTGGTTTTGTTCCAGCCAAGCAGCACGTGTTTATAACCACGTAGTCTTAAAACATGGGAGAAAAAAAACCTGGAAGAACTCATTCCTGGCTAACAGTGAGTTCTATCACCCTCTTTACCACCACAAGCATTCAGAAAAAGTTGCCTTTTCTATAAAACTGAGAAGGATCTAGGAATTAGAAACAACGCAGCTATTCAAAACATGGTCCATTGCTTTTGTCCTCCCCCAAATTAATGAAATTTCTTTCCAATGGCTTTCATTAAAACTTAACCTCTTGATGTCTAATTTAAAACCAGATATAGTCCTGTCTCAGCTCTTAGTTTGTCTCTACTGTTTTCCTGAGCTGTGTTTTGGGTATAATGTAACTTTCTACCTTGCAGGGATGTTGCAACATACAATTTATTATCTTTTTGTGAAATTGTTTCAGAGACGCACTACACAACTGCCAGTGTTAGCGCTTCTTTTTATATAAGACAGGATATCCCTTCTTTGAATACTTCACACACTGATCTCAAGGTCTGTGTGCACTGGCAAGCTGCTTACCACAAAAGGAAGAATCAGTAGGTGATCTCCCTTAATGCAACAGGAGCTCCTTCTCTTAGTATAA
This sequence comes from Apteryx mantelli, assembly GCF_036417845.1. Classification (NCBI taxonomy): domain Eukaryota; kingdom Metazoa; phylum Chordata; class Aves; order Apterygiformes; family Apterygidae; genus Apteryx; species Apteryx mantelli. The sequence continues at coordinate 54,442,806 of NC_090020.1, forward strand.
GCCTAAATATAATGGGCAAGATGGAGCTTGAAGCTAGTACATAATGAAAATTTGTAAATATATGAGATGATCTTTAACTGTACAAATCAGTATAGCTTTAGGAAGGTTGAGGAAGTTATATTCATTTCCTTGTGACCATCAAAAGGTAGCCAAAAAAGTTGGGGAGAAGAAAGCAAAACTGAACAAAAAGTCAGCAAGTAAAGCCATTAAATCATTACTTACAAAAATTTATAAAACAATGCGGTGCCTGTGCCTGGACTTGTAAGAGAGCAAAGCTGCTGCCAAATGAAAATAAAATTGGCTTTTCCTCTTAACAGCTAAAGCCAATAATGTTTCCTCAGATAATTTTCTGGGGATAAGTATTTATATTGTTCTAAAACATCTGATAATAATTACACATTTATTTGTAGTTTTCATGAGAGTGATGAAAGCAGAAGAGACAGAAATAGTCCACTAGAAGGGAGCTATAAGTATTTCTGTCTCTAAATAGATGAAGGCCTGGCTGAACATGGGAGAAAAAAAAATACTTAGCACAAAAAGTTTGGTGCATTCATTTTCAAGGGTTTTGAATCCCCAATATTTTGTTTTCCACAACATTCTACAATTTGTGGTGTTAACAACTAACTTAGTGTTGTGTACACTGGCAAGTTCCTTTAAATGGGCAGTCTACTCTCTTTGGCAATGTTGCTAGTTGCATACCTGTTAGAGTGTAGGTATGACTATGGTCGTGAATTAAAGAATGACAAAGAGCATTCTGAGGCACTGACAGGCCATCATCTCTACAGTTAACAGTGTGAGCAGCCCCTGGCATGCTTTTGGCACAAGCCAAATTGCACTTTCTCAAACAGTTCCTAAGTGCTGTTTGGTAGTTAGCCCAGGCCAGGAACAATTCCCAGTAGTCGGTTTATATGTGGCTATGCTGTTTTTGAGGTTAAGCGAGTTTAACAGTATGGACATGGACTGTCCTGTGGCCTCAGATGGCCTCAGTTCCTGGCCATGTTTAACTTACATCATAAGTACATCATAAGCTTTAATGTTCATCAGGCCTAGCTGGAATAGATATGCCCCGTGACTTACCACCAAGAATGGCTAGGGGATCTGTAGTAGGTTACAGTTCTTTGTAAAGAACATACAAGACAGTAACAGAAAATTTGGTCAGCCAGAAGCAAAACTGTAGATAGGCACTGTTTAACACTTGTGCTTATCCAGACAACCTTCTCTCTCCTCTGGACCTTACTATATACAAAAGCGTTAATTAATCTTTGACTACTGATGAGAAGAAATGAGAATAAAAACTACTGTATTCCAGAGTATCATGTGTATTGCACTGAAAAGCAGAGAGTAAAACTGATTTTGCTCTGATCTTTGATAAAATTGCCTGTAAAGTACTCTGTAAACTAGTCTAATTATATCCAGACTGTAAGTAAGAGGATGCAGAGGAATCCATTAAACATGCAAAAATGAAGAAAATAATTTGTGTAACTAGTTTACAAATTATTTTATAGAATGACAAAAGAAAGTAAAGTAACTGTTTCAGCAGAAGTTGTATGTTTCAGTGATTAGTCTCCCCTGAGAGTGCCAACAGCAGAAGCAGCCAAGACTGGGGTTCTGTGCTGTAACATAGGATAAAGAAGATTCCAGTCCTTGAAGGGTTTGTACATAAAGGAAAGACAGAATAATGACACAAGCAGATGAGCCTGAAGAGGAATTGGCCAGACCTTCAGAGCTGCATTTTTACCTGGGTCTTGGTTTGGATAGTTGGACAGAGGTTGAGATTAAGGAAATAAGAAAATGGAGGGAATACTGCTGGTGTCAGCTGTATACCCAGGCTCAGCAGGCCAGATTTCGTAGATCTCATGACAAAGGTGAAGCAGACACTGTGCAAAATGATCCCCAGTGGGTGACATTGAGCCTGACGTGGGCTGACACACAAGCTTTTAAGCATTGCTTAAAACCTGCAGAACTGGAGGTGGGATCATGTCCTCAGAGTGACCAGGCAGAAAGATCTCCACCATGGCACTGCATATTACAGTAAAGAGGTACTCCATGTTGACTTATTCATGTTCCCAGGCTGGATGTGGAACTAAGACATCCATTCATCATGTGAATTCATTGGCTAAAACTTCTTGAAAAGGCAGCAACCATCAACAGCAACTGGCTCTGAGCTTCAGAACCAGCCTGCGCATTGAGAGGGCCAAATTGCCTCCCTACCTTACACAGAATTTGGGAAACTCCTAAATCCTTTTGTGGCCAGTGAAGAAAATGACTTGCTTCAAAACATACTTACAGACTGATAAAATGTTTCAAATTACACTACATGTGCCTATTTCCAAGGAGTTTAGCCTTCAGCCATGACATACATGGATACTCCTTGTGCCGTGTGCATGGTAAATTCTTCTTTGAAAGACAAGCCACACATGCAGCCAGAGAGCTAGGCTTTAACTGTAAAAATGCTTGCATGCAAAAATGTTGCTCCTAAAAGAAATGAAGAACACCTGGAACAGAAGCATACTTCTGCAGTTACATTTGTCGATACATAGTCATTTGTTCTCTTTTTTCTGATTTGTGAAGCACAAACTTTAGAGTATGTTTCAGGATCTCTGCACAGACCGTAGCAACACATGTAGTTTTGCTTCTTACCCACTGAACGTTTCCAGGATACCTCTCTTCCTCTACCAGCCCCAACTTAAACCAGTCTCTTCAGTCAACTCTTCAAACAAAAATGGCCATTAGGGGTACATTTAGCTTCTTGGCCAGAGGGGGGAGAGTTCCAGAGACATGGAGCCCTGGCCAAGAAGCTCTGTCAGCAGGCTGTAGACGTTTAAACTGAGGTCAGTTAGCTTGAGTGTCCTAGCTGATTTCAGCCATCATGCTAGGGTGGGGAGAGAGAGGCATTTTTCTCAGAAAACCAAGTCACAGAGAGAGTTATGGAGCTAAATTAACACCTTGAAAGAAGCCTTGAGGCATTCATGTAACATATTCTTCACATGGCGCCCTGAACTAAAATCTTGCTGTGCCTTATTATTTGTTTGCTATGTTTCAGTGGTTAAGCAAAAAGATTCCTATATATTTAGAGCTTAATTATGTCTGCCCCTAGAAAGGGGATAAGACAAAGAAAACGTAAGGGGTAACCATAATTTGATAGCCAGTGCTGTAATATGCAGGGCACAGCCAACAGATCTGACTAGCCAGAGAAGATGCATGTGGGTGGCACAAGGTCAGGCTGTCTCTGCTGCCTGATACAGCAGATTATGTGTCCAGTTCTCAACATACTCCCTCTAGGTCCTTGGAGACTTATCTATACAATCATCTGTCAACAATAAAAGTAAAATCTGTGAGTTCCTCCCTCTGAAGATGTCACCACAAGGCTAGTTTAAGGAATTTTTTGAAGAGTTAAGATTGCTGAAGTGTATAAAGATTTTTAAGTGGTAAATTAAAGGGTATTTGGTTTGCATTCAGATTTTTGAACATTTAAAATGCTGTCAGGTAACTGAAAAAGTTTTCTATACATTCACAAGGCAGGAAACTAATTACTAAAAAAGCAAGTAAATTAAACATGGAATTCTCATGTATTTGAATGATACAAGAACCATGGGTTTTAATGAAATTTAGACAAGCCCTGCCCAAAAAAAACCCATCCAACAAACCAACCAACCAACTTGAGTTGGGAATATTGTATTGTGGTTTCTAAGAGCATAATGAGCATCAGGCACTGCATCTCCTCACACTCCCTGTCAGACCTAGTCAAGTGTCATAATTTCGTCCAGTTTGCCAAACTCTTTATTGAAAGGGATTCTTACAAAGGAAAGGCTCTATGAGTGTTACTTTTAAATGATGATAATGGTATATTGAAAAGGCATTAAAAACAGCCCCCTTCCAAAACCAAGAACCGGAAGAAAGGTATGTGTGTAAAGTTCTTGTATTTGCTCTGTGTCCTTGAGTAGAACTTTTTCTTTTAAGCACTTCCCAAACTAAGCTAGAAACTAAAAAAAGTCATTTACTGTGTTGGTGCCTTTAACATGATTTGGGATCATTCTGGTTGCTAAAGCAACATATGCTGAAATTAAAGCTTTCCCTTTTGCATTCCACCCCTTCTAATTTTTCTCCATGCAATGAAGTCATCATAATCATGCACCTTTGATCTTGCAGTCATCTGTGACACTAGATTAAGATATCACAAGTGAACAATTACGACTTCACTGAATGAAAGAAACAGAAAATTAAGCTTCATGAAGCAGGGTTTTGTTTTAAACCAAAAAAAAGAAGAAAAAATCTTTCCAGTTCTTACAAAGTAAATGTGCAAACTGCACTGAAGGAAGATGGAATCACGATTTCAAAAATGATATTTAAAAGCCTTGTTAACTCTGTTTAAAACTCTTCTCTTGACTCTTAGTAGGGGGAAGCTTAAATATTTTAACCACCAACTACAACATATCTGAACTAAATATAGAGTAACTGTACTTGAAGACTGTTGTGCTTCTGTACTATTCTTGTCTTTGTTTCCCTTTTTTGCTTGTACAGGCTGTTCCACCACCAAACTTTGAGATGCCAGTTTCTATCCCAGTGTCCAACCACAACAGTTTGGTATACAGTAACCCAGTCAGCTCTCTGGGTAACCCCAACCTTTTGCCACTGGCCCATCCTTCTTTGCAAAGAAATAGCATGTCTCCTGGCGTGACGCATCGGCCTCCGAGTGCAGGTAACACAGGTACGCTCTGTTCATTCCTATCCCTTTAAATGTGCTTTTTTATTGCCTGCTTGTGTGCCTTAGGTAACTTTAAACTGTACTCTGAGAAACAAGAGCTCTGTTTTTACTAGTCATAGCAGTTTATCCAAAATTGCTGTGTTGAAAAATCAAAAGAAGAGCCAAGAGGTTTCTATTCCCAATTTAGAAAATAAAAAACCAATGTCCTAGAAAAAGCTGAATATTGACTATGATTAAAGGAAATCAATAAAGGATAAAAGGGTAGACAATTTGCTGTTTCATAAAAAGGCAGCTTGTCTACTTGATACATGCAAGAACTCACTACACTGTAAAACTTAAGTGGGGAGGGGAGAATGTGTGGCCAATGCAAACAAGTTAAAGCAAGTAAAATAGGCCACTAGTTACTTTAAACAGCAGTCTAGAGGCTAAATGCGAAATTTGTTGTTATTTCAACAAATTATTATTGTTGCGTTCACAAGTTGCTTGATGGGTAACGTTAGTTGAGCTCTGTACTTTAGAGCCTTCTATAGCAAGAGGCTGTGTCCCGTGCTGCTGCTCATGAGGGGTCACCTCTGAACAGGATAAATGGGGATTAGGTTCATTCTATCTGTCTGGTTGAAGCAACATCAACAGCCTTAAGCCTACAGGGTTCAAAGAACCATCTGAGGTCTGCAAGCACAAAGAGAAGTGTTAAAAATACTTGGAATGAATGTCTATGAAAGGCTGAGAAAATTAAAATGAAAAGTTATGCAAATATGTATTACAGCTTCTGAGTTAAGTTCTCATCCAGCAACTTTCAGTCTCTTCCTCCCAATCCTATGTGGAGGACTTTGCTTTTCTGGCTAATACTGAAATAAATACAGTTTTCAGATGCAGATATGCTAAACATAAATTTCAAATATAATTGATAATTCATATGCTGTGGAAGTATGAAAATAAAATAATGAAAAATTGGGTACCTCATATTTTGTTTGTCTTTGAAAAGCAAATATCTTGTGTGTGTAACATTAAACATTACAATTTTATGACTACAGGCTTGATCTGATGCCTGTTGGAGTCAGAAGGAAAACAGTAGTGGTTGTTGGATCAGGCCATTTGAAAGCAGGGAAAATGTTAAGACTGTTTTGAATGTTTGCCTGTTACATTTTATTGTACTCACTTGAAGTATTTCATTTCGACCCCATAGGTGGCCTGATGGGTGGGGACCTCACAACCGGTGCAGGCACCAGTGCAGGTAAAGAGGAGAGAATTTATGTTTAGTATTCTAAGTGAACGACAGGCTTCCTCCAAAGGCTGAGTCCTAAAATAACTCTGAATTGGGGGCGGAATATTAGAAAGTGCTCAGCATTGGCTAGGGGGGCTCAGGTTCCTCCAGCAGGGGGGGAGGGAAGGGGCTGTTATCTGTGCTTCACTTGAAGTAGGAAGAGACTGGTTTTTGGCACTGTTGAAAATCTTGTACTTCGCCCAATTCCATGTATACAAATGGCTGATTTCCTTCACATTAGCTTGTCCGTGAAAACTTTTGGGTCCATTAGATAGCCCTGTTCAGGCAAAGTTCTACTGAGGCCAGTGGCTGAAATCCTGATCATTTGAAGTCAAAGGGAGTTTCTCCATTGACCTTAGTGGAATCAGGGCTTTATTTTATGAATTTAAGCTTCAGTAAAGACTGAAATATTGAGTTCCCCGTGAAACTTCCAGCTACTGAGCACCGATTTCATTTCATGCTTAAGACTGTTGATAGCCATCGAAATCTGGTAACATTTACTTAAATAATCAGTAATTAACTTAAGCTTAGTTTTAAGCATTTATTTAAGTGCTTTGGGACTCAGTGGGAAAGGATTTTCAAAATACCCAGGCAGAGCAAAAGTTTAGCTCCTTTAGTCTTACTCCCTTAGAGCTAATGAGGACTGTGCTTGTTAAGGCCTGTGTTACCAAAGCAATGTTGCTGAAGTAGTCCCCTTTACTCAGTAAACTCAGTGGTTTGTTAGCAATGTCAGCAATATTACTTTATTACAAATACAGATTACAAAAGACAAGGGCAAGATTACTGTTTCAGTTTGAGAAGTAAACACATACGTTAGAAGTAAATAAGTTGAATAGTAAAACATGGAGCACATCCAATTTTACTGGATTAACTGCTCTCGGAAAGAACTGTACAGAAAAATAGTTGGAAGATCCATTTTGTGCACTGTGAACCACAATCGAGATATATGCTGATTTTGACACTGTAGCATAAAATGACTTATAAAGAAATCCTGGCTATAATGTTCTTTTCTTTCTTGGCTCTTCTCAGCCTGCTTTAGACCACCCCCCTTTTATCTTCACACGTAGATGAGTCACAGATGTCTGTGAGCTGCATCTGTAGTAAAATTGAAACTGCACAGCATTGTATCAAAAAGGCACTTCAACCTCATGCTGAAGCTTTGCGAGGTCATTTTGCATTAATTTAGGAGTAGGGTAAGCAGACCACAGGAACTTAGTTACTTGTCTCCTTTGTTCTCAAAAAAACCATGATAGAAAATTACAGTTTTGTTAATCATCTTTTGTTAGTCCGTGAAACACAGCTAAGGAAAGATTCATTCAGGTGATGTTTGCATTTCATCTCTTTAATTTCATATATAGTAGAAACTTCAAGTACTGCAACGGAGAACTCAGATAGGAAATTGTTTGCCCTGTGAAGGGGCTCCCTCTACTGGCTTGTTAAGAAATAGCATTGTCTTGGTGTTGCTGGTTTTCTCGTTCTTTAAAAGGGACGCTGAGAAGCAATTAGTAGAGAAGGCAACGCTTTCTTTTAAGAGGGACACACAAAAATAAAAGCCCTTCTACACATGCATTTGGCTTAATAATTCCTTGTGCTTAATAAAATATATATATCAATATGCTAGGTTAGAAGTTAAACTTTTAAAATATATTTTTTTTCTTGGAAATATATTAAGAGCATTTATAAGTATATAATAAGAGGGATAGCTTGATAATTTACTTGCAAATAAAGAATTCGTATTTTCTGTGTGCAATATTATACATTAAGCTTTCAAGCAATGCAACTTTGGAGTAGGCAATTGATTTGAGGGGCATGTATATGCAGGGCATTGCTAGGAATGCATCATAAATATTTAATTGTATGAATAGTCTTTGTTCTTTATCTGGCAATAAGAGCTTTAAACACCATTAAAGATGTGTTTGCAGAGCAGTAGCAAGAATTTGATACAGGGCTGAAGGAAGATGAAAGGTCACTATAAGGTTGAATCTTCTGCCTTAGTTGCATCATTCCACAATGCCACTATTTTGAACAGTCCTTGCTCTCTCTTTAGAGTGCAGAAGAATAAACATCAAAAGTTCTCTTTGTTCATCATTCTTCATAAGAAACAGAGACCTCTGTGTTTGTTTTTCTAATTAGCAACTTAGAAGCTGGTAGCATGATCATGTGGTTTAATCTGTTGGGGTTCATATTTCTTGCCAGATTAGAACATTATGAATTTGCATTTTTCTGCAGCATCCAAAAATAGCATATATTCAAAATAACATACTCCAAAGAAGAAGAGTCTAAAGAGTTTCATTTCTGTCACAACAAAATGAAACTACATTTGATTGCTGACACCAGGCCTCAGTTTCTGCATTACTTTAACAAATTACATTATAACTGCAATATAGGAAATGGAAGAAGATACTTAGGTTAGTTAAGCCTCTGTTTTGAAAACTATGTTATTTTGTTGGTTTGGATTATTCCAAGTAATAACCCTGACATCATCTGCAATTTACCTTGGGAGTCAACCTAAGACATAAATAGAACGTAAGAAAGATGACTACTTTATTATCCTACACAACTAAATACCAGCAGTGGTATTTTTAACTTAAACCAAGGTTATCTCAGGTTTGTTAAAGTAAATTTGTTCTTAGACAAATACTGATTGGACAGTTTATATCATGTGATGATAGCAAAGTCCATTGGAGTGAACTTGCCATTTAGTATAGTTGCTAAATTATAAATACAGCAATGTCTTTGGCACCATTCTCTCAAACCTGAGATTTTTAGTTAGAGAGAGACAAGAAATTTCTGGACTCAAATCAGTATGCTCTAAAACCACTTAGAGTCACTCACTTCAGCTTACTCCATAACTAACATGAAAATTAAGTGACATATAACCAGTTAACATAATAAAATGTGTGAAGTTGCTTTAATTTTTAAGGAGCATATTTATTTTTGAACAAAACCAGTTAAGTCAAGAATAACTTGATCAGAAACAAATAATGTCTATGAAATAGAAGTTTTAGTTGTGTAAATTATCTGAACTCAAGTTTTATACAGTGGTTCAATACTTATGTTGAAAACCTGATGAAAGATTAAGACTTCAGAAATATATCAGTAGTTTAAAAATCAAAATACAATGGTTCTGAGGAAGTCTTTAATATTTTGATTTTTAAAACCTCCAATTGAGTTATAATTTTCATTTTGTTTCCATATGGTTTTCAAATTATGACCTTTTGTATTTTATAATTAAGTTTTATTTTGAATGGAATAAGCCCATCTAGATCAATAGAATTTCATTAAAATTTCACCATTATAAATAATAAAATAGAAGCAAAATTTCATTCAAGTTTAAAATCTAGGATGAGTATATTAAAAATATAATTTTTGCTTTAATTGTTTATTTGTTTTCTATAATTTATTTGTTTCATCATTGGTTTCTGTACTGCCTCCATCTTGACATTAAACTAAAAGAGCAAGTTATTCAAAACTCGGGGCTCTAAAAATGCTGTCAAAGGAGCTAGGTGTGTGTTCTCTGTAAATCAAGCATCCTTAAAAGCTGCTCTCTAAAATTGTTAGACACTGAAAAGATCAGTAGTTCCTTTTGAAAAATTCATCCCATGTCTTTTTAATAACAGAATCCCATATTTATCTATAAATCAGCAGCTAGTCATTTCCTTCTGGAAATTAAGCACAACCTACCAGTGGCCTTCTCATCTTCTCAGAGCTCAGGTTGTGGATCTGTCAGCCAATATTATAATTTGCTAGTGCTTTACTGCTAATTTTTCTTTTCTTGGTCATGTACTGACTGTGGGTGAGGGTGTTAATATTCTATTTGTATTTCAAGCCAAACAGATATATATGTAATAGTCATTTTTTAATGCATAAGCCATGTATTAAGGTAGAGGAATTCTGGATGGTATCTTCTCAAAAAAGAATGTTTTACTAAAAAGAAATAATCTGCCCCAAAAAGCCTATGAGCAGAAACAAAAGTAAGCAAGGATCTGAAAGGCACCTAACTCTATTAGTTTCTTTTGCAACCCCAAATAGAAATAAGCAAACTAAACAACAAACTAACTAGCTAACTAAATAACAGAAATTTTAAAGATTACATAAATATTCTCCATTGTGCCCTAAAATTATTCTTGGCAAGTCAAGAGAAGTTAATTCTTAGGCAACAAGTGTGGAATATGTTAAATAAACAAATGAGCTTAGAATAATGATTCCCAAACCACAGTTTATGGACAACCTGTTAGGACCGGGGTTGCCAGGGGGAGCATAACAAGTCATTGGCCTTCCCTCGTTATTTGATCAGTGCAGTTGTCCACAGACCTCTGATCTAAAGATTGGGCAAGATGCTGTACAGAAGTGTAGTAAACAACAGTTCCTGCCCAAGGAAGTTTACCATCCAAAAGCAAGAACATACAATCATTCCTAACAGAGTTCATGATGCAATAGTGCCAAACCCATACAATAATAAATCACAAATTGTCAGGCTGGCTTAAAAACCATGAAGGGGCATGAGAAATGAGCAGCACAATAGCTCTCAGATTCTTTCTCTTTTCCCTTTTTCTACAGGCTTTATGCCATTAAGTGTTGCTTTTCCAAGCTTTCCTCTGTAAAAGGAGGATACATACTTTTTTCCAGTCTTGTGACAATGCAGGAGTTGGTGTTTTAAGGAAAGTATCTACTAGTGGGAGATTCATGATAAAGCAGTAACAACACTAGAACTTGTTTGACAGCTCTAATATATAGTATGAAGGAAATTGTCTATCCAACAGTACTTGAAATTCATGTCTGTGTAGGCAGCCAACACAGGCCTTTCCAAAATTAAGTCCTGTTTCTGCCTCAGACAACTAATCTATTGCATAGAGCTAATTCAGAATCTTTTCGTACAGGTAAATATCACATCAGCAAACCTTTAAGAATAGCTTTGAAAGGGTGGAGGCTGCTGTCCATGTAAAAGTTGAAAAATATCACATTGACTTTGTGCGTTGTTCAGAAAGATTGGATGTTTATATTTTCAGTTAACTGATGTGACCTCTTATCCATAAAGAGATACATGAAGTTCAGTCTGAGTAGACCTCCACGAAACTCTGTGGAAATTCAGCCTTTATTAGGTTTCCATCAGTTGTGTAAGTGTTGACTTAGTAAGTTATTTAGTTATTCTCTGTCTCATCGTCTCTCTAATCAGCAGTGTCTCAATATTTGTATTTATAAAAAGGCAGCTTGAAAGGATTGAAAGGGAGAAAGCCCTAAGTTCACATGTAATGAACAATTAGTGAGTCATACAAACTGTGGTTCTTTGTAAGTAGGATTTTAAAGACAGGCATGATTGACTTCTTTTCCTTTATGACAAGCAATTACAAATATTCCTCTAGAATAACTTGGATTCTTTGGATAAAATCCTTTTCCCAGTGAAGTCTGTGGGAATTTTTTGCTTTACTTCAGCGAGACAGAGATTTCACTCACTGTTTTGTCTGTCCCGTTCTTGTTCGTCAGGATTCCACATTGTCTTTTTCTGTTGCACATTGCAGTCTGTATTCTTGTTCAGATGTAGAAAACATAAAAAAGGCATTGCAAATCAGCAAACATCTGGATTTCATGCCTAGCCTGAGTGCTGAAAGAGATAGTTGATGCCTCCTGAACCTGAAATGCAGCAAGGACTTTGCTCTGGGAAGAAAAGCAAGAAATGCTTTTAACCTCTTGAAGCTGGGATTGCAGCCGCACCCAGAAGCTCCTGGCAGTATTGAGTGAATGTGACACCTGCCCTTTAACTTTCAACATGATTCCCCAATTAAGATATTCAAGCCATAGATTCCAGTTGTTTTCCACATCTCTTGCAAGCTGATTTTCCCTTGATAACAGCTGGAACAGTCTCCCAGAACACTGGCGGTAAGGGAGCTAGAAGACACAGGGTAGAGATTGTTACTGGTCTTTTCTTTGCATCTGCTTAAATTTCAAAGCAACTCTAAGTAGTATTTATCTATGCATGAAACACTTCCCTTTTGTGTGTAAATCTGTTCCAATAGTAAAGACAGCGGAGAAATACAAGGATATATGATTTGTGTTTAAAATATCTAGTTTTGAAGTTTTTCTGATGTTGAATTTTAAACTATGTGTTCTTCATTTTTCAATAGTTGTGAATGTATCAAAAATAGACAATTTAACATGTAGCAACTTAGTGCTGTCTGAAAAAAAAAGATGTTAACACCTATTTCTAAAGTTTCTTTGGGTAAGCAAAAAAGTACATTTCAAGTTTCAAAAAAGTTTCAAATTTTATACTCAGTTTATAATTGGAGCTATTTCTTGTCCTGAAATATTCTTTAAAAAAGCATTTTTCCCCAAAATGGTAGTTGCTTTGGAACAACCACAAAAGCAAATGATTTGTCCTTTGAAAAGGCTCTCAAGCAGTCAGGAAGAAAGGTATATTCCTCTACTCTTCCCAGGCTTGTATTTTTTCCTGTATATCTTCATTAAAAAATTTATTTTTCCAGTAATATAGTTTTCCTCTTTCCTCTTGTTTTGTCTTTCTTCTGACTCTATAACAGCTTGTATAAAAGAAGAAAAAATACTGTTTTTTGCATAGAAGGGACTAGAATGGAGCATATTTTCAGCTAACATAGAAGATGAAGAGAGATAATATCCACATGCTCGTTATATGCATTATTTAATGGCATTACTGGAATAAGAATTAACTTCTAATCATAAGTGAGCAGCTAAGTCCTAAAAAGGTATTGGGCAGGGTCAAATCTCAGACAGATGAGGTCCAGATATAATTTTGTACATGCTGTGCAGATCAGGTCTGGGCCACTTACTGCAGGATTTTCAGAAAAGATGTCATGCAGGCTAAATCTCAGATGAGCACTTTTGAAAACTGTCCTTGACTTTTGGTGTTGACCTCTCCTAATAGACTGGAGTTAGTGTAAAAGAATTCTGCATTCTTACAGCAGAGAGTAGCACTAACCCGTGCAAGTGTGGACAGGAAGGAAGGAGACAGGAATACTACACGAGGTAGGAGGCCCTACGCTCTGTCTGATGATAGCATCTATAGGTCCAGTGGCAAGGGTAGGCTAGTTATTTCAGCACGGTAAGGCACCTTTAAGTGACTATCTGGCCCCTGATGTTTACTATGGACCTTAAAAAGCACCAGAGAGCTGATAATGCACAGGAATACTGTTCTGGTGCTCATTGTGCAGTGCCCATATTTTTAAACTATAAAAGGATAATCCTTATAAAGCACAAAACTAAAGACTATTGTGTAATTGTCTTAAGTGATCTTTCTCAATAATTATAACTTAGTTACTGTGCTGATTAGGTGAACCTTCAAGCCAAACAAGATAATTTGAGATATATGTTTTTAAAGATAGACATAGATATTGATATATAAACAGCAGAACAAAATAGCTTTGTGGAATTGAAAACAAATGAATCAGTACAATCAGAGGTAAAGATATAGGTAACATAGCATTTCTGTATTAAAGCTATATGCTCTGAAATTCCTGAAATTAGATGCTATTAGAGAATCACCAAAGCGAATAGTAAGATGCTATGATCAGACAATAAAGAGTATAAGCATGCTGTCAATAACGACTATACTGGAATATTAAAAAACACAAACAGTACCAAGACTTGGATTGCTTATTGCTCTGTTTCTGTGTTAGGCAAAAAGGGAGGAATAAAAGTGATAGCTTTAAGCAGGCAGAGCACTCCTCCTTCTGCCTGTGTATACTGAATTTGAGACACACCCTTCCTGCCTAAGTGTTATACCCCTGTTCCAAATGTTAGAAGGAGGGAGTCCAGAGATGTTCTGAAATGAAATGTCTGCCTGTAGCTTGGGAAACCTAATTGCAATAAGAAATGTTTTGAACGGTTGCTTACAGTCCCTTATGTGGGTAATGACAGGCTAATTCTGTAGATAGTCAGGTGCCACCTTTACATTTATTTTATTAAGATGTGAACTTTGAACATAGTCTAGGATGGGAGAACACAGTGTAAGAACTACTTAAAAATACATTCACATATGTATCTTATTATAGCAGCACAACATAAACCACAGCATAGGTGATCAGGTTAGTTTGCGATATACTTAGTCATGCATTTGATTCAGCAGTAAAGTAATTGCATGAAATGTTAACAGTCTGTGATACACAGCTCAGATTTTGTTCTCATGGTCTTTCACTCTGTGTGTGAACAAACTCATAAGTTTCTGTTTGACTGAAAAATATCTCAGATTTCTAGCCTCCTAGATCAGTGACACTGCCTTAATTTTCCAGAAATGTGTTTTGCAGTGCTCTGCATTTTCGAGTGGCCAAAGAGTTACTTCTTTACTTTCAGCTTCTGCCTGAAAAACATCCTTTCTGTCTTGAAGGAAATCTGAGCCCAGTTACTGCAGTATTGGATGCATATGCCCTTTTTCAGCAATTGATGTGTGCACCTGTAAATACTCAACATGTAATAGACTCTAAGGATGTTCCAAATTGTGGATGGCACTAGTTCATGAATTAGATTTAATGTTGACTACTTCATCCATGTAAACAGTTCATTAAGGTAGTTGGCAGTACGTGACTTGGAGATCTGAAGAGGCAGAGCTGGTCTTTAATTCCTTCATGAAAAGGAACTGGTGCCAGGGCACTGTGGGACCAGCAGCTCCCAGGACCAGCAGCAGCAGGGGCTCCTGGTGGGGCAGGGCTGGGCCTGGCCACCAGGCCTCGTCCCACCACCCCGATGGCGTAGGGCACCAGGGGCAGCCAGGGCAGCCCCAGCCCTGGGCATTGGGCACTGCCACGGGAACAGGCAGTATCCTGCCGTAGGTCAGGATAAATGGGGTCTGCGGCTGGGCAGCACCGTAGTGGGGCTGGGGCCCGGTGCTTCCGCTATTTGGCACAGGCCTCGGACTGATGGCCCCAGGCTGGGCTGAAATGGGGACCTGAGCCTGGGCAGGGGGGGAGGCCGTGGAGAGGCTGGGCAGGGCTGGTTAGGCCTGGTGGTGCCCAAGTATTTTAGAGGGCTGTTAATGATAGTAAATATGACATTGAGCAGTTAGACCCAGCCTCTCAAGCTATGTAGGATCTCAGCCTAAAGCTTTAACCAGCCCAGGGATATAGCAAAACTGGAAAATGATAGCTACAGATTAGGGAAGACAGTTTTTTGACAATAGATTACAAATATAGGCAAATTGTATGCACAGTTTTCCTGGCAAATTTGACCAGACAATTTATCTTCACTGCAATGGAAGCAGTGGAGATTTGCCTGACTCCCAAAATGAGATATTCTCAGTAAGTCCAATAATCCTGAAATGTGGTGCAACAGCATATCCTTTTCTTTTGTGCACTCTCAGTGCAGGTGGCCCTCACATACACCAGAACTGCCTACCGTTAACATCATTTTAGTGATTCCCAAATACTGCCCTTTTCCCAGTATGGGACAGCTGTAGTGCTATCAGAACCCTTTACATACCTTTAGGCTTAAAGAGCAAGAACTTCCCATTAACAGTTATAATATCTTAAACTGTATCACAACAATGAGTTAGAAAGAAAGAATGTCAGCATCAGATATCAACTGTGTCTTTTATTGTTGTAGAAATCTCTAAATTTATATTTACATTAAGTTATAACAAGAGCCAAGAGTTGCTGGGATAGTTTTCTCGTCTTTCTCTCTCTAGCCATCCAAGTCTGTACTTTCACAGCATTTTATTTCTATTTCAGTCCTTTTGGACTGAGCAGCTGATATTTCACAAGATGCCTAAGAATTCTTTCACGCAAAGTCAGTAGATTTTATATAGCACGTCTGTCTCAGGTGACTCCCAGTAATTCAGTAAAGAAGGTCCATCAGGGTAATGTTGTGGGAATGGACAGGTACTTTAATGTAAAGATTTTCTTTTTCTGGGTGAGCATATTTCCAGACTGGTTTTCTTCTATTGTTTGCAGTTAGTAAAGGTCATGTACTGTGAAATGACTAACATGCAACATGTGAATAAGAATTTTCAATTAGCTTCTTCAAAAATTATATTTAGGTGAACACAAGTACAACTCCCTGGCATTAGTGCATTATTGTTGTTGTCTATTTTGTTTGGGTTGTAAACAATAAGACCTGTGTGTACACATTAAAAAAATTATACTCATAAGATGTAAGAAGAGAAAAGGCACCTATTCATTGCCTTGTAATTGCTATTAGGCATAATTGCCATTCTTTTAGGTAGTGGGAAACTGAATCAAGTGAAGACTACAAAACTGAGTGTAAATTTAGCAAAATTTCTATTACTGCATTCATTGTTTTTTTCATTTATTTTTCTTATATTTTAAAGTCCAGGGTAAATTATAGCATAGTTGGGTCTCATATGAATATAGACTCATTCTAATTCTAACATCCCTTTTAAGAGGGTTAGTGGTCAATCATCATGTTATAGGTATGGGATATGTATTGAACATATTCTTCTTGGAAGGATCATAATAATTTCCACAAGTACGAGCATATGCTTGTCAAGAGCTTGAAATGACCATTTACCAAAACTCCTTCAAAAATTTGAAAGCTCTTTTCCTGTTAAAATTAGTGGGAAGTATGCTTCCCAGGTTCCTGAAGATCTTGTAAATTCTCAACCCATATGATCAGTGAAAAGCATTAGAGTAAATGAAAGAAAAAAGCAAAAAAGGACATATTCATTAAGTGTCTTGTTCTTAATTCTTCTAGGACTACCACAGAGGTTTTGTTTATTCATTGTATTTTTGTTTCTTTGTAATGGTAAAATAAAAAATCAAGTAAATTCAAGAAATCAAAATACAAAATTTGTCCAATATTTTGAACTTTGAGACTTTGAACTTGTGATAATACTGTTCAAGAATGTTGCAGGATATGGAAATAAATTATCCACTTCTCCCTCATTTGTGTTACCTTAATACGTGGAAAGGTTCCAAGCTTAAATGCTCAGTAGAGAAGCTCAGCCCTACCTCTGAGAATATCAAGAACTGCAGTCATTTTGAAACCACTGACATAAGAATGACCAAAACTATATGTAAGGGACAGGTGTTACTAATGGGCAATGAAGGAAGAGAAGTAAACTTTGCTCTTTTTCCTAATCTGAGCAAATTTATGCCCTGTTCTACCCTTAAATTTTTACAACACGGAAATGACCATTTAAAATAGTAGTCTTTGAATTTGCAGCATAGTTCAAATAGTGGTTTTCCATGAGTAGATTAATATTTTGTATTAATTCTTATCAACTGACTAACTACTGGTGCATAAAAATAGCTTTTCTGGATGTGAGTTTTTAAAAAGTGATATCATAGGGATTAATCATGCAATCTGTACTTGGAGAAAATCCCCTCTAAAGTCAATGGCACTTGTGCCTAATTGCAGAATATGGGAACATGCCCAAGAAGAGCATTCTATGCTCAGAAAGCATTTGTCTTCATATTGTGCTATTAGTCCAAATACAAAGTCTGGCACTGCATTTTATGACACGTGCTGCTCCACTAGTTCTGTCTAGAAACAAGCTCTTTTATATGTAAAATATTTTTACTCTTTGAAATCAGTGTAACAAACAACACTAGGAAAAATCATTTTCTCTGAAAACTTCTTAAATTGAAAATGCTGTAAATTTACAAATTCTGACATATGCCCTTTAAAACTTGTGCATCTACTGTTTTTATTTTCATTATGCATTACAAGTTATATCTGTAACGTTTAAAAATGTTCTATTCCAGCAAAAATATGGCTTTTAACCAAATAAAAATGTAAAGCCAACTTGCTCTAAAATCCATCTGGTTTTCATTTTCTTATAATCTATAATCAGGAAATCCATTCATACATGACATATAATTTTTTGCGCTTTCAAGTGGATAGTGGAATGTGATGTTCTGCATAGAGTCACATCTAAATTGATAATTGTCCAGGCAGAGTGTAATTTTAAAGTATAGGATGAAGAAAGGTTTAATCTGTATATTAGAAGTCTTATACATTTTTTTGCCTCTGAATGTAAATGAGACCATTCTCTTTGGTGGATTTATCTGAAGGTGGGACAGCTGCCTCAGAGCAGGCCACAGCTTTCTGAGTAAGGAGGATACGGTTTAAAGAGCTGGTTTAAATGCAGACTCTTCTTAGCTGTAAACCGCATGCATGCATTCATCATTGATTTTCAAATGATGGGTTTCTGTATCATTGGTTTAAGGTCCACAGTCTTACATTCCTGAATCCACATTATACCAAAAGAATAACAATTTGGTGGCTGGAAAGAGGAATGGTTATTATATGGCTCCAAAATGCTAGCTGGCATAATATGCCATGAACAGCAGAAATCTACTGGTGAAAAGAAGATTGCAGTGGTTCTTAAAAATAATTTGATGTTCTAAAAATATAAATGGAAGAAAGGTTATCACTGTTCAAAATATTTTACATCAGTGCATAAATAATATTGAAGGTCTGACTAATGTTTCTGAACACTATAATTTGATAAGGATGCATTATTATTTCTCTTAATTTTTAATAGAAAATTGTATTAAACAAATCTGTGGAAAACAGGAGTGCTTTCTTGTAAAGGTTTCTTTTTTCAAAAATTCACAACCATAAAAACAAAGATATAAACTGCCACGCGTGGTTTCCTTAAATATATTAGATGGTATATTGCAAAATTAAAAAAATATATTGTTTCTTCAAACAGGTTCATTTTCACACTCTGAACCAAAGTGCTTGTCATACAAATTTCACAAGGCAGTTTTACTTCCTTTTGGTAAAATAGCTCCTGTATGAAACCAGCACCAGAGAAACTCTTCTTTTGCTTCAGTTTCTTCTGTTGATCACTTCACCATGTCATAACTGTTTTTTCAGTGTTCAGTTTGTCAAACTGATGTTCAGCTTTTAAAAGGCACTGTATTTTCTAGAAAAAAATATTATCGTATATTTAAAATGCCCCTTTTAATCTCTCTACTTCTAACACATAGCATTAATTAGAGCTTAAAATATAGCAAATCCATGTTGAAAGCAATTGTTCATTTAAAAAAATAGTCTACTGACAGGAAATGGAAGCTTCTTGCTAGTGCTCTGTTATTTCAGCTTCTAAGTGTAAAATACACTTTTTTAAATTAACACATTTTATCTCACTAACTGTAAGATAATATTAACAAATTAAATGATTAGATTAACTATAAAGAATATTTTTGTTTAATATCTGAGTGATCTGAGTGTTTTTAAGTTTTCATCTTAATTCTTTTTGCAAATGGTTGGAAGATTATTATAATTAAAAGCATAAGAATAAAAAAGCTAGACCAGTGGCTAATAGCCGGTACACAAAGAATATGGGAGTCAAGCACATAGGATACTTACCCTGTGTCCCAACCCTAGTTTTCACAGTTCAGGGTCTTCCAGAGCCTAAGGTGTTATTTTTGTATTTAATAGCCCTTGGTCGATTCTCTTCTCCATGAATTTGCTGATCTGATCTGATAAATACAATTAGTCTATGTGCTTGCAAATTAGAATTCAGATTTAATGTCATGCTTGGGCACACTTCATTATCCAAAGCAGAAAACAGATTCACTCTCATTTACTGTTACTTTTATGACCACCTCATAGACTTCATCAAATTTAGTTCCATAATACATTTATGTCCATTAGGTCTGTAACCCCCATTTCACATATGAAAAACATGAGATACTGAGTGCTTCATTGACTTTGGGACTACAAAGGAAATCGTGCAGGTCCAGGGCTTGTAATTCATAGGTCTGTTCCGTGCTCACTAGCTCATCTCCCCACACTATTTTTAGGTTGTGTTGCAGCTTGCTAGCTGTGAACCAAAGATGAGCCAGAACAGAATGTCTTTCCTAAGATTTGTTTTCTCAGTATTTATACATGAAATTTTTCTCTTTCTGTATTAGTTTTTATACTATTTCTTCACTATGACTGGGCAGTTTCTGTATCTCTCCTGACCCTGTAGAGACAGAATTTCAAGCATACAGTAAAAAATCATGTCTTTTCCCAGACTTTGTGTGGGTAGGAGATGAAATTAGATGGATGAAAAAAAGAAGGTCTCAGTGTTAGTGGGATGGTAGGTCACTATCGGTATTGATATACAATTGTCAATATTACTTAGTGACAGTAGGAAACCCACTTCTGAAAAAAACAGATGAAGCATCTGCCTGACTGAATTGTTATTTGGGCTTGCAGAAAGCAGCAAAGGAAGGAAGATGAAAGGTATGGAGGCATTTTCCAAATAAGGACATGCTCTTGCTCCCATTGACTTTTGTGTTGACAGAGTCGGTCCAAAAAGCGTGGGGAAAGAGAGCCAAAAACATTTAAGAATCTTCCTATTCCTCCCCCTGCCTTTTCTGGAAATTATAGCCTTGCTGTACTCATCCTTTGTTTAAAAACAAAACAAAATTATGAACTGGAAAGGGCTGAGTCAGGCTAGTCAGAATCCTCTGTAGTTGTCAAGAAAACACAGCATAGCTTTGACATTTTTTTAAGACATAAGATTGTCTGACTTTCCTAATTCTCTTGTAAGGCAAAAGTTAGATCTCGGCTGCTTTGAGTGCACATTATATTATGCTATATACCATAGTACTATAAATGGAGTCATACAATCAAGTTAAACTTCGGCACATGCCTGAAATGTCAGCTGCCATGAAGGAAAGAATTTTAAGACCAGTTGTTCCAAATATGGCATGAGTTTCATTTTCCTATATAGAGACGTTACATGACACAAGTATTTATTTTGAATTTTTTTATTTCAAGTTTTTAATGTTCAGTCAGAAATACGTTTGCACTTATGGCCCTTCTCTCTCTTATTTTCATATCTCATTTTTCTTTTTTAAACAGGAAATGGGTATGGCAACCCTCGCAACTCACCAGGTCTGCTGGTCTCACCTGGCAACTTGAACAAGAATATGCAAGCAAAATCTCCGCCCCCAATGAATTTGGGAATGAACAACCGTAAACCAGATCTCCGAGTGCTTATTCCACCTGGCAGCAAGAATACAATGCCATCAGTGGTAATGCATTTTCAAAGCTTTTTTTTTTTTTTGTCCTTCAGATAACAGATATTTAAGATTTTCAGGGCCTGCTAAGCCCACTAAAATCAGTAGAAAAACATTCCATGTTCTTGCTTTCTTGGTCTTTCTATCTTTCCTTAAGGCCTGATGTCAAGCTGAGGATGTAGGCAGAGCCTGTCTAATTGCTTTTATGAAGTCATTTTTACTTCCTCCTTTTTTCCTATTGAGTTACAAAATGGGGACTGTGTCCTGCACAGTCCAAACTTCTGCACTCTCCTTCCTAGTAGCTGGAAGATCCTTTCCTGGATTTGTTATAAAGACTGAATTTAACCCAATGCATTCCTAATACACTGTATTTTTCCTAAACATTTAGCCACGCAAATGCTCAGCAGATGGCTGATTAACTACAAATAAGTGAATTTGAACTCTGTCACTCTGAACTCCAAAGGCAAAATTTTGTAATGATGGCAATAAAGAGGCAACAAATAGGTAGAGCAGGATAAAATGGAGCATCAGACTGCTGTATCTCCTGCCAGGATTAACAACATTTAAGCAGAGTATTATGATAGAAAGTGGACTCTTTAGGGTGTCATGTGAGTACCTTTCAGTTCCCTACTGAAAGTGGGTTAGTGGTTGCAAGTAAATCTTTCATGAGTGATTTAACGTTAAAAGTGGGCTTGATTAAAAAAGGATCTTGATGGTGAATTTAAGTGACACTATAAACACATTTTTCCATTATGTAACAGACAAGCTATTAAAACAACTTCCAAGTTGGCTACTTTAGGTTGATGCGTTATAAATTAACTTTGAATATCAAACTAAAAACCCCATAAATGTGATGCTGTCTTCTGAGAGGATGAGTAGTAAATAGTCTCCTACAGGGCTATACTCAAAGTCAACCAAGGCAGTGACAGACTGTCTCCATCAAATGATTTATTCCAAGGTCCTTAAAACTGATACTTTCCAAGGGATTCTGTGAATGGTCAGATCTCTTGAAACCAGGTATAGCAACATAATCTGCAGCCACTGGGGCTGTGGAAGAAATAATGAATTCCAAGCCAATGACTTGTGCTGAAAACTGGATGAATTTTCTTCACAGTTGAGACAAATATCTCGTTAGAAGGACAAAGAACACGTCTATGAACTGCTGTTTTTCTGAATTATGCTCAGAAAGTATTTAATTTGCTGTCCCTATCAGATGAAGCTATTAATTATGCTAGAATGACTGCATCCTGGTACATATTTACGTTCACTAATTTTTAATGCTCCTTTCCTATGCTTTCAGTCTGAGGATGTTGATCTGCTTTTGGTAAGTGGTAGTGGTGTTCGTCTTAATAATGAAAAAAAAAAGCATTTCTTCTGTCTGTGTAGATGAAGTGGTGGTTGAAATATAATGGAAAACTTTACCATTGCTGTATTATGAACAAGAGTGCCAATCATAATTTTTGAAAACTAGCGATATAGAAGACAAAGATGTACTTGTTGCGCATATTCCAATAATGTGTGTTAAAATAGAGCTTTCCTGTTGGTGGAAAGCTAGCATGTAATCTTATGTTCTTGAAGATGACACAGTCTTATTACACTTTTTTGGTGGCTCCCCAGATGTTTTATCCTGAAACTCACAAAATTAGAGTTTTCTAGTGCAATTTTTACAGTACAACATCTAGCGCCCCAGAGTTAAAGATACATGCGTAATGCTTTGCTACCTATTACTTCTTGAAGTTACTTTTGTCATTATAAAAAACGAAGTAGTCAGAGCACCATCTGCTGGTAAGAGTTCAGTATTCAGCTCTGTCGTGGTGCTACTGGTTGAATTAAGCATCAAATCTATTAGTGGGTTTTGCGTTTTTGTTTCTGGGTTTTTTTTGCATTTGACTGGAAAGCAAAACAATGGGAGTAGAGTTTACATATTTCATCAGTTCTTCACACGGTCTGTTTTTCTACCCACAATAAAAGCAATCTTGCTTGTTACTGGTTCAGTTACCTAGGAGATACTGATGTAATGGGTTACTATGGTGACAACTGGTCTCTTGAAGAATTGTAAATGATAGGGTTGGCAGAGTTCATAAAAGCCACATGCTAAATGATTAATTTCTAAAAATCTGTATCAGCTTGTATTTCTTATGCACAAAACATACCCAGAAAGCTAATACACTTAACTGACTTAAACCCAGTCAATAATATGTTTATTTTACTTATTTTAAAAGAATCAGAGGATAAATAACTCCCAGTCTGCTCAGTCATTGGCTACTCCAGTGGTTTCCGTAGCAACTCCTACTCTACCGGGGCAAGGGATGGGAGGATACCCATCAGCCATTTCAACAACATATGGTACTGGTGAGTATCAGGGCAAGATGCAGAAGAAAAGGAGGGAGGGAGCAAGATGTGGACAAACATCTATCTCAGTAGTAATGAATTAGCTAATGTTCGCTGGGCTAAACTGAAAAATTCAAAGCTGATACGCTTTCACACTTCATTTACTTATTCTGAATCTGTCACTAACTTGAGACATATCTTTTTGAAAATGGCTATTTTGTTCAAATGGAAAACTGTTTTGATAGCTTTCTTCCATTGGCTTTTATAAGAAATGTGACTTGAAACAGACTTCTTGATCCTCCTAATACAACAGGTAATTTCATCTGGTTCTTGAATGCATCTCCCTAAAGCCATAAGGGTAGTGGGAGCAAGCGGTTTCACTGGTTTAAAAATGGAGTTCAATAATTTTGTGAGCTGTCATATAGTTACCTGGAAAGGACTAGAAATGAAGCCCTAAGAGATCCTTTCCAGTTCCCATTGTACAGTGCTACTGTATGGTATACAGGCCGGATGCTTGTAGAGAAGAAATGCATTGTTCAGACACAGGCTACTGGGTTCTGCGCAGAAGACCATAACTGAAATACTATGATGTTTTTCAAGTCTTTGGCTCTAAGAAAATGCATTTATAGTTATGGTGGATATAAGGGGTAAGACTGCTTTGGATTTTTCAGACCAAAAAAGCCCTGGTAAATTACAGAATAATTATTAGTGCATTATTTGCTCCCAAATTAATGAGTTGACTGAAGAGGAGAGTCTACTTTTTCTAGTGCAACTTAATATGATTGGTGTAATTAAAATTAAGAGGCTTATTAAGTGACATGTGAAAATTATGATGCTAGTTATTGTTTAATTGCTTCCTCCTTAATTCTATTTTAATCATTGTCTTTTCTGTTTTCAAATCTAGAATACTCTCTGAGTAGTGCAGATATATCGTCTCTCTCTGGGTTTAATACAGCCAGTGCTCTTCATCTTGGTTCTGTGACTGGCTGGCAACAGCAACACCTACATAATATGCCACCATCTGCCCTCAGTCAATTGGGGTAAGCAGTGCTTTCTTTAAAATACCATATTGTTCTACAGTGACTTCAGTATCCCCAGTAATCCCAAATCTGAAATATATCAGTGTAACATATCAGCCCATATTTACTGGATGTAACAGCTCAGTTTCCAAAATTTGAAACTACATATTTCATGAAAAGCCTGTCAGGTAGCTAAAATGAAATATTCTGTTTCCCTGGCATTTTCTCAGTAGTATAGTAAAGATTACTGCTCATGTTTTACTCTTTATTTCTTTAAATAGCATTTTATTTCATCACTAAAGACAAAACTAAACACTTATATTGTGCTGCTGTTTTATTTTGCCCTTTATACTTTTATTTCCAGTTACTACAGCATAAACTTTAACAAAAAACTTGAAAAAATTCTGAATATTTTTAGAGTGACATAATGATTTGATCTGAGATTAAGCCTTACCCTTATATAATAATCACACACCTCCATCTGCTCAGCTGTGACATGCGAGTTTCATTTCTTTGGAACTGTTTTATACAAGTACGTAACAATTAGGCCTAAGAATCTGGCAGCCCATAAAACTCACCGTGATTTGCCTGTGTTGAGGGGGATAGGTATTTGTACCCTCTAGTGGCTAAGTTCAAGACATTTTTTCAAGATTGGTGAAGCACACTGCTAAATTATTTTAGTATTTTTAAAACTGTGAAGATTCACACAGGGAAATCACATAAAGCATTACTGAAAAAGTAACCTGTTGGCTAATTCAAGTAAACTTAAAGGGTATGATTTTCAAAAATCCTAGTATCTGCAGTTTCTACTGAGTAAGATCCTAAGCATTCACTGACACTCCAATCTTAGCCTAAGGTTTAGTCTAACATACTTGAATTAAGAAATTTTTCACTGTAAAAATATAAACTGAAAGTGACCAGAGTATATTCATGAGTAGAATTTTAATTCACAAGCATTTGAAAATTAAACTTTTTTTTTTCTTTTGAAAGAGGTGTTTTGCACATGTGCACTAATTTTTACAGGACAGTTGCCATAATCTGAAAGTACCTAATACTATAAATGTGGCTCAGACTTCAAAATTCTCCTTCTAATTTATCTGACCACATTTTGTAACTTACTGTGATTTCCTTACCGTATACAAACGGTTTGGATTTTTAAAGCTGTACAGATGTTTTAGAGGAAACATACACTTTTTGAATCCCACTTATATATAAATAAGTCTGTACAGATACTAACTGCATAAAAACATGCAACTGAAATAGTT
The DNA here is from genome assembly GCF_036417845.1 of Apteryx mantelli. Taxonomy (NCBI): domain Eukaryota; kingdom Metazoa; phylum Chordata; class Aves; order Apterygiformes; family Apterygidae; genus Apteryx; species Apteryx mantelli. The sequence continues at coordinate 54,468,335 of NC_090020.1, forward strand.
GCTGTGTTAGAAAAAGTAGTTTTAATACCTTTCCATTATGCTGCTTTTATTTTCTTTTTGAGGTTTGCACTCTTCCTGGGGCACCGTTCAGACTAACTATACAACTAAAGACATAAAATCTCAAATAAATCGAAAACTCACATGTTAGATATCAGTGTATAACTTTACAATAAGCTGATTGTTTTCAGTGGTGTACCAAAGAAGTAATAAGACTATTTGGTTAACCAACAAAAGTATAAATTATATCCTAAACTAACTACATGCCTTTTCAGATATGTCACACATCATCATCTGTTTCTAATTCATATCACAAAAAGTCAAAGTGTAATGACTGTGCCTGGTGGAATACATTCTGAGTGGCTACTTTTATTATTATTCTTTCAGTGATTTGTAAATGAATTCAGCTATGAAAGCTGCTTCACTGGCAGTTCTGGAGAAGTCTTCTGTGCACACAGAAAATAATAAGCATTTCTTGATTTTATTTTAGTTGTTGAGTTACATATACAAAAGAACCTATTCTAAGTTCTGGATTATTTAACATTTATGAAAGTACACAGAACGTATCCAGTCCACATCAGCTGAGCTAGAATTTGCAGAAAAAAATGGGACAGTCACCCAAAACTCTAGTTATTCCCAGACATTTGATAAAACAGACCTAGAAAGGGTTTGACCTCCCCAAATCCCTACACTGTGTGAGTAGTAGCTGAGTGAGGTCACCTATTGGAAGGAAGTGGAAATTGTGAGATGTTTGTTGATAAGCAGCAGGGTGTAGACACCTACGAGTGCCTCGGAATAAAGGAGTTACTGGAGGAGGTATCCCAATTCTCCAGCAGGTTTTGTTTTTCACTGGAGCCTGAAGCTTCACTATCAGCTCCTTTTCCTTAATGCACGGCAGGAGAATATGGTTAGTAACTGACGTATTAGCTTGCTCCAGATAGCTCCCCACCATCTTTCAGATAACTGTAGAAGAACCATAACTCTTCATGTTGGCTCTGCAATTAGCAACCATACTAGTGCCCGTGGGCTTGAGGGAAAATATCTGAGGACATGGGAATTGCTCAGTTTACATGCCTGTACAGCTTTTGGCCTGTTGCTGAGCCTGACAAATAGGATAAGAATGTACAGTCTGTTTTGATATGATTGTGATATTAAAGCAAGTCAAAATTTTCAACATTTTAGATTAAGAAAAATATTACTTTAAGAGTCTTTCAACTATGTCTACATCTGGAAAAAATACACATTAATTCCATTAAAAATCAAAATGTATCCCTCCCAAAATGTAAGGAGTTTTTGCCTGAATATTGTTACAATGTCTCCTATGGAGAGGAGAGGCTTACTGCTTATTTAACATGGACCAGAGAGTCTACCAGAAATTAATCACTTAACCAGGAGGGGATTCTATTCCTAACTTTGAAATTAATAGTTTATATACTTTAGACACAAGTCCATTTCATGCCAAACATTCTCTTTCATCCATATTTATCAGTCTAAGAGAGAGTCTTTTCTGCCTTAAGTGTCATTCTCAGGTGAAAGTTTGGCTTTCATAAAATATAAGTGCAAACACAGAAACTCAATCAGAGTATTTTGTCAAAAGAATCTTCAATACATATAATTTTATACACAAGAGAAGTTTCTCCAAACTGCTGCCCAAACGAACAAAAGATTTGCCCAGATCCATGCGTACTATTGACTTGTTCTGTGATTCTTATCAAACAAGCTGATTAATCAGCAATGATTAATTTTGATTTGCTAGTAATCATAACTGGTTTTGGGCAAATATTTTCCACTCATCCCTTTTTACTGAAGAATTTAGACTCAGTGACATCATGTTTTGTGAGTTTGTATTGGTTTTGCCAACCTCCTTGTTCTGAATAAGACCCTAAAATATTTCAGATTGAGCCAATTTTCTTATGTCACCATTGTAAATGAGATGTTCCACTGATTCAGTTTCAAATTATTCTTTAAGGGTAAACCTTAAAGTGTGAAAGCTAATCAAAATGTCTTGGCACAGAAATTGTTATTCTGCTTTTATATTCATCAAAAAATATGAAAAAAACACTTTACTTTTACCTGAAAGAAAAACAGAGAGGGTTTATTCTTCTGAATTACTAGCAAGTCAAAAATATCCACTGTTCTCCTAGTTACAGACATAACTAAATTTTACTGTGAATATCCAGTGTTAATTCCTGTGTTTCTATATATACATTTATGAACAAAAAAAAATTATTTGAAGTGAGGAGGTAAGCTAAGTTAGAGAAGCAAATGTGGGTGTGAAAAAATATATGTGAGACTCTTCCTTTCTTCAATAGACCTTTTTCTCCCTCTATAAAAATCTATTTAATGCATGTTCATGTCATCACTGATCACCTAGTCAGACCTGCACTTCTATCTGTTCATGCTGAACTTCAGTACCAGTTGGAGATTTGAATCCAGAACTGATCTGATCTCAGGGGCATCAAGAACTAAACCCACCTGCAAACTTGTTGCATCCTGACTTGCATCCCACTTGTTTCACAGCAGAGCTGGGCAGTTGCATAATCCTGAACCCAGAGAGGAACCAGTATTCCTCCCATGTGGTTGTTGTATTCTAAATAATCGTGACATTTTCACGCATACTGATCTGAATATGAACTGCTGTGTAAAATTAAAACATTACTACTCCTCATTTTCCCCATAAAATTAAATGTTTTTGTACAATGTATGAGAAAAGGTGATCACATCAATGTGGGTAGACTGTATGGCACTTATTGAGTGCTTATAATTATACACAATTCTTTAAAGTCATTTGCTTTATTTTCTCTGTGGATTTACCATATTCAAAACCCATCTGGTTTTCAGTGAACTTAGAGTATGTTTCAAATGACAAAATTCCTGGACCAAAATTACATATTTATATGAAGCAACTGTGTAAAATATACAGAAACAGCTGTATTCACACTCAAACACACATACAAAGAATTCATTTAGTAGCAAAAAGATATCTACATTTTTTTGTAATATAGAAAGCTTCCATTCTAAATAGAAATCAATCTTCTATTTAGAATACAAGACTAAAGACTGCACCTAAGTAAGTACTCTTTTACCATTCGCACTGATGTGTAACAATAGGTTTATTAGCCTTATTGTAATTAGCCTTATCAGCTTATACAAAATTCTGGTAAAATATTTCAGAAATTTTAACCAAACAATGTAGATTACAGTCACCAAAACTCATTTGGGAACTCATTTTGGAAATAGTTCTAGCACAAAAAGATTTTTAAAAATCAGCTTAAATGAAAATTTTGAATGATGATTCTTATCAATTGCTGTAATATTTATACTGTTTAAAACCTCAAAAATGTAGTCCTGACCTGCTGAAATGATTTTTTTTATTTTTTTCAGTTTACAAAAAATATGTTCAAAACGCAGACCAGCCTGCAGTATTTTTTAAGACTGCCACAAATTCATATGCGAGTTATTTACATAACCTCAGTGATGAATCACAAAGAATCTAAAGAAAAGTCTATAGAGATGCATTCTCATACTCACTTCTGAAACACTTTTTAAAACGTAACATTGCAGTGTAACAATACTGGCTGTATTTCTTAGAAAATGCAGCTTATCTCTCTAGATTTGTTCCTTTGGGGGCTGTAACAGAATAGACTGCATGTAAAAGTCAAGTATGTTCCATGCGAACAAATTTGACTGAATCTGGTTGTTTTAACTAGCATGGGTTTTTAAGTGTCCCAGACGTTGCTAAGTGGCATGTCATCTATTTATATCAAACACTTCTAAATCAAATCCTCAGGTTCCACTATCCTGTATTAGGGACTTTCAGGTTTAGCTGTAAGCTTGGCATCTAAAATCATACATCCTATCATATATGCTAAACTGGCAGCCTTTTTTCCCAGGTGAAGTCCCAGTATCTCCTAAGTAACTGAAAAATAAAATCACTGGAAATGAAAAGCAAAGCAAAAGCCAGGAATGTATTTTTATTCTTGTTGGATTTGTTTCAACAAGTTTTCAACAAAAGAGTAGAATGTTTCACTAGATTGGAATGACTGAGTTTGACATTTACAGTTTCTTATGTGTGTTTATTTAATACCTACAAAAGCAAAAAAGTCCTGCTTGCCAAAAATGTGCTTGCATTTTCTACAGTGAGGGCTATTACTCACTAATTCTGACTTATGAAAGGGATCGCTGCAAATTTTGACAAACTCCTCTGTATTCAAATGAAGGGTAGGTGAAAGCAATTGGAGGTATTGGTGTTTTCTCTGTTGTCTAACAAGATCCATCCATTACTGAACATTGCAACAATCAGTGATAAAAGCAGGTGATATCATTCAATAGTGAAGCTGTATAGTTTCAAGTATAAAATTGTCAAAAGAAAAGAAAACAACATTTTGCCTTTCACCAAAGTAATTGTAGTAGATGTTGCTTAAGTAAAGTTCAATGCAGTCAGTGAGGTATCAAAAAAGTGGAATATTTCAATAAATGGAAATGACCGTGTCTAAACTTAACCATTTATTCTACAAGCTTAAAACATACTTCCAAATCCTCAAATGTCTTCTGCTTGCTGTAAAAATGTCTGCACACCCCTTTGGTTTTATAATCTTCTGTAGCAGAGTGGCCTATTGCCCCTACCACCTTCAATCTCTCCCTGTATAAATCCCCACTATTAGAAACCTTGAAACTGTGTCTTTGGGATTAGACACAAACTTCAGCCTAGTAAATGGTCCTTGAACTAAAACGTCTAAGAAGATAATGGGAATTACATATTGAGAACTGTATTTTAGTAATAAAAAAGTCAGGTTTTACCAGTAGGTGGTGCCTTTGTATAAAATATTCTTCACATGCAAGTTATCACATTTTCTCTCTTAGAGATAATGTGCATTCTCAGTATTCACTCTCCCCTCTGCCTACTTCAGCTTTCCTCTGTCACAGCCTGCCCACAAAAACACACATAAAGAAAATGAACTTAGAATAGGTATCTAGCTTGCCTTTTAAAAAGTTTCAGAGTAACAGTTTCTCTTGATGTTTGAAACATTCTCTGAGTTGGGTTCTCCTGCATGCAAATCAATATATTCCTCTGACACTTTCCACTACTCTTCAAATTCTCTTTGGCAGTTTATTCAAAAAAATTCTGTTTTGAATTAGGAATTCATACATTTATACCATAAAATCATATCTAAATCCTTACTTGTCTGCAGTATTTTATTAACATTGATCCAAGGACCTGTCATTCAACTCTATTCAGAAAGGTCTGAAATGTATAGAGCCCTATTTCTTTTGCATCTATAGTTGCGTGTCAAAATGAACAATGATGAAAATGCTGTGGCGCATTTGAACTAATTGACTTAATCCCAGCAGAAAGTCCATGCCTCCCATGTCTCGCCCAGTGCATACACACACACAAGCATTAGTTATAAAGAAACCTACAGGTGGTTCCAACAGTGCAAAGGCTCAGCTTCCAAAATCGGTTATGAAACTTAGGGAAAGCAAAAAAAAAAAAAAAGAACGAAAGAGAGAGAAAGACTTTCTTGACTTTCTTTCAATCCTGGGGCATACCAGAAGTGCTCAAGAGGACCATGCCTTTTGTGATGCTTTCATCTCTCCAAATTTTTCACAATACTCCCCAGAAAACAGTGCTCCTACTCTCCGTATGCACTGGTACTGCGTGAGCCTTTACACTGATGTTTTGTGCGAGTGTTTGTGCATTTCTGGGGGCTCCATGCCTCCTCAGTCTGTAACTGGGTTTCCTTTCCTCCTACAGAGCTTGCACTAGCACTCATTTATCTCAGAGTACAAATCTCTCCCTGCCTTCTACTCAAAGCCTCAACATCAAGTCAGAACCTGTTTCTCCTCCTAGAGACCGTACCACCACACCCTCGAGATACCCACAGCACACGCGCCATGAGGCGGGGAGATCTCCCGTTGACAGTTTGAGCAGCTGTAGCAGTTCGTATGATGGAAGTGACCGAGAAGATCACCGGAACGAATTCCACTCCCCCATTGGACTCACCAGACCTTCGCCGGACGAAAGGGAAAGCCCTTCTGTCAAGCGCATGCGGCTCTCTGAAGGATGGGCAACATGATAACATTATTACCTATTAGTTTTTTTCTTGCAGTGTGTGTGTGCTATACCTTAATGGGGGAGGGGGGGTCGATATGCATTATATGTGCCGTGTGTGGAAAAAAAAAAAAGTCAGGTACTCTGTTTTGTAAAAGTACTTTTAAATTGCCTCAGTGATACAGTATAAGGATAAACAGAAATGCTGAGATAAGCTTAGCACTTGAGTTGTACAACAGAACACTTGTACAAAATAGATTTTAAGGCTAACTTCTTTTCACTGTTGTGCTCCCTTGCAAAATGTATGTTACAATAGATAGTGTCATGTTGCAGGTTCAACGTTATTTACATGTAAATAGACAAAAGGAAAACATTTGCCAGAAGTGGCAGATCTTTACTGAGAGAGAAAGCAGCTGTTATGCAACATATAGAAAATGTACAGATGTTTTGACAGACCCAGCAGTTGGGTGGCCGTGAATCAATGCTAACAAGAGACTGGGTCACCTAACATACCTAAAATGCTCACAAACATGCAGGCATACCATTAGAGTATGGCACTCAGTTAAAAGGATCAAAGACATTTAAAGAGGACCATACTTGTAAAAATGTTGAGTTTGAGGGCTAACATATTTAATTTAAAAAAAATTCTGGGTCTGCATCACTTATTAAATAAAAAATATAAAAATATGTACATTACATTTTGCTTATTTTCATATTAAAAAGACAGAGTTTGCAAAGCATTTGTGGCTTTTGTAGTTTCCTTAAGCCAAAATGTGTTCTTTTTTCCTTGATAGCTTCGCTAATCTTTTAAACAGTCCTGAAGAAAACAAACAGAGAGGACTTTTTGTATAGAAAGCACTACCCTAAGCCATGAAGAACTCCATGCTTTGCTAACCAAGATAACTGTTTTCTCTTTGCAGAAGTTTTGTTTTTGAAATGTGTATTTCTAATTATATAAAATATTAAGAATCTTTTAAAAAAATCTGTGAAATTAACATGCTTGTGTATAGCTTTCTAATATATATAATAATTATGGTAATAGCAAAAGTTTTTGTTATCTTAATAGTGGGGGAATTATATTTGTGCAGTTGCACATTTAACTATTTTCTTTCAGTTTTCTTTTACTGGGCATACATTTTACAGATCCGAGTCAGCTGTTGAAAGACTGATCTGTAAAAAGTTAGAATTTACCCATGGTGTAACAACCTAAATCCTTTTAATACAACATTTTACAATCAGTTGGGTGAACTGCGATCCATTGTATATACTGATTAGTTCTTTCATGCTGTTTTGTGCATTGTAACAAGTTAAGGGCCCTTCTATTACTTACGTCCTGCATATCTTGTAGTTTTTCACGGGTTAAATGACAAAGCGGCATACTTTGGCCCTTTCTCATTAATGAAGCTGGTATTCTGCCTGTTAGAATTGGATGTACAGCTCTAACGGCTGTCAGGTATGTGAGTGCAGGTGAATATTTCCAGAAGTGGTAGAAAGAGTAAAAAGTGAGGGATTGGCACCAACACACCTACTATAAAGATGACTCCCTTCTCTCACAGATTTGCAAATTTTAGAGAGATTATCAGTTGAAGGACCATTCAAAAGTAGATTTATCTTACGCAACCAACATTGGCCATCAGATCATCCTTTTTTCATGGACCTTTGTGGTCACATTATCTCACAAGGGGAACATTGTTGAACAGTGCTCCCTGTGTATTACACCCCAGCAAGATCTGCTTCAGCATCTGGCATCCACATTCTCTCCTGCCTCGTATTGTTCCTTTGAATAAAATCTCCTAACCAGAAGGAATAGATCATTTGTTTTAAGTTCCTCTTTGTCCCTCTTGCTTATTAGAAGAAAATGGTATATTTAAATATTTCAGTTTAATCTTTTTTGTTGGAGGGAAACAATGTTTCAACAAAATGTTAGTGCCATAGTAAACCTGATAATATTTCTCCTTTTCCAAGAGGCGTTCCAACTCTCACTTACATACATTGACCCTGTGATGAAGGATATAGCTGTAATAGCTAAATATCAACGCAGAAGATTCTGTTAAGGGAAAGACACCCTCTATTTCCCGTCTATATATGCAGCTGCTGTGCAGTGCTCAATGGTAGAGTCTACCTCTCTGTAGTAGCCAACAATGAATAGACTACAGTGTGCATTATAACCTATGCTTTTCCCTTATTACGCCCTTACATAAGCCTGCCTGCCAATACACTCTCAGCCATGCAGGGGCTAGTGCATAATTTGGAAACTCTTTAAGCAGAATACTGTGCTACTCATGCATCCATCTTCTCTCATGTAGCAATCTGCAGGGTAAAGAAAAAGATACGCTTTTTTTTTTTTAATTGAAAATGGGGCCCATAGTTAATTTTAAAACACAAAACTGTTTTTCAAAACCACTTTCTTCACCTTCAGATAAACCTATACTCATATTCTCTTTCTGAGAATTTTAAACTTTGGTGTGTCAAAAATATGCAAATATATCACAAATGTACCTTGTCATTTCAACAAAAAAGTACAACTTTATCAGTATTGTAGTAGAAACTTGTCAGTGGAGGTGGGGGAGTCAGTCTATTGAAATATGAAGAATAGCCATATTAATAGTTTACCTTGCAATTTGCCTCAGCAACCCATGAAAAAGGAAAAATAGCATTTTTAAGGGAGATGCAGTGTAATACATTATTGCAAGTAACTAAGCAGAAAGTAGCGTGAAAAGTATTGCCTGGGCAATTTATGTTAATTCTGACAATGATTTTTATATAAACACAAACAGAACAGAATCACATGAAAATGGATGCCAGTCATCCCTCTTGTTCCTGCTACTGAGGGCAACTAACATATGGTGGCAAGAGAGTGGGGGATAATGCATGTTTGTAAACTGATCTAATGAAAAGAAGCACAACTTTGATTGTGAAGTCACTTTCTGTAAACTATAACTGTCTACTTTTCTCTGTTCCTTTTTCTGTACCTTACCATTTATTGTATTTGCAAAGCTAATTTGGGTTTATTGTGTGATTCCTTTGTATTTAAGGAGTTTGGGGCAGAGCCCTGAAAGACTATTAACATTTACTTTACCTTAACCCATGCTATATAATGTTTTAGGCAACATTCTTAATTGCAAGTTCAAACACCAAAAGTGGCATTCTAGACATCTCCAAGCATTGTTACAGCTAAGTTAATCCTCTATTAAAAGGTGTTGTCAGTTAGTGTCTAATTGCTGGTGACAATTACATGATATACCCAATCTGCACAATCTGTATGTTGTATGCATTGAGCCATTCACAGTAAAGCTTTTATCATTTCGATGTTTTTCAAAAGTTGTGTTTTATAACAAAATGGCTTATATTTTTCCCAAAAGAAGAATTTAGCAATTTTTAATGAAAATATAAAAATATCTGTTGTCCTCAGATCTTTTTCAGGTAAAGCTAACACAAGAATAAAAGAACTCCTAGACTGTTTTCAGGATGTCAACCCTTTTGTATTGTATGTGTTATCCTATATACCCTCTTTTATCTATAGTCCTAACAAAGCTGTTTTGTTTTCCTTTTTCCTTCGCCTTGAAGGTAAATGCTTTGTAATTTTTTAAAAGCCACTTGAAACCTCAATAAAGGCTGTTGCCTAAACATGGCATACTTCATCTGTTCCTGTTTGTGCCATCTGCTGTGATGTCGTCAGTTATATGGCATTAATTTCCTGCCACTACAGGTCTCTTGAAGGACTGATGGAACATTGGTATCTGTTAGAATGCTTCAGGCTGTAGATGTAATAAAAGGCTTTTGTTAATATATTTTAACCAAAGATGTGGAGCAATCCAAGCTTTGAGCCACAGACCTTCTGCATGAAAAGTATCCATTTGATTATTTGCATAATCAGATGTTGCATTTTTACCTTACCTGCTCATACCTCAGACTGATCCATACCTCAGTTTGATTCAAAGAGGTCAGTTTAGTAACTCATAAAAAAAAAGCAGTACCAGAGTCTTTTGTGGAGTAACTAATGGCAGACCTGGGTTACCACAGGCATTACACTTGGATTGCTTCAGATGGTTTGTTGTATCCTTTTTTCTTTTTTTTCCTTCTTTTTCCTGGGGTTTTGTTTCCATAAAACAATGGTAATTACAAAATAGCTTGTAAATGGGGGCATACAAGCATTTGCAACAAATATTAAATAGAGGCTCACAGCGGCATAAGCTGGACTTTGTCGCCACTAGATGATAAGATGTTATAACTAAGTTAAACCACATCTGTGTATCTCAAGGGACTTAATTCAGCTGTCTGTAGTGAACAAAAAAGGGAAAATTTCAAAAGATTCTCCTGCTGGAAATAAGGTATAATTTGTATTTTGCAGACAAATCAGTAAAGTTACTGGCTTTCTTAGTGATACGGTGTCTGTGGTGCATTTTTTGTTAATTAAATAATGTTCCTTTTTTAATGTTTTGCCGCTGTAATGCATGAAAGAATTAACACTTTAACAAACAGCAGTTGACTCAAGGTCTGTGCCTTGCGCTGAAGGTAGAAAGTTAAGTATCTGCCTTTCCTTGGCACCCTGATCATCTCAGTGCCGCACTAATGGTAATGCCCCACCACACATCATCCCACAAAACTAGAGAAATTCCATTACTCTCACTTTACGGGCACGGACTGTGAACAAGAGAGGTTAATGGACAGATACCCTTACTTCTTTGAAATTGAAATCCTGTCTCATTAACTTTAGTGAAGCCTGGATGTTAATCACCGAATAGAGTTCCCTTTCTCAAGAAATACAGTGATTTCAATAGTGCTGCTCCAGGAGTTAGTGCTATTCTTTTTGAATAAGGCTGGCTGAATCTGGCCCCAGTGTCTGACCTGGTAGAGTAGGTAGGTGAGATGCTGCCTAGCTTTTAGCTCTTTGGTCCCTGACATGGATCCAGACTCCAGTATGGCCGTATCCACTACTTTCTGCCAGTACAGAGAACCATACAAAAACCATACAAAAACCCTTCTCTGTGTCAAAAGTCACACCTCTTTGGGTCTGTGCTTTATATATTCTTTAACATGTGATAACTTTATAGGAACCATGTCAGAATTAATCTATTCACTTTTGTGTACTTTTTAAGGTTTGATTTTTTTCCCCACTGCATTTATAGTTTGGGATTGCAAGAATACAAAGATCACTTTATTTCAGCATGACATTTTTTAATGAAAGAGGCAGACAAGCTATTAATAGTTTAAGACCTAGTTTCTATATATATTTGTGAAAGAAAACAGCTGTGCTGTTATTTACCTCTTAAATTTAATGACAATTTTTTTTAAAAGAAGTGTGTTTCTAATATTGAAGAGCTGGGCACAGCATAATAATTAGATACTAAAACTGAGATTAAATGTCATTGCTTTTATTACCTAATATTTTTTCTCAAGTAAAACACTTTTTGTCATCATGGTAAAGATGAGCAAAAGATTTCTGGAAATGCAGTAGAACTGTGACACTGTCTGAAATCTTAGAGAATTAATTCTGGGAGTACTTGTCCTGTAATCAGTCACCTGTTCGATTAATAGTGATAAAGTTATGTCTGTTTTGGAAAAGGAAATATTTAGCAAATAGAATCTGCTGTATGCTTTGTTTTGTTATTTTTTCCTCCAAGAAAATAACCATATATACACTGATTACTTTGCTTTAGATTCTGTGAACTATATTTTTAAACAATTTTAAAATTTGTATGTTGCAATAGAAGTGGGGAGATCACTTAAATTCTTTAAATAAGCTTGCTCATTTTAAGCTCACATTTATCATTTTGCAAAACAATTCCAAAGTGATGTGTCTGGGATAACTAAGTAACATACATACCTTCACCATCCAAGAGTATTTGCTTTCTCTCCAAAGCTTTTTTCTTTTTTTCTTTAACATAAATCAGCACAGCATCTTTTTAGAGCTGGAAAAAAGTAAACCAGTTATATCAGTTTCATATAGAATACAAAAATCTCTTTTGTGCAGTTTGTGACAATAGCATGTTGCGCTCATTTAGAAGTTTTTAGCCCGAAGAATTCTAAATAATAGGATTTCTAGAGCATGTGGCAAAACAGGCCCAGCTGTGCAGGTCTCGTGCCACTGACTTTACGAGGAACACCACATAATTGGCTGGGATTCAGTCTTAAGATAGGGGATAGTAGCTCTTTAGCTATGTAAAAAGAGAAATGATGGAGCGTTCTCTGTCATTTGAGAATATCATTCTGCTGAACTGTAGTTGCAAAGTGAATAAAATTATTAGAATAGAGTTGCATGGAAGTTTGGGCAAGATGGCAAAACTAACATGTTTTTATGTGTAAACATCACAGAACTTTAAAGGTTGCAAGTTATTTAACTTTTAAGGATCTTGGATTTATGCCTCTTTCAGAAGATGCGTGTTCATACAACAGAACACTCTAATACTATGCTGGGACAATTGTTGAATGTCTCACACAAGCGAGCACAGGCTACTGATTTTGTTTAGACTATAGACTGCTACCTTTGTTTATTGTAGATGTGACCCATTCATACCTAACCCTGCCTCACACTCAATACAAATTTCCATAGACCCAATATTGGAGGGGGAAGAGGGGCCAATGAGCAATGACTTTAAAACAATCAGATCATGTAGTCTATAGGCAACAGAAAGAAACTGGTCATGTCTCTGGTGGCAAACATGTTCTGTTCCTCATGAATTCAGAGGAAATTTCACTAATGCAGACCCAAGGCTTTACCTGTTTCATTACTATTCCCATCTATGCATATAAATGGAATTCCACTTTTCTGGAGTCCCTGGTTTGGGGAAGCTCGGCCTGTTTAGCCATAGCAAATGAGCTGTTTTTATTTTGTATTCATTTGTGTGCTGTGCTTGACACTTGCCTTGAGTATTCAGAGCTCCTGCAATAGGTAAATCTGTATTGTACTCTCTGCAGTGCATGTAAACATGTCCAAGATCATTTTAATTGTTATTAGCAGGTATTACTGCTAACAACAAAGCCAGAGTAGCATGGTGTTCTGTACTAGCAAACTTCCTGAGTATTTCTTCTTCTTCTTCCAGAAGATTTTGGAGCATGCACTGAGTTCCATTCTGCCTCAACTTAACTGCTAGAGATGATAGTTCAAAGCTAACATGGGGATGCCTGTGTGAATGATGAATTTGACATGAGTACATTGCTTCTAGAAGCTGTGAGGTGTGGTTTTCTAGTTCTCTTCTCTACCCTGTGCTCTCTTTGTGTTTCTGTCTGTGATTCATTCATATCCTGTCTAGAGCTTTCAACTTCAAGTATTTGTTCTTTCTTGTCTGGACAATGGCCTGTAAGTTGTTTTAGGCTAGAATATATATTGCCTCATTTGGGGGGGGGGGGGGGGGGAGATGGTTGGAGGGGTGGTTTTCTGTTTTGTTTTTTTTATCACTGTTAGCTATGAAGGTTTCACTTCTTTGCCTAGGGACAACAAGTGATGTAATAGTACATTTCACTGTAAGAGACTGAAACTTAAAGGTAATATATTTGCATGACAAACATAGTTGATGTAAAACAGTCTTGCTGTGACAGTACATTACATAGCCTATTCTGTGTTTAGCTGAGCTGTTCAGGATGGGTCATGCAGTCTCACAGTAAAATGCAGCATCCTGTAATAACTATATGTGAAGGTGTGAATGTTGTGGAAGCCAAATCTCAAAAGAGGAAACAAGGAAATAGCATCTAGTATCTAAATACCAAGCGCTGACAAGCCAAGGTTCAGCAATCAGACCACCAAAATGGCCAGTAGAAATGCCTTTACCTGATCGCATTCTGAGAAAATTTTCTGTAAGGTTAAATCACAGAAAGCAGAACACAGAGAAAGTTATAACAAAGGAAGGAATTTCATATTTTTAAGATATACCTAAATTTCTACCTTTCTTTGGCTAAATATCTGAATATATGTCAGAAGAGTGGTGTTTGAAATGCAGCCCTTTTGTTTTCCTTTGATATTTTTCTGTAAATAAAAACTGAGATACTTGCTCATCAGAGAAACATCACTTTCTGTAATTTACTGTATTGCATATTGATTAGCTCAGGAAAGTTCCTGGCCTACATCCTTAGGTCCAAGTATGCTTACAACATAGGACAGGCAAAGAAAAGTAGCCTAGTTTTCAGCAGTTCTCTCAGGCTGTGGATACTGAACCTTTAGTCAGCAAAGCTGAAGATGTAAACTTGGAAGAAATTGCACTATGGCTGTTGCCTCACAGCAAGCACTCTACACCTCAAAAGATAAGCTTGTGAAAGGATAATACAATTGGCTCTTACTCATCTGAAGTAAATTTGCCTCTGCTTAGGGAAGCCCAAGTCACTTTTTTGCAGCTTTTTATGCTACATTAGGAATCTTTTGGAAAGGAACTGAGAACTAAACTAAAAAATACCATTGTGACATCCTTTGCAGATGTGTTCTTACAGGGAGAAAAACAGATCTAACACAGGTTAACCCACCTCAAAAATTACAGAATAAGATGAGTTGGGAATAAGTCACCTTCCAAAGAGACATTACATGAAATGGGAGTCTTCAATTTGGAAAATAAATAAATGAGGGAGTTTATCTGTATGTGAATGGTATGGTGAGGGCAGATCTGCAGAGAAAAACTGTTGACTCTTTCTCGAAATACAGGAGCCAAAGGATGTCCAAAGAAATCATCAGGCAGCAGGTTCATAAGGAAGTATTACTTCCACATTACACATAATTAAGTAGTGGAACTCGCTGCCGTACAATGTTGTGGAAGCCAAAAGCATGGGTAAGTTCATAAAGGGTTAGGTAAGTTCACAGGAGGTAGATAGCTCTGTTTGTCCTATTAAGCATCATGGTACAGATGCAACTCCCAGCCGAAGGAGGAAAGGAAGGTTTTTTCACTACTTACTGCTGGAAAATGAGAAGTGCTCTAGGGGAGAATTCCACACATGTGTTTCTTATGTTCTTCCCCCTAAACGCCCCCTACAGACGCTGTCAGGGACAAGATAACAAAAAAAAAAATGGACTTTTGATCTGATCCATATGTCTAGTTATCACATAATATAACTCTCCTTCTTTTTTCTTGTAAATCCTCTTTTTCAGACTGCGTATATTGATTTTGCAGTGACAGAAATTAATACAGTACAAATGAAGCAGTCAGCATGCATAATAAACCAAGAGCTAAGACTGTCAGGCCTTTCCATTTAGTATGGCTTTGCTTTTTCGATATTGTGGGCACACCCAGTTGACTTAAGTGTAAACATGCACCTGTTTATTTATTCCACAACAGCCAGGGAAAATGAATAACTGCATAAATTACAGATGCATGAGTACATTTAAGGATGAGTGATTGATAGAATTAATGGGCATGTACAGGAATGAGACAATATCAGTGTGTAAGTATGGGGGTGGAAAATGAAAATAGAGAGGTGACACAAATACAGACCTAGACCTGTAATTTCAAATACCTGCTGTTCAACTAAGCACCAGGACTTTTCCCAAAAGACAAATTTGTAGGTATCTAGCAAAGCGTCAACTAATGCATTGGGACTACTCCCACCATGAACAAAATTACTCCCATATGTAAATATGCCAGTATTAGGTATCAAACTTTAATTAATAAAACACACACATGCAGAGGATACAGAATTAAATCTTTGTTCACTGGCAGACTACCCAACTACATAGGAAGTTCCCAAGAACAGCATTATAAAGAAAATGTATTCCATGTGTACATGTCAGGGGTTTAAGATGACTTTTATAAGCAGTCCATTGGACCAGTTTACAAACGGATGTGCTAGGTTAGCCATCCCTATGCAGACTTTGTCTTCTATATCTAGATTGACTACCTTAATAAAAGATATGCTCTAGTTTAATCAAAATTACTGGACTGAGTGCAAGAATTCCTGAGTGAAATTCCACAGGATGTGTTACACAGATCAGACTCAAGAGTTTACAGACAATGGTTCCACTGGCTCTAATATCTTGGAGCATAGACTGAAGTATTTTAGGAGTTTCCTAAAATGTTATTAGTATCAGTGAAACTTGAACTAGTCAACTTTATTAATAATCTAGCCATGAAATCATTTAGTGAGAGTAATTCAAAAACTCATGAGAAATGCTCATGACAGACACAGCATAAATATAACAATTAATTACAAAAAAATCTAAGTTGCATTACCTTAGGATGTAGAGACAGAGGTTGAGCCCTAGTCAAACACAACCTCCTGCAATGACTTCTTCTCTGTTTTTACCTTGTGAATAATCTATTAACTGAACAACTCAAAGTGTATAAAGTTGTAAGAATCTTGCAGAAAGACAGAGTTTGTCCTGAGACAGGATAGAAAAAGACAAATGGACAAATGAAATAGCATCCAAGAAGCATAAACTGTTTGCAAGCATCATTTCAGCAGCTTTTTTTAAAATCTGTTCTAAATCTAAATTGTTCTTAATTTGAGTGATTAAAATGTAACAGTTACCTTAAAGAGCTGATCTGAATCTAGTTTTTTATATGGCCTTTATCTCTGCTGTGTCTGAGTAGCTCAAAGTCCAAGCGGCAATTGTTTCAGAGTGTCCAGACTGGAATCAACCTACAGAGCAAGCAAAGGAAAGCATCAGTGGAACAACTTCTAACCACTTTTTAAAGGTAAAGGACCTTGAAAAGCATGATTGTAATCCAGTTCCCCCTCCCTCCCCCCAAAAAACCAAAGATGGCTGATCAACACTCACAGGAATATGATACGGGTAAGGATTTCTGAAGCATTAGGCTACTTTTTTCTTAACTTTTTATTTTAGCAGAGGAAGCTAACAGCTTGCCTCCTAAAAACACGAGAGATTTTTTCTGATGCAGGGTTGATACCCCTTTTTTTCTGCAGGATAAAATGAGGATATGCATGAGGTATACCCTGGTTTGGAAAGATTTGGGGTCTTTTTGTCCTCCTACACACAGTAGGTGATACCCACAAATCACCTGAATTTTTCATTTAAATTTCTCTCTGCTGCTGGCCTTTCTGAGCCTCTCACCTGTTAAATACTAGCTACGTATTGCAATTATATTTCTGAGCCGATGTATTACATACGTAATTTTAACATTGCTGTCTTTAGCTCTTATTATGCTAAGATGCTTTCAGGATACTGTGAGGACATGCACAAAACCTCACCATTGTGCCAGTATGGCTTGGAGAAAACAAAATTCTCTCCAATTCAGAAAACTAACTGTCAGATTAGCAGCAGCTTTACAGTGCCAACTGAACTGCTGCTTTAGGGAAAGCTAGTCAAAACAGCAACCACAGAAAAATGGGTGCTCCGATGACCTGCATAGTCAGTAAAGGGAAAGCCACAATGAATATTCAACTGCCCCTCTCTCCCCTGGCTGACGGGTAACCGGAAAAGGAGAAAAAAACTCCGTTCTTCTCGCAGCTCCTTCTGCCATATTGCATTGCTTGTGTTCTGGCTAGAAGGAAGACTCTGAAGCAGTCAAACCCACACTTCTTTTTCACTGGACTCTGAAGCAGTCAAACCCACACTTCTTTTTCACTGGACCTCAGGGGTTGCTTATCTCCTTCTGACATATTTTAAGATAGGAGACAGAAAAGAGAGATGATTTAATGAAACAGCATATCTGTATGGATTTATTTTTCAGAAGATTTCCTTATGCAAAGTGATATCCTAAAATTTTGCCTGACTTGTCATAATTCTTCTTTTTTTAATATCCCATGTTTACAAGGTGCCAATTTTTCCCTTTTTAATTTTTCTGGTGATATTTTTACATAACTTAGCAGAATGTAGGGCAGAATGCTATCATATTAGGGAGAGCTAATCATACATTTCCAGTGCAAAATCATTTTAATCAGAAAATTTAAGCTGAGATTTAGTGGTCAATCTACAGGATGCATTTTAAATGTCTGTCTACATATGTAAGAAAATGTCACCATGAGGAAATGCTTTGTGAAAACATCCCCTAATTCAAGGAGATCTTTGCATAAAGGAGGTTTTGACTGTTCCTCTGTGTAACTGCTCTTGGATTATACTTTTTACTTTGTGTTCCACATTTTTGGCTTGTCCATTCCAGAGTGATTAATACTTACCTGGGCTCTTTCTCACAGCACAGAGAACTGACAGAGTGAAATTATACCTCAGCAGTTCTTCAAATACATAAAAATTAATTAACATGCTAACTCTAAGCAAGAGCCTGCAGCAGCATATATAACCAAAAGGGAATATCTGGAGAGCACTTAATATTGCCTTTCATGGCTTATAGTCACCAAAACACCTCTCCAGTGGCAGAGTGACTATCTACATGGGACCAGGTCCTCAAGCCCTCTCTCAAAGACAGACTGTAATTTTAGAGCCTGAACCATGAAGGCACGTGCATGTGAAATGCAGCTGCAGTGATACAGGGGCTGAGCAGAGAGATGTGTGTTTTATAGTTACATTCCTTTGTTTTGTGGAGAAGTTACAGCCCTTATGCACCCAGCTACTCCTGGCTAACTTTTCTCACCAACTAATCCTCTCTATCCCTTTCCTGGCTGCTTGTTCATGCTGGGGAGTATCAATCAGGCGAGCATATTCTCCCCTCCTCAGATCAGATCAAGGATCCTTCTTTGAGCATGGATAATGAGGGAGGTGTTCCACCTCCTCCAGGCTAACAATTTATCTGCTTTTACTTACTCTCTATGTAAGAAGGCTCTAATTGAAAATCACAGGCTGAGTAAAAGCAGAATGAGGGTCTTGAAGCAAGAAATATGGAATCTATAATCAAGTGCTTATAATTCTGAAGACTTTACAAGTTTTTATTTAATGAAGTCATTTTCTTGAATGAGATGATTTATTTGACTTAGCTCTTTCTATTCTGCTACTGTATAGAATATTCTGCAAGTGATACACCTTGCGAAGGGAGAGTTTTATCTGTTTGCAGTTTACTGTGCACATGCAATATGTTTTGTTTGAAGGGCTGCATCCAGGCAGGAAGACCACCAGTTTGCCTTGCCATGGGTCTAATAATCTTAGGCAGGTGATGCCCTCTGTAAAAATGGGTAGATGGAGCCTTCCCTGAGAGAACCTGAGCAGGGGGCAGTGTTTGGGGCGCTGTACAAGCACAAGCTGAGACACCCAGCAGGAGCAGGGTACTGATCATGGCAAGAAGTCAACCTTCAGAGGCAACTAAGAATCAAGAGAGAAGAAATATTTTTCTAGGAACCTAAGTGGAACTGGATGAAGATTGTTCAGTGAAAGAGGCCATCAAAGGTTGCTAGATTGGAAAGCAAGACTGATAAGGAAGACTGCAAGGTACAGGGAGAGAAGGGAGTTAATTCCTCTACCTTTATTTTAATGTGTCTCCCTCTACAGATCTGAGATTCTGCTGTCTAAGAAGTTTGCTTGCATTTAGTAATTTACATTCCAAGAAAACCTTGCTTGAGAGATGGAAGCACAGAGTCTTGCTAGGAGCACTCAGTGTAAAGAAGAGTTGGACAGTGTCACCCCAAGGCTCTGCTCAGCCAAGGCTCGCATCACACCCTTATTTGAGGGGTTTGGGACTCAGCTTCAAGGCCACTGCCTATGCACAGGCAAGCATCAATTATGCTGTACCAAAAGGTTTGTTCTGCAGTAAATTGTAAAAACACTCTCCAGTCCCTTACTAACTGAAAAAATACTTTTCCAAAGTCAGACGCTAGAAGAAAAAAATGAGTCAATGTATTTATCCTATGGAGAACCAACTTGCCTGATAATTGTTTGGCCCATTTGCCAAGCATGGAAAGATAATACTATGTAAAAGATAAACCTTCCTTAAACTAGGGCTAATTTTTCATTAGACAGTATAACCCTCTCTCTTTATTCTCTAATCTAGTCTCTTATCATAGAAGTTTTTATAGCTGTGAGAGCATGAACTGCTCTCACCAATTTCCTCTGACGGAGTTAAACAGACCAACTGCTGTTTCTAAGAAACTTCTGTAGTTATACAGCCAGCTAGGGTCGGGCCATGTATCTAAGCTCAGATAGCTTTTGCTAAAGCTAACATCAATCTTCTTCAAACACTCTATGAATAGCTGCTGAAAGGAGAGTGTTAGCCAGACCTTTTCTCTTCCCGTCTTCTGAATGGGCAGCAGATTTCTCCAACCTACTAGATTATAAGGAAGCTAATTTTGCCACTAATAAGAAGTACCAGACTCTCCTAAATAATTTTCCTGTCCTGTTTTTTGGCAACATAGAGTATTAGACTTACAGAGGCTTCAAGAAAACCCTCCTTCCCCTCACTCAGCATTTGGTGATTTTCTCTGATCTTGCCCTTCAACAGCCAGTGATCCCAAACAGTTACCTAAGTTGCTTACAGGAAAAAAAAAAGGGTGATTCTGTTTGTTGGACTAGTTCCAGTTTCTTTAAAGGAACCTCAGACTTCACCACTGCCTCCCTGAATTTCCTCTGCTTTTTGGAGAGCAAATGCCATGCTTTTCCCTCACCTGACTGCAGTCACACTCTCCATCAGCAGGTGGTCCAACTCCTACAGTTTGCTCATTGCATCAAGTTTAACAAGCCTTCAGCTGGTGAATGCCAATGGTCAGCCAAAAAGGGATACAAAGGCCACACTGCCTTTGGATAGCTACACCTTGTTTCAGCCTGAGTACTGAGACATTTAATTTTCCTGAGATTAATGACTTTTTATCCCAGACTATATGCTAAACAGGACTGCTCTGCCCTATAAAAATACAAATTTAACTTACAGTGCAAAACTGTTCTCTTTGGAGAAGAGTATAACATGCGGAACAATTTTACTCATCCTGTCCTTAGCCCAAAACAGAAGAAAGCAACTTATTCTTCTTTGTAGGTGACTCATATAATGGAGACATATGTCGATCTTTCATCATGCAGCATTCCTTGAAGGCAGCGCATGTGTAAAGTGGCGATGGGATTAAAAGATATGGCTCAATCTCTATAACTAAGAATATGAGCTTCACACTCATGTTGAGTGGTCGACAAACCATTGATAGGGGAAGCAGGAACAAACACTACTAATGAAAGCCAGAGTTTTTAGAAGAGATGTGGAACAGGTCAAGAAGAAATGATTTTTCAAAGATTATTCAAATCCCGTGTAGAAGCCCTGTGTAAAGCCTATGACATTTAGATTCACACAAGGGCTTAGGGTTCAGGTCTCTATACTATGTCAGGCCAGTCTATCAGTGAATAGGCATTCTCTGAAGTGTTAGAAACTAGTATTTTTAAAAAACTAGCCAAGTACTTGCTTTGGGTCTCAGTTTTGCACCATCTACCTGCCTGTATGGTACAGAAGAAAATCTGTCTCCCAAACTCTTGACTTTCTTCTTTTTAACCCCCAAAAACCCTTCCTATCACCAAACTTAAGATCAAAGAGTTTTTCAATGCGTTTAAAGATATTAATTAATTTTTGCCACTCATTTCTAATACCCTGTTTCCCTTTAATTCCAAGATAGTTCTTTTTTTAATGAATGCTAGGAGATTATAATTTTAATTATAATAGCAGAGTTAGTGAATAGACAGACAACCATACAGAAATACTTTTAAAAGTCTTCATTAAAAGACTAGAAGTTTGCAAAGGCATGCAAAGCCAGGGTATAGTGAGTGCTATGTTGAAGTTAAGGTTGCACAGATAATCTTAACTTCTTCTCTTTTGTGTAATATATATGATTTAGGGCAGTTGCTCTTCTGGGCATGCTGCAAAAGACATCTGTTCAATAAGGTTTTGGAGAGCAATGGGAATATACTTCCTGGAATGATGAAGGACTGGAACAGAGCTTTTGTAACTGGCTGGCTAAGTTCCTGTTTGAAATCATTATTTTTGCTGCTGGGACCTTATATTATTATTAACTATGTGTTAGATGCCTAAAGTCTTGTCATGGCAATATTTTCCTTAATTACTATTTAAATTTAAATGAATAAATATTCCACAATTCCTCCCAGGCAAGTCATTCTGACTCAGTTTCTCAGTTTCTTCCTATGCCAAAGATACTGGTCCATTCAGGATCTTTTCATCTGTAAATCTCCAAATAACCAAAAGATGAATGTAAACATACATGCTTTATTTATGGAGAAGAAAGATATCAGACTTGCTTTTGTTTGCATGCTGGGGTGGAGAAACAGGTCTGTTGGTGGAATTAGTTCCTTACATCTTCACAAAGGGGCAGAGAGACTGGTGGCTTAACATCACTTGTGTGATGTTCAGCCCAGTTTCACAAGCAAAGGAATATGAAATACAAGTCTGATTGAAAGCCGCCCTGCCTGCAATGGTGTGGAGCACCCGATGGCATGCTGTGGCACCCCACTGGGTGGCAGCAACACGGATCTAGAGCTCCTAAGAAATCCCGGAACTGTGAAGGGCTTATCAGACCTCTTCTGGGGTGACCCACTCCTGATTTTCTCTTCCACGAGCAATGCAGCCCTCCAGTGGACTCGTTTGTGCCAACCCCTATTTCATACGTGATGCATTTTATGGAAACATGAATGCAGCTCAGAGAGGAGAGTACATGGACGCACTCCTTTCCCTGCTTGCACCCTGCACAGCTGTATAACCACTTTGCTTGAGCTATGTGTGTTTTAGCCAGGGAGAGCTGCAGTATGTTTTTCAAGCTCAGCCTCCCTGAAGTTGCTGGAAAGACTCCAGTTGACTTCAGCAGGCTTTGGATCAGGACTTGGCTGTTCAAAGAAACTTCTTTAATTCTCTAGGCGTACAGCCCAGTCCTGGGCTGCATGCAGCACTCACCAGGGCTTTGGGAGCTGTCTGACCTTTGCTGCAGACAGCTAAAATGTGTCCTGCAAAGCAGCACCCACACATTTCCCTTGGGCATCAGCAGGTTTTGCTATGTAGCAATGCAGCTGTGCAGACCCCTTCCATATAAGCTGTGCCACAGAAGTGTAATCTGCCCCTTAGTTTACTAATCCCTGCTCCTGACCCATGGGTTTCACAAAGGAAAAATGACAAAGCAATTTAAGAGTGATTTTAAAGCTTCTTGCCCCTGGTGGGAGCTTAACATTGCTTCCCTCTTTAGCATTCCCATTTCCAACTCTTGGATGAGCAGCAGGAACTCCTTTTCTGCTTCAGAAGTAGGTACCTGTCAAAGTGGGGGAAGAGAGGATATGTGTTGTGACACTATCCTACTGTTTGTGTGATCTATAGTTCCTAAGTTTAGCATTGCTGGATGCACTATGCCAGTTTTGAATGCTTTTCTCTCTGTGTGTGGTTACATTAACAACCACATGTTTTGATAGATCTGCAAGTAAAACCCTGGCTTAGTAATAGTCTCTGTGGGCCCAGTTCTGCCCCCAGATACACAACGGCGGCTCCACTTGGGCAGAAGAGCTATAGAAACTGATTGTACTGCTGCTTTGCTACTTTCACCTGACAAGTTTTTAGTAAAGAATTTGCTCACACTATCTTCATGGGTGAAATTCCGTGGCTTGAAAATAAAGATATTTGACTATGGGATCTGAGTGGTCCTTTCTGACCTTAAAAACTCATACAAATGGATGTACAATTGGAAACACAATGTTTTCTTTATGGGTTGACTTTATCTTCTCTTTTCAGAGATGTCTCTGGTATATTTTGAAAAGACTTTGAGGATCACTAGTAATTATATCAGGGTTTGCAATTAAAGATTATATAGCCAATATTTTACGTAATGGACAAGGCATGAGTAAGACAAATACATACTTATGTTATAGTTAAATATATAGTTCATGATACACAATAATGATCCATAAATATAAAAGTTTAGAAGCATGTATAAGCTTAATATAAAACCTCTACCTTTGTGTAAAATCAGTAGGACATAAAAGTTTATGATCAGTGTCTGTTCTTTTATCACTATAGTGTTAACAAGGGCATGGTTTTAAGCCAACATATCCATATAACCCCTATCAAAAAAAGCTGGCCACAGAGAAAATCTATGACGATGTTCACCTGCTTTTATTATTTTATGTCATGAAATAATCAATTAACAATCTCAATTACCATCTCTGTAAGCAAAATACGAGAACATATGGTTGTGTGCATTTCTTAGGGCTCACTAAGGGCAAAGCTGGGGCCTTCTGTCATGTCATGACAATAGTTTGAATTACAGGCACTGCAATGGCAGTTTTTCACTGTCCTCTGATGTGTAGAGAGAGGTGACAGGACTTGACAAGCTCCTGGATGAGAAGAAAAAAGAATGGGGTGGCAGTAAAAAATAAACCCAAGTTGGGAAGCCTGAGTGACCCAGAAGGTATCAGTAAAGATAAAAAGAATGAAGATGGTCCTAAAAGAAGATGACAAGACTCTCCTTTTCAAGTATGTTCAATTTTAAAAGCAGTAGCCTATATTGAAGAGAGATCTTGAAAGAGATGGGCTAGTGGAAATCCTGAGAAGAAATTTCTTTCCACTGCCACCTACTTTTAGTATTTTCATTACCATTTTGTAGCTCACTGGCAAACCAGGACCTGAGCTGTGGGTCTAGGACAGAACAGGATGGAAGCTTTGATTTTGCTTATTCTGTAGAGGAGAATGAGATTGTGCAGCTGGACTTTTTGCTTTTACCAGAACGCTATTTTGCATCTTGATTTTTCCCACAGAAAAGCTGGTGTGTTGCCAGGTTTTGCTGCTCCCTCCCTTTGGCTCCCACTGTGGCAGCAGAAAGCCACCTCTCCCTCTCAAGCAGCAGGGACAGCTGAAACCGAGCTTCACGGGCAGGCTGCCTCACACTCCCGGACCAGCAATTTATGCTGTGGCATTGGCATTCAAACAACCAGGCAAGCAGTTCTTACTGACATCTGCATCCAGAACAATGTTTAGCCCTTTAATTATCCCTCTTTCAGTTGCTTCAGCACAGATATCACACCTGAAATACTGCCTGCTCCAGGACTGCCTTCCTCTTGGAAAGAAGGTCCCTGCTTCCCCAAGGCACCTACTGTAAATGTGCTGCTTTTGGGGTGCTCCTCTTCCCCTCCCTGCCCAGATGAGTACTGTCTTCATGGGCAACCGTAGCCATTGAGGAGTACGAGAAATGTAAACACCAGCACCATGCCGCGCCTGTGCTGTGCTGGTGACCCTTTGGGAACGGCCTACATCAGGAAATTATTCTTTCTAGACTCCCCTTACAGTCAAGACTTCCCTGAAGATGGTCCCTAAAGGCTTTCATGGAGGATTTTGTCTCCCTCCAGTGACTATGGAGTGCCTACAGGAAACAGCCTCCTAAATTTAGTATTTAAAGTTAGGTGGTTTAAGTGATCCCCACAGATTACAAAACCAGAGTAAACCCACGATCATTTCAGCTGACTTCTTGTGTGTTGTGGGCCATAGATTTTCCCATGAACCCCTACACTGAGCTTAGTACCATACTAAAATACTTCTAGGCAGGACAGCAAGAAAGAGATAGAGAGCTCTTCCCTTCCCTTGGCCATTTGTACAGATGGATAATCTCTGTCTGTTAAAAACATGTGCCTATTTTTAACACATACAGCCTTCCATCCATTTGTATCGACTTTTTTCCTAATACAATGAAGACCCCTTAAGTACCTGTCTCCCTCTAAAGCTACTTATGTCACGTAATCAAGTATTTTTCTTTTTTTTTTTGGGGGGGGGGAGGTAGGCAGTTTGTGTCTCTGACCCTTAGACTGTTGCTTTCCTCAGCATTCCAATAATCTTCAGGCTCTCTAGTTTCTCAGCTTCCATTTTAAAAGTTGGACTTGAGAACATAAGACCATATCCAGATTCTGATACGTCATTCTTGAGTTCTGCAGAAAGGTAAAACGGTCTTTCTGTATATATTGACTAATTCCTTATCACCCATCTGAGAACAGATTAGTCTTTTTTCACCACAGTCTCAACTGAGAATTAATGTGGGGTGCTTGTACCTTTTGAAACCCTACAGGGTTATTGCTTTCCAAAATAACCACCATTCTGGAAGTGTGATGTACAATATTTGTCCCTAGATACATGACTTTGCATTTGGCTTGCATATATTAGAAATCTTTTGACTGACCCAGGTTAGCTACAAATCTAGATTACACTGTATAACTGCCCTATAGCCATCATTATTTCCCTCTTGTCCAAAGCTTGTATCATCAGCAAATATTATCAATTGTGATTTTATATTTACTTTCAGAGAGTTAATAAAATATTGAATAGAATAGAGTCATCTCAAGAAACGATCCATGGGAATCCTGCTAGAAACACATTTGTTTGATAGCTCTTCTGCTGACACCTATTTTTTGAGGTCTACCAGTTGGCCAGTTCCTAATCCATAATAATGTGTGCTTTATTGGTATCCTGGTAGTCTTTAGTCAGAATGTCACGCATTGCTAAATCAAACACTTCACAGAACTGCGCAGTTACTCTTATCAGTCAACCCAGTTATCTCATAAAAACTAATGTCACATTTGTTTGATTAAAATCATTTTCCGTAAAACTATGTGAATTGGCACTAATTGCACTGCCATCCTTCAATTTGCTATTGATTAATCATATATCAGTTTCTTCATTATGCTGCCTCAGATTGATGTTAAATTTGTTATCTAATTTGTCCTGAGTAATGTCACATTCCAAAAAAATTCAGGACTACACAGAAAGAAACAAACTATCATGAACACTTCAGAACTATTCTTGGTAGTTTATTTAGTACAAAGAAGGTTGCTACTGGAAGGAATGTATGCCTTTTGAGAAATTAAAATTAATTCTGGTTCACAAAAATTCAAGATCTTGGAAAAAAATAGTCCTAAATAGCTTCAATCACACTCTAGATATACTTTCAGAAAAACAATTATCCCAGGAAGAACACTGAACTTTCTGACAGCCGCTGTTCTGTTATTTGTAGTTAGTGTCTTCCTTGTCCTGAGACTGAGAAGAACTGAAAGATCCTGTATAAACTCATAGACAGTTTTCACAGCAAGGCATCAATTTTTGGTCACAGAGACTACAATGCTATCATAGAAAATTACTCATTTCAAAATATGTCATGTGTGGGATTTTTTTGTGTATTTGTTGACATGGGAGACAATAAATATGGTCCCAAAAGCATAGCACACAAGCAAAACTATTCAAAATTGGCTGAGTATGTTGTTCAATAAATAACTAATGAAATGTGTCAACAGTTCAGATTTTGTGCAAGACAGGAAAGTAAGCAACAGACAGAGGGGAAAAAAAGGAACAAATTACCCATTTCTAAGGGTACCTGCACAATAGGACCATCGAAAGGATTTTCTTCAGTCTACAAAAATCAATAATAAAACAAAGACAGATAATAGATGATGTACTGGCTGAAGTATAAATCTCCAAAATTGTTTTTGCCAGACATGAAATTTGAGATTTTGAAGGAATTAGTACAAAAAGTAAAAGAGTTTTCTTAATGTCGCGTGAAAGGGAGGGACGGAAGGCCCTTCCTTATCTTTATAATTTACGTTTGCCTGCCAGAGCCCCCCTGTTTGAGGACTTTCCCTGGGTCAGTTTCGCAAAGTAAAAAGAATCTGTGTAATTTACCTTTGCCTGCCAGAGCCCCCCTGTTTGAGGACTTTCCCTGAGACAGTTTCGCAAAGTAAAAAGAATAAGATTTTATTAAAGCGACAGATACAACAGGTTCGGAATTGCCGTTGATAAATGCATTTGCTGCTACAAATGTTCTTTCTATGAGCTCAAACTAACAATTAAGCGCTTTCAATAATAATAACATTTTCCCGGGTAACGTCCGACGTTTGTCAGAGGCGCAAGTCTTACCAAAGAGGCGTCCCTGTTTGGGGGAGGGGAGAAGGAGGCTCGCTCGTCAGCAATCTCCGGTGAACAGGTCGGCGGTTCAGTTTTCTTCCCTTCCAAAAACTTTAGTGAGCTATCCTCTGTTTTATAGTTGCTGAAGGTGGGATGTGGAAGCGCGGCAGACATACTTCATTGGCCAGATTGCCATTTGCGCGGTTGTTGGGGGTATGCCCCCCTTATGTACATATCGTTATGCAGCAAAGGGCGTGATTTTTAATATGGTAAGCAGGGATAATGAGGCTGGGGGTACTATAGGTCAACAGTTAGTCTGTGAGCAGCAATTATTTTTTGGGATGCAACCCTTTGTGGTCAGGGGCGGACCGTGATACCCCCTTATCGCTCCCTCCTCCGCCGTGCAGCTGGAACAAGCTGTCTGGCCTTCACCAGCTAGTTCGTTACTCATGTTGCAAAAGGGTGGTGTGCTTTGGCTGCCACGTACTGTTTTTCCCGTGTGCCCCCTTATCTTTCTCCCTGAATTCTCTCTTGTTCCCACATCATCCACCCCGTGGCTGCTGCCACTTTCACATCCCACTCTCAGTCACAGGTGTATCGATAACTTGTTGGAGGGGTGATGCGTATGTGTCTGGACTGACCTCCACTAATGGGGTATAGGAAGTGGTGAGTGGATGCAACTCTAGGGCACGGCTTATGAAGGTTTTTAGGCAGCTAACAGTAATGCATAGTAATATTATCACAATGATAATGATAACCCCAGTCTGTAACAAGCTTTGGATCCACCCGGTGACACTGAGTCCAAACCAGCCGAACAGTTTCGACAGCCAGCTGTTGTTCATCGACTCTCGGAGCTCGCGAGTATCTTTGGCCACCTGTCGTATGGTTTCTAGTTGGGTGTTGAGGTCTTGTGTGACGTTTGGAATGTAAACACAGCAGTCCGTGCTTGAGAGATTGAGGTAGCCACACAGTCCATTTTGGTGCAGTAACATCAGGTCCAGTGCCATGCGATTCTGGAGAGCCATCTTAGTCGTAGCTTGCAATTGTGTGTTGATCAAGGACAAGCTGTCTCGCGTGGCGTTGGCTAAAAGTTCTACCTGGTAGGCTAATTTACTTATCCACAACCGTGTTCGTACTGTAGCGGACCCAAATCCCCAAAATCCTTCCATTCCCCATGCTATTCGGACAGCTGCTCCTGGGTCCTGCCACCCCTCAACCTTACCTCCCAGTTCCCTTCTTGTGCGAGCAAACCAGTGGGGCTGGACTGGGGTCCTCTTCCATACAGGGCACAAAGTGGGGATGCCTAGTGTACATTGGGGGTTAGGCAGTCTAGCAGATAAGGTAGTATACATGTGACCATCACTACAGGCCCAAATTAGGCCTGCTGGTGCATCGCCGGAGGTGATGCGGCAGTCATTGCGGGGTGCGAATTCTGATCCTACGTATGCATAGGGCACGCTGTGGTTTCGGCACAGGCAGCCCATTTTTAGGGTCGTGTAAACTGACCAGTAATACTGTACCCACTTGTATTGTTCCCAGTTGGAGCAATTTATCACCGTTCGGCAAGACCACAGTGTTGATCCATTTGATGTGGGAATAAAAGGGGACCCATGATCAAAGGGTATGAAGCCCCTATCAGGATCGGCCCAAGAGCAACTATAAGGGCAATTTGCAGCCAGTGTAGCATCGTGGCATTGTTTTGGACATCCCTGGCCCATTCCATCGTCCCATTGTATGCACCAGGACGTGTTTACAGGCTGGGTATATTGCAGGATGTTGGCTGCACGTCCCCAAGACCGTGAATTTAAAGCACCCCAAGGCAATGCACTACAGCATGTAGTCCATCCGCCTGGGTTCCAGATCATTGAGCCATTAGGCTCCTCTGTGTAGTTCCAACTAAGGGTGCAGTCAGTTTTGGAAATTGTTGAGAAATTGAAAGCTCCAGTTGGTGTTACAGTTAGTGGTGCCTGATGTGGGGCATGCGGATTTACAAATGGTATGGGTCCACTTTGATTCCAGAGATGTAATAGATTGGTTTCTATATCCTTTGGAATTATTCCCATAGGCAGGGGATCCTCAACTGATTTGGGTAGGGGCAGGCAAGCAGTGATGCTGGACTCGTTAAGCATTGCTGCAAAGCCCCTTATCAAGGCTAAAATCAGATTATCATTCAAATCATGAGGGAATTGATCGCGACAAGTTCTCGTACTGTTCTGCCAATTATTCTCTCGGTTTATACATGTGATTATCATTATACCTATTAAGCATATACATGTTAAACTCAAGAATATTTTCTCGGCGCGGCCTATATATAACATTAGGTTCATGTTGACAGTGGGTTACAAGCGACAGTGCAAGCTAGGCTTTGATTACAATTTTGGCCTACAGACAATTATAAGCGTTAGAGATACAATTACCCAGCAACAAGCAATTAGTAATCCTCGGGGGCACTCCCAGTCAGTGTAAGGGAGTCCTTGATCCCAGGTGCAATTTCCCGGCATGTGGAATACCTGTGGAAACAAAGAAAAGATGCTCGGTTGTCGTCCAACCGGCGAAATTTATGTTAGAAGGTGGGTACTATCCATCTAGTACTGATCCGATGTCTTTTCCCGGAACTGTCTTTTGCTTCCCAGGCATAAAGGTTTTTGGGGGTTGTTAGTACCATTGCTACAGTTCCAATTTGGGGCATTCTGACCAGCACAGGCTGTCCTGCATAGAAGCCAGTCGGGTGCTGCCCCGGCTTGGCATCTGCTTTTGGCACTGAGGTTGTGGCAGAAACACAAAAGGCCTTCATTTTCGGGCAACCATCCCCGCTCCATCTATTATTCAATTGGTAGATGGCTTTGGACAGTCGCAGGTGCCACCCAGACTCATGGGTTTTAGCAAATCGTTTGACCAGTCCATTGGTACGCTCAACAATACCGTTGGCTTGGGGGTAGTATGGAGTGTGAAATACCCACCGGACTCCTTCATCTTTCCAAAATTTATGGGCCCATTCTTTCCCTGCTTGGGATGGTGCACACTTATATTTATGCAGCAGTTTATCCATGGCAATCCTGCCGACTACGCCAATTTACTGTCGCGTGAAAGGGAGGGACGGAAGGCCCTTCCTTATCTTTATAATTTACGTTTGCCTGCCAGAGCCCCCCTGTTTGAGGACTTTCCCTGAGACAGTTTCGCAAAGTAAAAAGAATAAGATTTTATTAAAGCGACAGATACAACAGGTTCGGAATTGCCGTTGATAAATGCATTTGCTGCTACAAATGTTCTTTCTATGAGCTCAAACTAACAATTAAGCGCTTTCAATAATAATACATTTTCCCGGGTAACGTCTGACGTTTGTCGGAGGCGCAAGTCTTACCAAAGAGGCGTCCCTGTTTGGGGGAGGGAGAAGGAGGCTCGCTCGTCAGCAATCTCTGGTGAACAGGTCGGCGGTTCAGTTTTCTTCCCTTCCAAAAACTTTAGTGAGCTATCCTCTGTTTTATAGTTGCTGAAGGTGGGATGTGGAAGCGCGGCAGACATACTTCATTGGCCAGATTGCCATTTGCGCGGTTGTTGGGGGTATGCCCCCCTTATTTACATATCGTTATGCAGCAAAGGGAGTGATTTTTAATATGGTAAGCAGATATAACGAGGCTGGGGGTACTATAGGTCAACAGTTAGTCTGTGAGCAGCAATTATTTTTTGGGATGCAACCCTTTGTGGTCAGGGGCGGACCGTGATACCTCCGTATCGCTCCCTCCTCCGCCGTGCAGCTGGAACAAGCTGTCTGGCCTTCACCAGCTAGTTCGTTACTCATGTTGCAAAAGGGTGGTGTGCTTTGGCTGCCACGTACTGTTTTTCCCGTGTGCCCCCTTATCTTTCTCCCTGAATTCTCTCTTGTTCCCACACTAAAGAAGGCTCTAGATAAGGCATCCATTAACTTTGACTTCATTTTGCATCTTTTGTGCAAATTACTGTCTGAATTTGTTGTTTAGTAAACCTCCGGAGAATCTTGACTCCACATTCATGACTATTGCAATTCCTAAGTGGAGGAACTGCAACATTCATCAATAAATCAGCTGAAAAGATGAAGAATTGGAACATCATGTTAAGAGAGCTTCTGGTGAGCTGACAGGCAGGTGGCTCCTCACCTTGCCTGACACTCAAAAGGTGGTAGTCATAATGTTGCCACTATTTTCCATCAACTCTAGGACATATTAGGAAAGCCATATATTTTCCCTCTTTGTATAAGAGGGAAACTCTGTATGTGTGCATAACAGTGTAAAACACTGTATGTGTGCATGACCTTAACTAACGTTCAGGGAGCACATTTTTCCATGAGAAAACAATGGCATCAGTGGACTTCAAGGAATAGGAGATAGTTTTTAGTGTCCAGCGGACATACTGAATTTGACAAGTTCTTCAGAAAAGACTTCGGAGTGCCTTCAATGACTGCACCAGAGAGTGGCAATTTCAGCACTTAGTACCTATCCTTTCTATGCTTCTTTTTATAAAGAAGCAAGGGTATGCAGAGTGAAATTGTATGAAGTGGGTTTTACCTCCTCTGTCCATTTCTGATCTCATGATCAGAAGCCAAGATCTGATTGTTCATCCTCATTTAGTAACATGAATGTAAAAGATGACAAGAAAACAAGACCTGACTCAATGCTGTTTCTATTAATCCAATCCACACAATTCAGTAAGCTTTTTTGTCATGTTACTGACATATAACTAAAGAAATTTGCCACTTTTCTTGTGTTTGCAACTAATAGGGAGCAGAGTTTTCACTTACATTGCTGAAAAAATAAGGTTACTTATAGTGTACATTAAGGAAATTAATTATGATGTAGTTCATGCTGTTAAAGATGCTGCTAATGTCTTAGCAATAACTTATGTAATTTACTTACCTGGTAGTTTTTTTCTATGATGACTGCTTTACCCTTACTTCCTAGGTTATCCGCCATAGTGTGAGAATACAAAATAGGGTTAGCTACGGAAAAAGAAGATGAGCTCATTGGGGTGGGTGTAGCCAGAAAGAAATAGTGAATAAAGGTCCTTGGAGCCAGAAGAAGCCAGAGTGTAGCGTCCTCAAAGACGGGATTTAGAAAGGAGACAGGCCGCTGGATTTAAGGCAGAGGCAGAGCCGGCAGGGTAGCACAGAGGTCACAGGCTCTTTAAGGAGAAACCTGTCAGTTACCAAAGGTAGATTTGGCAGAGTGGACAAGACAAATGTAGACTTAATTAGTGGGGATGGATGAAGGTGAGGAGGGAGGTTCACTGAAGAAACACGATACTTCACATAGAAGGACAGACCGGTGAACAAAGGACAGACGCTTGGGATTTATTTGGGAAACAAAGTCTGTGTCACCTCTGCCTTTGAGACAGGCTGTGGGCAATAGGAAAGAAACCCTGTGCTGAATGCCAAATAAACATGTTATAATAACCTAGCAGTAGCAAATGTGAGAATCAATGTTTGGACAATTTCGTGGGGGGGGGGGGGGTTTGTTGTTGCTGTTTTTAATGACTACAGTATGGTGGGAAGTAGTAAAAAGCTGCCTTTAACACAAGTGCAATATGCCGAGAGAAGGAACACTTTATAAGGGAATGTCAACAGTTAGTCTTAATCTGAGAACCCAACCATCAAGTACCATCTGAGAGGAACTGAAAATTTTAAAGGATGTCAGAAGGAAACAAGGGCCAATAAACACCACTTCCTTCTTTTGGCAGTTGTATGAAGAGGATTTGCAAACAAACCAAGATTTCATATTACAAGTTGTTTGTAACAAACTGATTAGTAATTGTTAGATATTAGGGAAAAGCATGTGATAGACACTCAGTTGGATAATTTATTTTCATCGCCGAATAGAATAAATGTCCACAGCTCACTCAGCCTGCTGCTCCATCACATCTCCGCTTAGTTGCCTTCGCTGTTGGAAGCCTCCGCAAATGTTGGGGGCAGATGGGGCCTGACGGTCAGCCCCTGCTGTCCAGTCCCGCCAGCGTCACTGAAGCACAGCGCTAGGCAAGGCAGACTGCTGCCCTGTAGCTGAGGGTAAAACTATTCAATGTAGAAACTAAGGATACTTCAGGGATGCCTAAATAGCTCCGTTCTTCACACTGGATTCATGTTAAAATACCCAGGTCAGTCTATAAAGACAGAATGTGTGGCAGAGAAGAGTGTCTATCTGTAGATATGAGTTTCTTTCTTTTACTAAATAAATAACAAAATATAACTATTTAACTCAGTACTGCCTTCCAGTATTGCTGCCTGTTACCACAGTGTGTGAATTTCTTCTTAGCAAAAAATTGCTAATAATAACAAAATTCTTTTTTGAATATCTGGCTCTTCTCCATTTGTGAGCAAAAACTGCAGGTAGAATTTTATGGCTTAGTTGCTGTTGTTTATTTAATTGCATAATTTTCCTCCAATTTTAAAGGTTGAGTTGATTTGGGGGGCAGCGAAGGAGGCTTTTAGGCAACTGAAAGGTTGTTAGTTTTGTTGTGAAAAATGTTTTTAAAAGAGGAAAGCTGTATTTTGTGAAGACAGGTGCTTGTTTCAGTTAATCTCTTCTGGAAATTTAATGGATATTATTTTATCTGGTACAACAATGAAAGTAATATTTAAAAGAACATTCTACTGATACTCAATGGAGTGATTATATGCTGATTTCTGGCTTAGCAAATATTTGTAACTCTGAACTGTATCAGATATCAGGGACTAAAAGAGGCAATATAATTTTCTTACTTGTAGTTTTGTTAATAATACCTTCCTTCCTCCACTGAAGTTAATTCCATCAGCAAAAGTATTCATCCCTTCATAGCTGAAATAAGGTGTTACGAGTCAATCTGTTGGATAGACCCTCACTTTACTGTTGGACGTCATCCTCAGAGATAAACTGCTGCTTTCATCCACTTTGTAAAATCATAAATACACAACCTGAATTTCTAAATGTATGCCTAATACATTTTTAAATCTCATAAATGTTTGCAAAGTGCACACATTAACTTGAAATCATTACCATCTGGTCTGTTCTCATCTCTAGCAAGTGTTCTGGATTGTACTTTAAGGATTACAGATCCTATCCCACTTCTAGGGAATTTAGCTGAAGTCTTGTAATTGGTTTTGCCCCAAAGCAAGAGGCCTTACTGCATTAAGAAACACTGACCTTACGAGGTCACCTCTAGGTGAGAAAGTGAAGCTCTTTGGATGCCAGTACTCCATAAGAAAGAGTCATAGCATTATATCTGTAAATGGTGACAAAGCTTAATACACTATGGCTTTATATTTTAATCCTAAAATAACAAATACATAATCACAGTATTGTTCAACATTAGTAAAAGTAATATAGTCCAAAACATACAGGTTTAATGAAAAGAATGCAATGAAAAGGAATCGTAAGCTTATCATTGGTATTTCAGTTTTTCACGCCTGTAACATATTAATTTATTTGGTTACAGTAATGTTGTTATGTGTTGCTGTGACTCGGACTGAGAAAGTCTAAATTGCAGCCTATAGTTCATTTTATGAGGAGATTATAAATATCTGAAAAACTTCAGGATCCTCAAACCTAGCTGTACGAAGTGGGCAGAGGGATAGCTCCAAGCCCTATGCCATTCAAATATAGACTCATTATAGCATTGTAGCATTTAACATTTACCCCTAGTGTTCTGGACACAACAGGAAAAACAATTTGCTACAAGTTACTTCCAGCCATTTTGATCTTACTTTTTCGAAAGCATGTAACACAGAGAGTGGACTTTTAATGCCACTTCAAGAATTTTCTATTTTGTAATTGGCAAAATAATATAATAGACCGTTTGACACAGTTCAACAGAAGTAACTGAATATCTGAACCCTTGTATTTAACAATTGTTAAAAACAAAATCACAAAGGAAGACTATTGCGCACATATCCATAGAGGAAGAGGAGTTTAATCCAGAAAATAATGTTGATTAAAGCAATACTTAGGCAAATGAAAGATGCTTTGGTTTTCAAGAAGTTAGAGCTTTCTTTTTATTTTACTTGACTTCTGCATTTCAGTTGCTAAATATCAGAGAAAATGGTTTTCATATTTACAGGTTTTGAGGAAAAGTCATTTTTGCTGAAAATTTAGACAAAAAAAATCAATATTTATGGGGAAAAAAAACATCTTTCGGAAAGAGTAATCACAAGCAAAGAGGAAGGGTGGTGTGGGAGGCAAGGGCCTGACAACAGAAACAAGATCCTTGAGTCTTAGTCATAATTGTAATGAAGAACAGCTTTGAAACAGTCAGCTGACACCTGAAATAGCTGCTGCTGCTTTCTGCTAATATCCCAAACTAGTGTTTTACTCTCAGTAGCAGTATGACTCTGTCACTGAGAGGGGCCTGTTACGCTTTGTGTAGCTAATCTCAGTTTATTAATGACTACTCATTTTGGTTCAATAATAATTTCCCTTCCCTTCAAACATTAATTTTCCTCTGCTTTCTGAGTGAAGCAGGGGTAGTTGACTGACAACGAAAGCTGTGGCCAAGGGAAACCTGCCTGGGAAGTTTTGCTTAAAGAGCACCGGTCCAGATGAGCCATGACTCCAGGTTGTGGTCTGTGTGTCTGTAACATACGGAGGGCTGAACCTCTCCGTGTGGGGAGGATTGGGTCTGGAGGTTCAATAGCAAATTTTCCTTGTGAGCAATCTCCAGGCATTGCTTTTCCAAATATGGCTCTGTCCTACCAGTAACAGCTGAAAATTGGGTAGAGTGGGGGGGTTGCTTTTAAGTTAAGGCTACAGTAAAGCCTTGTGCTCAGAAGTAGTCTGGGGTGCTATTGAATTTGTGGGATTATAGGCCCGACTAGATTGAATTGACCTTTTGAATTTTTAGTAATTGCTTTCAGAGCTGCCCACTCAAGTGATTCAACTTCTCTTCCGAGCTTTGCCTTTTTAAATGGCTGTATGAGATTTTGAGGGCTACGCTCAGCTGACTTCACCTCACTTTTCCACACAGCTCCAGCCAGCCCCGCCACATCGCTGGAGCCGATGCCGCCCCCGGCACAGCGCGGCCTGACAGGGCACCGGGGCCTGCAGCTAGCACTAACACCGCCGTTTCCATGCTAACACCACCATTTCCGCTCCTGTGCCGCAGACTCCTGCTCCGCCAGCAATTCCCGGGAGCAGCGGCAGCACAAGACCTGTTCTTGCTTTTACACTTCTCTAGGGTTTTCTGAGCTTTCTGGCAACTCTTAAAAAACAAAGCGTCTCTTTCAGTTAGCATTTTAGATTGGGATTTAACTTTTTCTGCAGAATATGAATATTGCCTAATGCTTTTTTTTCCTCTGTGTTAACTTTGTTGCTTTCGCCTTTCCTTTTTTCCCCACTGCCTTTTCTGGTATTTTTCTACTCCCCATCTTTCTTTCCTTCCTACTCAGCTCCAACACTTAAAACAGTGGGGGGGGGGGGGGGGGAAGGGCATATAAATCCAGAGACAAATCTGGGCTAATTGTACAAACTCTCCTATTTAGAAAGAGCTTATAACTAGGCTTAGTTGTAAACGAACTATTAGTTTTGACTCCTTTCTGCAGCTGGCTCATACTTAACTTTTTAAAACAACATGAATAAAGGCAAAAGGGGAGGGGTGGAATACTGCTTTATTTGTGCGTTCAAAGAACCACTGCTCCCAACCAGCTCCTCTTTGGAGTTATTTAACTGGTCCTTTCCCGCTTTCGACGGGGCGCCCTGACCGTTGCCGCCGGAGCGTGCCCGAGGCAGGCACGTATCCGAGTCGCCCACGGCCGCCTCGCCTCGCTTCGACCCGGCCCGGCCGTTGGCGAGCAGGGCGCGCGGACTGGGGGCGGGGCGGAAGGCAGAGGGCTGCCCCGCCCCCCTCAACGGCCGCGCCCGGCCCGCCTGGCGCTGGGGCTGCCCCGCGCCGGACTCCGCACGTCGCTCAGCCGCGAGGGCGCCGGCGGCTCCGCGCGGCCGCGGGCAGGTCCCGTGGCAGCGGGTGGCGGCTCCACGCGGCGCCGCCAGGGGGCAGCAGCGCCCCGCGCGCCGCGCCGTGGCGGTTTCCCCCCACACTCACCTCACCCCACGCGCCCAATGCCTCGCTCAAATTAGCGCGGCGGTAATTAACGCCGCGGCCCGTCCCGCAGCACGCACACCCCACCCCCTTCCCCCCGCCGGGTGGGATGTGCGCGCCTCAGGGGCCGGGGCAAGGCACGGCGCCGCGGCTCCCTAACAGCTCCTCAGGGCCGTTAACGGCTCCTCGGGGCCGCGCGGCGAGCCCAGCCCCGTCCCGGCTGGTGCCCAGGGTGCCGGAGCGGGTGTGCGAGTGCCCTGCGCGTGCGGGGCGGGGCGAGGCGAGTGGCCGGCAGCAGCCCCGAGCCCCGCGGCCGGGCGGCTGCTTTCCCCGCCCGGCGCCGGCGCTGCCCAAGCGCCCGAAAGTTGCGGTGGGAGGAGGCTGGCGGCGGGAGGGGCGCCGCGCGGAGCCGCCTCCAGCCCCGGCCCCGGCCCCGGCCGTGCCCCCGCGGGAGCCGGGCCGGCGGCGGCGCCGAGCCGGGCAGCGCCCGGCCGAGCCCGAAGTGGGGCCGGGGCTCCCGCCGGGTGTCCCGGGCTCCTGCCGGGCGGGCCCGGGACGCCGGGACCCCCGGCGCTGCGACTGCGAGCCCGGTGCGCAGGGAGCCGGGCGTGCTGCGTCTTTCCTGCCAGTCTCAGCAGCCAGGTACGGGTCCGATTTTGCCTGTCGTCTACAGGGAGATGGGTCTGGTCTGTTCGACAGGTTTGTTTCTTTGTCTTTTTTTTTTTTTTTTTCCTTAATAAGAGCGTAGATATCTTTTCGCTTCTCCACGAGTTGTCTGGTGCGAGACGCTTACTGGAATTGACGTGGGTGGTTGCCATAAAGCGAAAATCCCTGTGTGAGCAGATAATTATTTAACCCTGCCCCAAAAGAAGATAGGTATTTAGACGGGTCAAGCATTGATCTGATCACGGGGACTTTAAAAACCGGGCAGAAGCACTCTTACGTCAGAATTAAAAAGCAGGATCAACCTAACTGGAAAAGGCGCTAACATTTGGTTTCGTTCACGTTATCCACTTCACTTTGCTAAAGTTTCCCAAGTGGAGGCTAGCTCTTGGCTAGCCCTACCTCTCCGTCTCGGAGGCAGACCCGCAGAGAGACGTGCAGGCGTAATGGTTTGACAGTAGCACCGACGAGGCGCCCTGCAGCACGTGTGGGGAGCGTACGCATCACAGGCGGGCGGGCAGTGTGGCTGCAGCGGGCTGCTCCGCGCCGGGAGCTCTGTGCCGCAGCCCCGGCACCCCCGAGTGCGAGGCGAGCGGGGAAGGAGCTGGGCGCTCCCCGCACAGGTGTCTGCTCTGGATGGCGCTGTCTCCTGGATTCACCTCGCAGGCTCTTACCAAGCGGAACAAAAGGTTTTACCCCCCCGGAGGCAGTGTACCTGATTTCCAGCAGCGTATTCCGTGCTCTTTCCTATCGGAGTTGCTTGGGAACCTGTGTACGAGGAAAAACGGCCTTTCCTTGGCCCAGGAGGAAAGAAGCAAGTTCTCCTGACTTACTTCTGATACAGCGCATCCCAAGAGAGGCTCACGGGCAGGACGCGTGGGTTTCCTTAGCAGGAACTTCTGCAAGGGAGTGCCTGGAGTCCTTCCTCAATACAGCTTTGCGTTTTATAATCCAGGCGCTCATTTTTTATTATATATGTTCATATCTGTATAATAGCAGCCATGCTTAATATAGTATAACTCTATGATTACACATTATTACACGCTATGTGGGTATCTGTAGATCTACAGACAAACTTACAGACTTACAAAATTCCTATCGTGTCATATAACATTTAAATGTGGGATTGCAGGCTCGGTCTTACAAATTGCTGATTACATCCTCCAGGTGGCTCACCGCCCTTAGGTTCAAGTTCAATACACCTGAAAGCTTTAATCACTCTTTTAGTTGTAATTTTTTTTCCTCTAGTGTTTAATACACCTAGTTGTTCATTTTTTAGGGAGAAAAAAGCATGCAGGAAAATAGAGGACTATCTTTTGAAAAGTACTCACGTTGTTTCTGTGCCACTTGGGAAAAATTATGCCCTTTAAACATGTCTGGAAAGCACCATCACCAGCATCACCCCCCCCCCCAAAAAAAGTCAGTTGAATCAATTCATATAATTGTTCATTTTACTCCTATAAGAATAACGATCTTAGCTAAAATAAGACAGTGATGAAGCTCGTGAAAGAATCGTTTGATTCTTCTCACATTTTCGATTGGGATGAATCGGTTGATACCTTTTTAGTTGGAAAACCCACGTTCATTTTTGAGGCCAGTCAAACTCACTACCTCTCTTCTTCATTCACACAGAAAATACGAAGATAGCATAATGTCCTTTCTGATGTGGAGATACCGCATGATTCAGTACACATACCAGAGTTCTGGCTTTCAGGTGTGTCTCGAAGAGATACACAAATTAATCCAAATTGCGTGTGTGTAAACAAAAGCAGTTTAAGGGCTCTTCTTGCTATCACTGAATCCAAAAGGATTTTGTATTTGACTTCAGTAGGAACAGAATTTTACCTAATTTTGCACAGTTCGAAAAGACAAACACATACAGCCAAGGACTGTTAAGAACTTCTCGTTTTGTTACTTAAAT
Source organism: Apteryx mantelli (assembly GCF_036417845.1). Classification (NCBI taxonomy): domain Eukaryota; kingdom Metazoa; phylum Chordata; class Aves; order Apterygiformes; family Apterygidae; genus Apteryx; species Apteryx mantelli. Next base: position 54,508,668 of record NC_090020.1, read on the forward strand.
ATCTGTTTATAATAACATCACATTCAAACTTCCAAAGAACACACCAAACTTTCTATCCTGGTTTGTGAGACTGTACTCAGTTCTTCTCCAAGAAAAGTGTCCTTTGAACTAATGGAAGCTTTGCACGAATGTCTTTGATTATTCGAATAACTAAGGCAAAAATAATACTTCTTATACTTATCATGCACTTCAATCGATTTAGTCTTGTGAAGAGAAGGACAAAGTGTGTCTTTTTTTTTAAACTGAATTCTCCGGTGACTTCAATGGGAAGTCTTACACACACATCGCTCCTGTGGCGTAGCACGTACTGCCTGAGCATGGTGATTTTGGCTTTGGTACTTTCACTGCTTGGCTAGATTATTTTTAAAGAGTGGCCTACTTTCTGCTCACAAATGCAGGTGTACTATTTGCAAGGAGAGTTTTGAGGAGAGAAAGTCATTAGAGAAAAGACGGGAATAGAATTAAATCATTACACATGGCCAGAATAATTAAGCAGTATTTTATCCCCATTCACGTAGTGTCTCACCTCTTGGTGAGACTTTTATTCTAATACTTATCTTTTGTATAACTGTTATTACTGGAACAGAAGACAATCAAACACATCTGGAGAGTAAACAATTTTAAATTCGACAGTTTTTCCCCGTTAAATCTCTTTGAAAACACTGTTGAGTAGCTCGCCTTTGCCTGTGTGTTTTTAATAAAGTCTGCAAGTATAACAAGAGATGGGCTTGAGAGCTCCCTTTCTAAACCAATAGCTACACGCCCTCTTAACCTGATCAGCTGGGCCAAATTCTGCCTCTTTAAAATCAACTCCACTGGTTTCAATGGCTTTAGAACCAATTTGGTGATTATTCCGTACTTAATAATCCACTTTTCCCCACACACACACTTGAATTCTTAGAGCTCTACAGCAACTCATGTCTAACATCGCTGGAGCTGACTTCCCCAGAAAGAGCTTAGCTGGTTTCTGAAGGTAGAAAACAATTTTCATGTATCCCTATTAAAAAAAAAATGTTGACATTGTCGTGTATCTGGTAACTGCTCTGAAGAGGAATAAACCTGAGTGTGAATACATTCTGAAAAATATAGACACCAGACAATGGATGGTCCATACGAGAAAGTGAGTACATCTAATCATATAGCAGTCTATAGACAGTGTAAGGAAAAAAAATAGCTTGTAAATTCCGGAGCTTGCATGACCATATTTGTTTGCTGCAGGCACATTATAGAAAGTATATGCAGACAATTCTAATATTAACTTCTATTCTAACATTTTTTAATTTCTGCTTTGAAAATAAATAAATTAGAAGGAAAACGTTTTGGTGCTCATTAGAATGGAGAACATTATTCGATGGATTTTATTTCGATAATTTAAATAATAGTAGTTTTCTACTTATTCTGACCCAGCTGTTTGTGTTTATTATATTAATCACTTTATATAACACCAAATCGATGTAAAATTAAAGATGACTTTATGCTTCTGAACATGTTAGGTTACATAATATATTTTACAGTATCTTTTGTTTATCCTAAAGCATCAAAGAAATGTTTTTGTTTTAGTGCAACCTATTTTAAAATATAATTTAACTCTTATTTATTCATTTTACTTCCGTGTCATTAATACAGTTCCTCAGTAAGTTATTTTGCTTATTTGGGTATGGTATATATGAAGTAAAAGCATCCTAAAGCACGTTGTCAGATTCGACATAATTAACATTTGCTGGTTTTTTTACTCTGTATAAACCCGAAACTTATGTAACCTTGTAGAAACCACAGTCTTGTTGATGTACTGTTCTCTGCTCCAATTAGTTATATGGCAAATCATATTTTGCCGTCATTTGCATTACAGAGGAAAGGAGGCTTAGAATGATGCAATCTCTGGTGTGCAAATTGCCAACAAATTGTGCTAGATGTAACAATTACAAATGTAGGGATTTGATTTCAGACGAGGTGTACTCGGGCATTTTTGTGCTGCATCATTTCTGGCGGATATAAATGCAAATATGTTTTCGCCCGTCGATGAATCTTTTGGAAAAATAGAGCAATTCGCCAAAGAAATCTTCAACACAGAAATCAGAGGTGCGATTAGTAGGTCTGCAATATTGAAACTTTCGACTGGGTCCACCGTCAGCCCCCCACCAACTCCAACCTCTCGCAGCTCTAGGTGTGCTGAGAGTGTCTGTGAAAGAGCGAGGGAGGGAGCTGCAATTCATAAAGCCTCCTATATAATTAATCATGAGGGCCTGCGTTATTGTATTTAGCCGGGGACTGGCAGCGTTCCTGTATCGATAAGCAGGTAGCCTTTTAACCAGCTCCACCAACTGAGTGGAGCGTCTGCTGGCGCCGCCGAGCCCACCTTGCTCCGGTGAGGAGCCCCCGTTCCCCGCGGCGCCGCTGCCCAGATGTGCCCTGCCTTCGCCCATTGTTCGCAGCAGCCGCCCCTGCCCCGCAGCCCCGGCTCTCAGGCTGCGTTTGCAAAGACCTTTCTAATTAATTATTAGCATCATTAGGAATAATAATAATAGCAACAACAGGAGGGAGGGGAGGCCGGCGGGGAGGCGTGCCCGGGAAGGACGGCGGTGCCTGCCGCAGCCGGCGGCAGCCCACCTGTGCCCCGGGGGGCAGCTCCGCGCCGCGGCGCTCTGCGCGTCCCACTCGAGGCGTGGGAGGGCAGGCTCGCCTCGGGCCCTTCGCCCCGGGCCGGCACCCCCGCGGGCAGAGGGCCTAACGGAGGGGCCGCTGGCCCCAGCGGGCAGCGCGGAGCCGGCGCACCCCCCTCCGCGGGTTTCCGATTTGGGGTGGGAGGGGGTAGATGAGTGGGTGGGAGATGCTGGGGCGAAGGGGAGGGGGGAGCCACGTTGCAGCCCGGTGCGGGGCAGCACCCGTGGTCGCCCCCTCCCTCTATCGCCCCTTCTCTCTTCCTCTTCTGGCTCCCGCTGAACGAGCAGGGAAAAGTCACAAGTAATCTCTGCGCGGGCGTGTGTGAGCGTGTGCGTCCCGGGGAGCGGCGGCGGAGCGGCGCCGGCAGCGCGGTGTAAGTACCGGGTCACGGCGCAGCCCTGCCCCGCCGCCGCTGCCCTCCTCCCTCCCTCGGGGGTCTGGGTCTGCAGGGGCTCGCTGAGGCCGGGCGATGCCCCCGGGCTCCGGTGGGGGCCGCACTGGGTCACCCAGGGGTGGGAGAAGGGTCCGGGAGGGCGACCCTGCCCGCAGCCTGCCGAGGGCTGGGGGAGGACGCATCAGCAGGGACAGCCCTGCGCCCCAGGGCCCTCACACACCGCTGCCCCGCGACCCCCTCCCTGACTTTCTGCGACACTTTGATCTCCTGAAGACACGGGGAGAAAGTTTAGTGCTGGGCTGAGTGGACGCAGCAACCCCAGACGGCAACAATGCGAGCCAGGGCGAGCTGGCGAGGCTATTCCTCTCGAGCAGGGAGAGATGTCGGTCGTGAGTCTTCCTTTCTCTGCCCCCCCTCTTTTTTATTTTACTCCCCCCTCCCCAGTTCTTACTGTTAATGACAAATCTTATTTACACGAACAAAGACTATTGGATTACAAGGCTGATCACCTGATGGCGACCTACCTATTGGCTTGTTAAACACACACACATACACGCACACTCACACTCATATCTATCGGGGCTGCGTTGAGCTGGAAGCGGCAGCACGTGTAGGGAGGAATTTGTATTCACACCGATTCGGGCAGAGCTGGTGCACTCACGGCAGTACATACACATACATACATGCATATACATACGTACACACACACTTCATCACATCACATTTGTGTGTGAGAGAGAGATCTGGTGCGAGAACATTGTCAAGTCCACAGCTGCCTGCCTTTTAACAAATAATCAAAATAAATAAGGGCTGGTTGCTGCTTAATGTGAGGTGGGAGGGTTCTTTTTGCTGATTGCTGTGTGTGCGCTAAGGTCAATAATTGCCTTGCCCAGGACTGTCCGTTCGCTAGTTGGAAGACATTGGAACGCTATTGGGAAGATAGTATAGTCCCTGCGAGGGGGACAGGTAGAAGGAAATAAAGAAAGCTCTGCTTAGTTAGATTGGCAAGGCAGGTTAGCTTCAGAAAGTCTTTGATAATGAATATGCACGTTTTAAAACCCATCGATATATTTCTTTCTCCTCCCGCTGGTTTTAATTTGGGGAGGAGGGCTCACGTCCAGGAAAGGTAGGTCAAGGTGCGGTGACCTTCCTTTTATCCCACTCTGCGAGGCTGCTAGGCGGCTGCAAACTACGCTCCTTCGCCAGCCATTCCCAGGGTTTCTGCAGTATGCCTACTGCTATAGGCTGCCGTTTCAGCCCGCACTCCGACTTGACGATTGAACATGATAGGTTTACATGTCCTGATTCATGCGTATTTGAATATGCTGCTCATCAGTAGCTCTGTTTCTTGGTCCGTTCATTGCTACGGAAAACCTTGGAAATAAAACAGAGGAGAAAGCAGGGGGGGCTTGCGGGGCAAGAGACTATAATGATTTTGTGTGTTGGACTGTCTAGTACCCTGTGGCGTTTTGTTAAATAAGTAGTGCTTGTGTTACCAGACACAAGAAAGAAATATATTAGGAAACGGCTGAAAGTTTTTGCCAAATAGGCATGCGCATAGCTCTCCTCGAAATGGCAAGGTTTTAATGAAGGTGCTGTAAGCCGCTCGGGCGGTTCTTCGAGGACGCGGGAACGCGTCCGAGCAGCGGGGTGCGTCCGCCCCGGGGTTGGAGCCCCGTCCGTCCGTCCGTCCGTCCGTTGTGCGGGCGCGGCGCGGCGGGGAGGTGCGCGGCCGCCAGCCCGGCCCGCTGCTCTCTCCGGGGTGGGGATGCGGCAGGGCGGGGTGGGAGGACGTCGGCGTGGCCGGTGCGAAATAAGGGAGATCCGTTACTATCATCGTAGTGTCGAAATGATCATCACCAATTCCCGGAGACACTAAAACAAAAGAACAATATCCGTCGGAGAAAAGAGCCAGGCAAATGCCAGCACTGTGTCTTATTCTCGTTATTGGACTGGGTATGATCAAACACTATTTAGAGACCTCTTCGGTACTTGAGGATACAGCTGATTTTTCGTTGGTTTAAATTTATATTTTTCCGTCGCTCTAAGCGGGACCATTGTTCAGGTGATATATCGGTTGCTTTTAATAGACGTACCTTTTCTAAGACGTACCTTTTCTCAGTCTCGTTATGCTATTAGGGGCGAACACATTTATATTCAAGTTTTACGACCAGAAAGATTTAGCGAAGTTTTGTCTATTTGCCTAATGTACATTTAGAAAAGGCCGTTGAAGAGTTACTTTGAGGCCCTGCGTTTGTATTATGCACAGTACGAAAGTTAAAATCTCCGAAACGTAGTTGCCACATATATACCTTTGCAATCGCATATAGCAGCCATGTTAATTTTAAAAACAAATATTTAATGGGCTTGTGCCACACCCTTTCCTCACTGTGAAAGATCCGCACGTCGTTATTAATTCGGACTAGCGGAAAAAAACTCCTGCAGGTGCAAAAAAAGTCCTTCGGAACAGCCACGTTATTCTTTTCTCCCGCTGTAGCCTGTTGAGAAAAGCCCTGTGGAGATAAGAAACGCAATTAAAATTCCTAGAATGAGATCTCAGAAATCAATTATCGAAGTACACCGACTTTGCGGAGGCCCGGGTAATGAACTATCAAAACAACAACAACAACAACAAAAGTGGCGTTTAATCCAATCAAATGTAACCTCCAACTTGTCGGGTGTGTGTCTTCCCCCTAACAACCTAACACGATTAGTGCTCCTGCACCTCCATTTGTACCTGTAAAACCTGCCTTTTGGCAACATTAACCTGACCCTTTCATTTTAACGATTTTTATTAAAAAGAGGAAAGGAGAATACGGATAATGTGAAACGTGATCAGCCAGGAAGTGTTTCCAAGCAAAAGTTCTTTCCACACAGCATGAATACAAATTAAATAAAGAACGGGGCCATTCTGCAGGGACGAATACTAAAATTATACTACTGTTGGGATATTATTGTCGTCCTCCTCCCGTGCTTTGTGAGCCCCGTTTGCTTCAACCAGGAATCCACAAAGTGAGCCCATATTTTGATCCTGGCAAATAAAATGCAAAGCGCGGAGGAAGGGGCGATTATCCCTGCTGAAGCGCGGTGAGGAGCCCTGCCTGCCCGCGGTGTGTGAGACCACGCAGGCGAGGGGCGGCCGCGGCCCCGGGCCAGGGCGCGGCGCGGTGCGGCGGCGGCGGGGCGGGCGCAGGGGCTGCCGCCGCGCTCCGCGCCGCGCGTCCTTGGCCGGCTGCTGGGGAAGACGCGGCCGCGGTGAGGGGGTATCGCGGTTCCCAGCGGGTTTCTCATCTCGCTGGAGTCCGGCCCAGATGCGGGGCAGGAGGCGTGCGTGCCTGTGCGGGGGATTTCGGCTGCTCCCGTGCGGTGGCTGGGAGCTGCGGGGCCGCGGAGGGGCAGCGACAGCAGCCCCGCTTCTCCCGGCGGGCGCCTTGCAAGCGAAAAACCACCCGTGGCCTTGCGCGGACTGTTGCTGACTTCGTTGCGCGGAGGCGGCTGCCCCGGCGGGGCTGGCCGCCGGCGCTGAGCGGGGCGCAGCGCGACCCCCTCCGCGGTGCCAGGCGGGGGAGGCGAGCGTGGTACCGTCCCGCCTGTCCCCGCCGCCGCGGCCGCCGCGCCGCGCGGGACACCGGCAGGTGTCGCTGTCCCCCTGCCGGCCGCAGCGGCAGCGCCGCCCGCGCCGCCCCCGCGCTGCCCGACGCGGCGCTGCCCGGCGCGGCGCGGCCCCGGGCCGCCAGGGCGGCGGCAGCCGGCGGCGGGGCAGCCCCCAGGCCCGCCCGCCTCGCCTCGCCTCGCCTCGCCTCGCCTCGCCTCGCCTCGCCTCGCCTCGCCGCCGGGCCGGCCGGCCTCGGGGCGGCCGCCGAGCGGGCCGTGGGGGCACCCCGGGGGCGCCGCGCCCTGCGGGGGAGCCGTGGGGGCGAGGGGCGCCCGCGTCCGGCCTCCTTTTCACTCGGGCTTGGCACCGGGAGATCAGGCGGGCCCCGGCGAGCCAAGTTGATGTTAAAAAAAAAAAAAAAAAGCCCGACCGAAACAAAACAAGTTTAGCTCTCTGTGAGACAGTTACGGAAACCAGTGAAATAACGGTTCGTTTCAAACCTTAACTTTATTGATGGGTTATTTTATGCCAAGGTATAAACTGATTACCAAAATGGAACAGCAGAAAAGCCGTCGGGAAAATCTGGCTACTTCTCATTCTGACAGTGCTAAAACCATAAACCTCTCGTGTATGGAAACTCAACTGCATTGGCTACTTATCCTAGACTGATGCTGAAGTTAACGTTTTGAATGCGCACTAAAACGTACCTAACAAAGACTTTACTGTACGTCACCCCCTCGCAATAATTTGAAATGTGGATGAAATTCCTGAATATTAAAATTCTCGCCCCTATTCTTCTGCCGCCCCTCTCGGTTTCTACCTTTCTACCTCTAATCGTGGGAAGCATTAGTAATCAGAAAGCGATGGGTACGATTTGGGGTTTATTAGTATTTTTTTTTTTTTTCCTGAGGAGGCGCATTGTGAGGTGTATTCACACTGGAAGCTTTTGTGTAAGGACGTCCAAATTACGAAATTTTGTGAAGGCAAAACCCACTAAATTCAGCCTTTTCCTAAATAAAAAAGTACATTTTTTCTCTTATTTCAAATTTCGGTTGTTTTGCCTAAAATTACATGGTTGTCATTCTACATCTTTTCGTTCAAGGGTTTAAATCTTGCGAAAAAAGGCGTTTCTATGTACCTGCATCTCCCCTCTTCTAAAATAATCTGTTAATAATGCCAAAACATATATGTTCACGTGGAGAGCACATCTGCGCAGATCTGATTATTTACGGTTTGGCTAGAAGATAGACAGAGAGGGCTGAAGAGAGGGAAAAATCTAAGTGTAAGATGTTGACTACTAGGTTTAGATGATTCCAGCCATTAAGAGAGTTGCAAAAAAGGCGAGGGAGGGAACCTATTTCATGTCTTAATTTATTTTCAACCCAGACCCTTCTCTCGCCTGTCCGGCTGTGACGGTCAAACAAAATCGAAGTATTATTAGTGCTATTATTTTTTTCTGCCTAAAATCCGTGAAATCGTCGCTTCGGTGGCATTCTGAAAACATGTGTGAGCTGTGCAGATGTGCAGCTAAATATACGCGCCCGTATTTTTAGCTTGAAAAGGCTGAGTATTAGGTAACTAGCGTGTGTGTGGGGCGGGGGGAGGTATTTATTGTTCCTATCCTACCCGTCGAGTTAGCGCTAAGGTGGCAAGTGGCTGAGGCAAGACGGCTGCCCCTGCCCTGCCCGTGGCACATGCAGGCCCGGGGGAGGGGCCGCGCGGCGCGGGCGGGCCGGGCAGCGGCCGCGCTGCCGCCGGGGACCGGCACCGGCGCCGGCTGCGGGGCGCATTCAAATGCCGCCCGCTGCCGCTGTGATTCGCGGGGACCGGCCGCCGTATGGTAATGCGGGGCGGCGGCGGCGGCGGCGGCGGCGGCGGCGGCGAGGGGGGGAGCGCGGAGGCGGAGGGCAGCCGGGGCTGCGGCGCGGCTCCCGCGGCAGCGCAGCGGGGGCAGCGCGGCGGCGCCCGCACCGCGCCCCGCCGCACTGCCGGTGCCGGTGCCGGTGCCGTCCCGGCGGGCGGCGGCAGCAGCGGACCGGCGGCGCGGTAAGCAGCGGCGGCGCGGCGGGCGGGCGGGCGGAGGCAGCGCGGCGGCGCCCGGGCCCCGGGGCGGGGGCGCGGGCCGGGCCGCGGGCCCGCCGCGCCGCCGCGCACATGTGCGCCGCGGGGAGCGGGCCGCGGGAGCAGCGCAGCCGGCTCGCCGCCGCCGGCAGCCACACGCGCACACACACGCACGCACCCCGCTCGCCCCCCGCTACCTGCGCGCACAGCCGGAGCGTGGGCCAGGCACTCACCTCGTCGCGTCTCTCTGCATATGTTAATGCAGATCTAAAGGGGAGCGCGGTTCACCTGTGCTAATTAAAAGCAGTGGAGAGAAAGGGCTTCTTTGCGGGAGCAGGAGTCCCCGACACCACTCGTAAACGAGCAACTGCACACTGCTCTGTAATCCTACCTCTATTCATAAAAATGTGTAGAAAATGTACTTTCCTAATGAATTGTTGCTATATATGGTAAGGTAAGAACTAACCTAATGGATGATAGTGTCTGTTTCCGTTTTTTTTTTTTTTTATTTTACGTGTAGCCATCTGACCACTTTTTATTGGGTGACATATCATATGAGCACTTTAGTATAGGGCTTGTAAAACCTGAGCTAGAGGTAGTGCTGGAAATACCGTAGGAAACGCCAAAGAATTAAAGTACACATGTCGTGAAATAGGTACTGAATAATACAGACCGGGCATGACACTTTGCTCTTTATTGGAAAAAATATATGCCTGACAGTCTTTAGGGAGGGCTAACTTTTGCTCTATACGTTCCTGCAGGTAAGTCATTCATGCTGTAACTAATAATCTATGCATGTACTTAGACTTTTATTAAAAAATAAGAAAAAATGTGTGTATGGGCGGGCTCGTTCTTATGGTAAAACATTACACATTTAAAAGCGTAATACTTCTGGACTATAGAAAGAGGATAATCTGCTGCTTTTAATCAATTTTGAACTATCCCTTGTTTTTAGGAGAATTTCCCCATTAAGGTAAATCGAAAGTGAGCTAACGTTGTTCTTAATGTAATTCAAGGCCTGTGGGTTTTCAGATAAAGAAAATGTAATGATATCGAGAATATTTTAAAATAACCTCTAAAAATGCTTTTTCAGTAAAGATTTAGGTAGGCAGTTTAAAGCTACACATGCTGAAATGAACTGCAAAACATTTAATAATGTAGCAGTTAAGGCAGAACGTACAAAATGTCCTCCTGAGAGAAAGCTCTCCATACCTGGGTCCACACATTTTAAGAGAATATTTAAAAAAAAAATCCTGAAATCAGTAGAGATCTAGGTGCGTATATATGTCGTAATTCTGCAATGAAATATTATAAATACTTCGTAACACTCCCCATTAGCATTATCTATATTGCTTTATCCCTTAAAACGGTATTTTTTCTAATATGAAGTTAATTAGGCGATCAAACTTCTAGTTACGAGCTATTGGTATTAGACCTGAACATAGCAATGATACGTGCCTCTCCTAAGACCTGATAAGCATGCTGTGCAGATTGGTTTGTATTATTAGCACTGTGTATATTTTGTAACCTTATAAAAACAGAAGCGGGGAGGAAACTGTATATAAAGATACATACACTACAGAGTCTTGCCAAAAAGGGGGGGGGGGAGAAGAAGGGGAGGGTTGTTTTTTTTTAAAGAAAGGAATGAAAGATCAAAGAAAAAGCGATATCCTGTAACTTTCAGTAAATTAAAAAAATGCAAATATACCTTTACATATGCATCAGTATTAAAAATAATACACGCTGGAACCAACAGGAGCAGCAGCAGGAGGAGAGGAGAATGGCGCAGCGGTGGAGCCCTGATTATGCACAGGGAGCCGTCTGGAGCGGCCGGCTCCGCGCCGGGCTCTTCTCCGCGCCGCGCCGCAGCCGGTCGCGCCGAGCCGCCGCGCCCAGCCTGCCCGCGCTAACCCAGATTTGTCATTTCGGGGCTTTTGTTGTTGTTGTTGTTGTTGTTGTTGACGTTGGGGGGGGGGGGAGGCCGGATTGGTTTTGTTCCATTAATTACGGTCTTCAATAATAGGGGCGATCGCTCCGGTAATCTACCGTCGCTTCTCCGAGCAGCAGGATTTGCATATATTTTTTTAATGCCCTAATTTCCTTGATGTATGTAAATGCAGCCGGACGTACAGTAAGCCTCGAGCTGACGTCAATGGACGTGACCTCCCTGCTAAACCTTGAACGTGAAGCGGGGATGGGGGAAGCGGCGGCGGCGCAGCGGCCGAGCCGCTCTGCTCCGCGCCCGCACCGCGTCGGGCCGCGCTGGGTCCGGGCGGCCGCGGGGCGGCGGCCGCAGCTGCGCTCGCTGCTTGGCTCCGCTCGCCGCTTCGCCACGCTGCCGAGCGCCTCTGCCCAGTAAAATAAACATTAACAAAAACAACGAGCCGCCCCTCCCCGCCCGCCCCCGCCCCCGCGCCGCGGCAAAACAAAGCCCACACGCGCGGCGCGCTGTCACCGGCCCCGGCAGCGCCGCTGCGCTGCCCTCCTCTCCTCCCCCCCCCCTTTTTTTTTCTTAACGGGACGTTATTTGCTGCTTTTCTTCATCGGATGATGAGCGGGAAATAGAAAACATCGACCATTTCATTTAAAAAAAATCCACACCCAGTATTGCATGACACACGTGTGTTGAGTCAGTGCAGGTAAATCATCACTTCAAGTGGCCAATGATGCTTCGTTTGGTACCTGTGTATTGATATGGTGTCAGTGGTTTGGTGTAAGGGCTTCGCTGATATCAGTGCAGGTTTGAGGGAGGCGAGACAGAAAATAGAAGAGTCGCTAGGCTGTAGTCGCAAGCCTTAGAAACGCAGCCGCCCGCTCCCCCTGCCGCTCTGATCTGCAAGTCAAAGCCTCTCTCCTGGCTTTGCACTGATTTCTCCCATTTGGGGGGAGAGGTGGAATTAAAGGGTACTCGGATATCTGACTGTGGAAAGTTGGCTTTGTCACTGATACGAAGGTAGAAGAGAGTAGATGTGAGCGGGTTTCTAAAGCTGTCTCCTCTTTCTCTTTCCCTGTACCCTTTCTCCCTTTAGAAACACCTCGGTTTATCCTGATGTTTGAAGAACTTTTAGCGCCAGGGGAATTTCTACCGGCCAGGCTGTAGAATTAAATGCAAGCGCTGTTTTGAAAATGAAGGGTATTCTTTATTAGGATTTAAGCTTATATATTTCTCGTGGCAGTATTTATTTGTTTGTCTGTTTTGATATGTTCCAGAGCATCTCTCTAGATCTTGGCACAGTCGCTCTTAGAGCAAACCAGCTGCGAGCCAGCGGCTCCCTGCACGCACGCACACACGCTCACACCCCCGCACACTCACGCACGGCTCCCCTAGTCAAACATCGCAACTAAACTTAATTGGCGAGGCCAGGAAACGGAAACGCGGGTGTATATCTGGTTAAAAGCCTGCTGGAGAGGATAAATCCTCTCAGCAATGCTGCGTAACCGGCGTTTGTCCTGGATTTCGTTAGATTTTTCTGTGATTGCATTTTTATTCCTAGGGAGCTCTCTTTGTCTGCCTGGTACCCGGGGGCTGTGCTGGCAGCGGCGCCCCTGGGTGCTGCGGGCGGCTGGACCGCGATGGGGGCTGCGGAGGGCCGCAGCCAGGACGAGGAGGCCGGGCTGCCCCGGTGGAAGTCGGCTGGAAATCGGCGCCTCTCCCGGGAGCGGCGCTGCGTGCGGGGCGCCCGTCTCACCTACCGAGACACAGATGTGTGCATAGTGTGCGTGTGTGTGTACATATATATGTATGTATGTGTGTATATATATGTACACACACACACACACACACACTTTTTTAGCCTTGCCCCTCCCCCGCCCGCCCCCAGTCCTCGCACCTCTCCTCTGCACACGCGCTCTTCGCGCCTGCTCACACTCCTTGACACCTACACACGCGGCTCCGCCACGGCCGCTGCGGAAACTGGCGGAGCCCACAGAGCGGCCCTCCGCGGCCGCTGCGCCGCAGCCGCCCCGCCAGCCCTCGCCGTCCCGGCCCGGGGGCGAGGGCACCCTCGGGAGAGCCGGCCTGCCTCCCTGCCTTGCCGGGCACCACCTCCCTCCCCCCTCCCTCCCCCCTCCCTTCTCCCCTCCCTCGCTCCCTCCTTCCCTCCCTCGCTCCCTCGCTCCCTCCCTCCCCGCACACCTCCCGTGCTCAGACGCACACCCAAACTTCTCCCACCGCACCGTGCATCTCTCTCGCCCGGCTCCCGCGCCCTAAAAGGAGATGGCGGTTTCATGGGCGAGGCGTTGGGTCTGTGCCACTGGTTTTGAACCTGAAGCGTTGAATGAGCAGGAAAAGAAGGAAACCGCAAAGCTTTATGAAACCCTCCTTCCAGCAATCACTGTGTTGGCGAGAGGTCGCGCTACAAGTTTGCATGAAAACAGAAATTGAAGAGATGCTTTTTGTTAGCGTTATTATCACTGCTGTTGTTGGCCGGTTGACTGATTTTGACAAAAGTTACACAAAATGGCAGTGACTCCCAAAAACAAGGCTCAGAAGAAACTGTTCTTCAGAAGTTAGCTGGAGGAAAATACCTTAGAAAACTCGACCATTTGGTGCATTTTTTTAAGTTTCAAAAAAAAAAAAAAAAAAAAGTACGCTCTCCTTCTCTGGGAAAATGTAGCCATTGCTCTTCTTTAGATTAGACATTTCTAATTTGTTCCGTCTGTCAGAATGGGACTATGAGAGGTTTTGGTGCAAATTCATTATCTCTGGCAACGCATAACGTATAGTAGGAACCGAAAAAGACCGTGGCAATGGATGAACAATAGGGCTTCAGTTCATCAGCAACAAAAGCGTTGGGGAAATTGGTTGAATTTCAGAGCACGTCCTCCTCAGCAGAGAGGGCTGGACTAGACCTTGGCCAACCCCCCCCCAAAAAACTTGCAGAGCCTCACATACAACACTTCACTTTCTACTCTGGGGCTTAGGAAGCGATATGGAAAACAAGAAAAAAAAACTTTTTGCATTTCTTTCCCATTTTTCTGGATGGAATCTTCCAACTCTTTTAGAACCACACGTACAAGAATTACACCATGGAACTAAGCGTCACTTTTAAATAGAGACGACGAGAGGAAAGATCTGAATTTCTGGAGACATGAAAGAGCCTGCTTTCTGTGCTTTAAGGGGGCTCGACCGTGGGGATCTTTGTTTTCCACCGGAGATTCATCTAACCATCTAGCTCTGGGGGCAAATCTTTCTTTTATAGGAAGAAGAAATGTAAGTATCGCGGAGGGGGTGTTCAGACCCTGCATCCCTTGTCAAAGGGGCCAACTGAACTTCGGGGCACGGCCGCGGCTCCCGGTGCCCGCAGCGAGGCCGGGGCTAGGGCCGGGGCCGGGGCCGGGACCGGGGCTCGGCCAGGGGCAGGGGCTGCTTCGCCGGTGCCCCCCAGAACATGTTGTCTCGGCAGGGCTCCAGTAACTTCCCCCGGCGACTGCGAGGGAAATTTGATTAACAAGGCAGACTTTTATGAGTTAACAGGATGGCTCATATCAGTTAACTGATTTTGTACGTCTGATGCTAAACCTGTTGGTCTTGCGCCTAGTTGGGTGTGAGAACTGTTAATTATCAAGCAGATTGCCAGTAAACGGAGAGCTATAACGTTTATGTACGCAGAGAGGAAGCTTTTTAGCAATGCCAGGGCATCCTCCGAAGGTGTATCGACATAGGACCAATCGTTAATAAGGTTTAGAATTAGCATGTGGGAACTAACTCCTGCTGACTCTACATTTTCGAGCTGTTTTGTTAAAAAAAAAAAAAAAAAAAAGCCGAAGGCATATCTTTGAGATCACCAACGTGGAAGAGATTAGTCGCTGTAGTTACTAAATGCGGCTGCCTTCGTGTTTAGTGGGTCACTTCAAGGCAGCAGCCATCACTTCCTGGGTAGTCCAAAATGCAGCCTGATCAAAATATGTATCCCTTTTCGGGGGGGATTTATAAATGATTGCTGATGTTGCAATTATTCCGCTCTCGGAGGGGGCGGCAGAGCCAGCTGCGGCGTGTCTGGCACCGGTCAGCCCGGCTCCAGGGCACACCTTCGGGCCGAGCCGAGCCGGGCCGGGCCGGGCCGGGCCGGGCGGGGGCGGCCTGCGCTCCGCGGGCGCGCAGGGTGACCGCGCCGCGCCGGGGCTGCCGCTGCGCCGCCCGGGAGCTGCGGCGGCGGCGCAGCGCGGCCCGCGGCGGGTCCCGGCCCAGCCCGGTGCGACGCGGCCCGCAGCGGCTACCGGCCCAGCCGGGCGCGGGGCCGCCGCGGTGCGGTGCGGTGCGGTGCGGGCCGGGCTGCCGGGGCCGGGCGCGGGCCCCCGCCACCCGGCCTGGCCTCCCGGGCGCCCGGGCCGGGGGGCGGCAGGCGGCGGGTGTCACCGAAGGCGAGGGACTTATGCAATAGTGTTCCTATTTTAGTCCTCCCACCACCCACCAGCCGAGCAAGTAGCACCCCTCTCCAAGAAAAAAGCTCCAGCCCACCCCAGCATTCTTGAAAGGGGCGACATTACTTACCTTAAAAAAAAAAAAAAAAAAAAAAGACTAGGAGAACACGATTACTTTGTGAGAAATAATCTGCTTTTAAACTAAGGCTGATGTAATCGATATGATGCAATGAAAGTGAGTAGATTACATTATATTTATTTACACAGCCAACTCTTTATACGGTAATAGCTCTGCAAATATAGACCATGCCTTACTCATGATCCTGATTTCAGGACATCACGGATCTGAAAGACCTGGAAAATCTAGCGGGAAAAATACCGGCTTAATGTGTTTTGCATGTTTTGAACTGGAGGCTAGGTGGAGCCTCCATCCTTTATTAAGTAACTGGCAGCTTATAGTATGCAAATATTATATCTGTCTCTGTAGTTTTCACCATCTCTATTCAGCAGCCCCAAATATTCTTAACCTTTTTTTTCTTTATCATAGCTTTCCCGCAAATAATTATGGAACTCGTTTTCTATCTTTCATATTATTTCCTGTAAATATTAATTACTACATTTAACCCTGCAGATACCGGAGCACATTAGTCATATCTGTTTTGTGCCACATTAGAGCATCTGCAGGAAATGTGGCTAGTTATTTCCCTGTTTAATATAGAGCCAAGCGTTTTAGTAATTTATTTAATAATCTCAAATGTTGATATACACAGCGCCTTCTGAACACACATACGTTTATCTGTTCACATACTTTTCATGAACAAGAATCAAACACTGAAAGTGTTTAAATTATGATCCTTTGCTTTTTTGTGGGTATTTTTCAGATTTAGACAACGCAGAAAGACCACAGAAAGCGACAATCACGACAAGAAACGGTAATTTTTATTTTTCGTTTGATAAAAGTCAGACAATAGAAAATACATTGCATAAAAATATGAATATGTGTTCTTTAACAGCACGCAGTGTTTCTATGTATAATTACAGAGCATTCGGGGTTCTTTTATTTTTTCAAGATTTTGAATTCTCGATAGTCTGCCTTTTCTTATCTTGTAATTTGGATTTGTATTAGATACCCCTTTGCATAGCATGTGCTCAACATAACAGAAATGTGGTCTGCACTTGCCTGTAAAATGAAATAGTGGTCACGAAAGAAATGATAAGACACTCTCATTAGAAGGCAAGCCAGTCAAGTGACTTACCTGGCTGAAAGGAAAGCGAAGTTATGCAGGAAATGCTGGTCTGGATTGTACCGGCATACTGTGGTTTACATCTATGTGAATTACATTCTAATTTAGTATGAAAAGAGGATTCGTGTAACGTTTTACACGCCTGACGTACTTCAGAGCAGTTTAAGTAGAGTTCCTCTGTGTGTTCCGTTCAGAAGGTGGGGATACTGGCGTTGGAACAAGGCTCTGACTGTAATCGTTAGAGAATCATAAGCATTCCTCTTTAAAGTAAATGGAGACTGTTTATTCTTAAGAAATCCACGCAGGATGTTTCTTCTTTACGTCACAGCCATCTGGAGACCTATAAAAAGATTAGAAAACAAGCATGACAATCACATACTAATCTACAGGCCATTAATGGGAATTTATAAGGGAGGTAGGAAGAAAAAGTATATGTTTGGATTCAGTTTCTTCCAATGTAGAGATCATTTCCAAAGTGATTTTGGAATAGATAAGTTTTATACGGTTATGTAAACTGGGGGGGGGGGGGGAAGCAAGTAGTATTAAGAGTTGCTTCTGACATTTTGGATTAGGTTTTTGATAATGATTTCAGAATTACACGTTGCTTTAAGTTTTCACATGCTAGACAACCCTGTAGTTTTGGAAATGTATATTAACAACTGCTGTATATATTTTTTGTGCTATTCAGAATAAGCAAATGTTTTTGTGCAGTCTTACTGGGCACCCATAGATTTTGAGGCCCTGCTAGATGACTGAGTTAGAAAATTTAATCGGTAATATGGCTAATGAACAACTAGGTTATAATTGTCATGTTGGCTATTTTGGCTTACTGAGGCTCCAATGATTAATCAACAAAATGTGACAGGTGTATTGCAGTTACTTCTCAAGTCAGTGTGTGAGTGAGTGAGGTGGCCTTGAGATAGAACTTGATGTTTTAAAGGTATATTTTGCATCTTTGAAACATGATAATTTACAAAGAAATGCCTTGCATTTGACTGTAAATCCTGTAACATGGCGACATGTTTTACATGCGTGCATTAATGTGTACATATGTGTCCGTGTTAATATGTATTATATATACATATATCTATGTAAGCATAGATGTACACACACATATACACAAAGAGTATGTGAATTTTCATGCCTCTGACTGAAAGAATTTAATGCATAAGCTCACAAGCCTGTTATATGTAACACATGCCTGATCACTAATACTGCTGCCTCTAGCTATTGCAAGATAAACATCTTTCTGTCTATCTGCCAATTCAGAAAAGCTCATTAGAATTTTACATAATATCAGAATGATCTTGTGCCTTTAGATATATCAAATGTCCAATTCAGTCCTCCCTGTTGTGCCTGAACAGCCTGAGAGGTAATGAAGAAGCACAGTAACTAATAATACAGCATTATAAGAAATCTAACCAGTTTATGCCAGGCTGTGTATAATCTGCAAAGAGTGCTGGCACGATTAGCACGTACATCTTATATACACCAAGCACGGGTGGCAAATTGCAGTGTTTCCCTATATTAGAGTATCTGATACGTATTTTAAAAAATCATGCTCAATTTCAAAGGCTGAGAATCTGAAAGCACAAATGAATGGCCTCATTAGTAATATCACTACTGAATTCAGGATTTGGCACATTAGTAATGTATATGTGTTACTTCTTGGTGGCAGTATTAATTCTGGGGCCTGCCTGACAAATGATATTGCTTTCCCCTTTTGATGCTTTTGTAATATTAATCTATGAGAAAAAATGGACTGGTTTATATAGTTACAATTTTACAGTGTAACCACATACACATACATATGTATGTGCACGCAAATACGTACACACAGAGTCATGTACATAGACCTACGCATGTATACTTGGTTCCCCTATGTACATACAAGCACACATATGCTTTATCATGTAAGCAGGCTATCTAGTCAGCATAAAGGATCAACAACTTCAATATAACTCTATACATTTAAGTATTTCCCCTTAAAAAATAGCAATATATGCAAACACAATTTAATTTACAAAGAGATCTATTTAAATGCAGGGTGAGGTATTCCCTATAACTGTATGGGAACACAAAGCACAATCTACTTTGTTTTATTTTATACCTTAAAGAACAGTAGCAGCATGCATTTCAAGTCATAATTCCTTTAGAAGTGCAGAGCAGTCCATATTCTGTGTCTGTGCTGAATTTTTCAATATGCGTCTTATAGCAACTGCAGCATGTACAAGCTGTTGAAGTGCATTTATTAATTTCAACAGTAAATATTGTAGATCTCAGTCAGAAGATTCATTGTATCACATATACTCGAGAGACCTTTAATGTTTGCACTTTAGACTTAGAAAAATTCTATACAAATTATACTGTTAAATAATTCAAAGTATAATGTTCTTTTTTTTTTTTTTGATGGGGGAGGGGAACTGAGAGACTTAATCCTAAAACTGTACCTAACGCATTCTAACAGTTTAGAAAGACTTGCTTTCCTCGGTTCCTTGAGTAATGCAAGCATGCATTTCTTCTCTATAGTACGAGGTTAATAAAAATAAACAATAAATCAGCATTTTATTAAGGCATTTCGCCAAATGATATATAGCCTTAGATAAATATTGCTGCAATGTTCACCTGTGTTGCATTCTAACACACACACACACACACACACACACACACACACTGGGAGAGGAAGAGGGAGAAGGGGGGGCAGAGAGAGAGAGAAAGAGAGTATAGATGCTATAAAATACACTGGAGCCGAGCAGGAGCCTGCTGCTTGCAGCATTCCCAATAAACAGGCAGAGGAAAACGCGTTGCACACTCGTCCTGGTGTAAATACCTGCGAAGCACTAGAGATACAAAACATGCCTGAGATGTGAAGCCATTAAAACACACCACAGCAGAGCAAATTGTCAATGTAATTACACATCGACTCACTGCGTACCGCAGACCTGATTCCCAGGCTCAGGAAGCAAGGCCCTGCTTTAGGCAGGAGCAAAGTGCCTCGCGTCTCTCCGCACGAGCAGAGCCTGCCAGAAGAGCAGTGCAGGCAGAGACGTTACCCAGATCTGAAACGCTTTTATCTGTCCTTAGAGAGAGCTTTCCTCCAGCCCTGGACATTAGCGCGCGGGCTCGCGCCGAGGAAGGTAAAGGCGGCGGGTGGATGTCGCTGCAGCCGGCAGCGCCGGCGGACGAGATGGTGGCGGCGCGGCGGGTGGATGTCCCTCCGCCGCCGCCGCCGCGGGCTCGGGCAGCTTGCTGACCGCTCATGCATATCAATAACCGGGGTGCTTGCGATTTCTCATGACATCATCATTACCTTGGTCTCCCGCGGTCCAGGACCTCTGACCTTGCCGGGCTGGTCCACATTTTGGCACTGAAAGCCCTCCAATGATGGCCCTTTTCTCCTTCTTTCAGACCGGGGGCAGCAGCAAGCCAGCAAGACCGCATCTTCTTCTCCCCAGCTCTAGGAGCCCTGAGAAATCGAGGATCTTCCCCCCCAAAACACACACACATACGAGATATTTGCAATCAAGCTGCCACCATTTGGTAAAAAGCTCTGTACCGTGCATAATCTAAAAGGATCAGGAGCTGGATCCTCGAATCATCTTGTCACTTTCTGCTGAAATGGGATTTTTTTTCCTCCTTACACTGCGCTGGAAATTGCCGATGGCTTTACATCTTTATAGAGGCTAAAGAGTCTTTCGTGAGAATGAAGCAATTTACAATGCAAATAGAGGCCTGTGAAGGGATGGATGCTTCTCAGTCTTAACACAGCTTGATGCACCTTAATAGCTGGTTTTATTTTCTGATATTAACAGATGAATTGTTGGCTCTCGCTGCCGGAAATTACTGGCTGAAAGAAAAAGTTCGGAATAAACTTTGAAGGCAACAGATCTCTTTTGGATGTTATTAGCTGCACAGACACACACACACACACAAACCAGGTCACAATTGCATAAAAGGATGAATATTTTAAAGCAGCACTAGTACTCTTGGAGGAAACAACTGCCTGTTTGTCAGAAAGAATCTGGATTCTAGCAAGGAAAAAAATCTTTGAGGGAAGCGAGTTGTTATCTTTGGTTATCTAGCTGTATGAGTGTTTTGGTCTTCATAAAGCTAGATAACCGAAAGTAAAAACTCCTTCAAGATCATCGTGCAGCGTGTGAAAATGAAAGACTACTGCGAGAAACAGTAAAACCCGAGAAAGGTCAGGAATGCTTACTGAATCTAACGTTTTTACAGCTAAAGGTGAGAGTGGAGGAAATTAAATGGTGTACTTATTCCAAAATATGAAGTTGTCAGATGCCACAGTTAAATGGATAG
Source organism: Apteryx mantelli (assembly GCF_036417845.1). Taxonomy (NCBI): domain Eukaryota; kingdom Metazoa; phylum Chordata; class Aves; order Apterygiformes; family Apterygidae; genus Apteryx; species Apteryx mantelli. The sequence goes on from NC_090020.1 coordinate 54,529,303, forward strand.
TTAAATGCTGCAAAGAGGAAATGGCACTGATGATAAACAATGCATGTGCAACTATTGCTGTTAAATAAATAAATAAAGAGAAATCCGGACCAGTTCATTTCTAACTGGGCTGAGGTGATTTTTTAGCAAGCTGCTGAGAAATGCTGAGTTTCATTTTGCAAAATGATTCATTGCAATGAAATGGCCTTAAAAATAAAGCTGATAGTGATGCTGATGAAGATGATGGTGTTGATGATGATACAGTGTGGACTGAACTGAAAAAAAAAAAATCTGTGTGCATCTTAGACAAAGCATTGGGGGTTTATTTCAAATAATATGAAACCAGGCTTTCAAAAAAGTTTACACCGAAGTGTAGGCAAGCTTAATAATTTATATCTGCTGAGAACTCGGTGGAGCTGCACAAAGATGAAAAAAGTGATGGCTGATTTTTATTCTTCTATTCAAAATGCGAGCACAGATGCTTCTCTGTTCCAAGAGGGTTTCCTTGAGGAAGCTACTGAAGCAGAAAGACATGATGGAGACGAGATCGCCTCCCCCCTTGTCAAAGTGTTAAAAAATGTTCTGTGTCTTACTCTGCGCCTAGCATTGGAAATGAAAGTGACATTTACTCCAAAACCCACGTGTGCGCCTCCTCTCTTTTTGTTTAAGGATGATCAGATCTATCCAGGAAACAGCTCTGGCATCCCAAACTGAAATAATTAGGACGTATATAGACCTGACAAAAATGGAAAGGGGGTGGGGGAGCTGAGGGTCTGTCTTGCCTAATTGATTCCGTTAACCGGCATGCAGGAGATGTGAACGGCTGGGCGCTCCCATTCCCACGCTCGGGGCAAGTGGCAATGCCATGCCCCGGCAGCCCATGACAGACAGCCCTGCTGGGGGCTGGGGGATGAAAAAAACATCAAGTGCACCACACCATACTCATCTCCATCGCCTCCGAAAGTGGAGGCATTTCCCACCCACAGCCATCTGCGGGCTCCCAAGTGAGAACACCAACTGCTCTGTGGCTGCACACCGTCTCTTTCTGTTAAATCCGCAGCCTCTCCACGAGCGGCTCAGCAGCAAGTTTCGCTTTTCTTCCGCGGCCGGAGCCCCGCGGCTGAGGGGCGGCAGCGGCGGGAGGGCAGAGCCGGGCCCGGGCGGGGCCGCGCCGCTCCCGGCCGCGGCAGCCTGCACCGCCCCTGCGGCCGCCCCGCGCTGCAATAAACACTTGTTTGGATGCTCTTCGCCTTTGTAATTACCGCAGTTTAGGCACCTTTTACAGTGAAACGGAGCGGGATTAATTCTGCAGGGTAACGTTCTCCCTTGGACTCGAGCTGAGCATCCTCCCAGAGGCACACTAGCAGATAATGCTGTATTAGACACTGAGCGTCTCCAAGGCAGATTCAAATACGATCAGAGATAAGGCAGCAGCCCTCAGCCTTCCCATACACTGAAGGGCTGACCGTGCACAGGCTGCCTTTGGTTTTGTCTTCTTTTCCTTTTTTTTTTTTTTTTTTTTTTGAATTGGGAGGCTCGCAGAAAATACTGTCTGGGGGTTATAATGGTTATATTTGCCTTCACGCCACACACTCGGAGAGGCAGGGAGCAGAGAACCAGCGAACAGGTCCTAGAAACAACACAAGTGTGTGGTTCATTTAAAATAAAGAATTCGCCTTAAAAGTAATCTCATCCCTCCTGTAGCTGCAAAATATTGCACAGCCTTTTCAGTCTAAAGGGCTTACGTGGTGCTTTTTACTGAGTTTCAGCTAGTAGCCCAGACAGACTGTATTTACATAAATTCCCACTTTGGCTGCTGTACACGTGCCAAAGTTTTACTACTGTAGTGACCGATGCGAAGACCCTTGTTTATTTACATTTGAAGCACTGTTTGTGCGAACAGCCTTTCATTGTTGAGTGCCTGTATGCCTTTCATTTACTGCATGTCCAGGGGTGCTATTTACCTAGAGCCATTGTCTACTACAATTAACATTTACATTACAAAGTATGTGGTTTTCTTTCTCAAAGAGCTTCAATTAAGGCAATACGCTGTTTTCTGGGGAAACCTATTGTTTACTTAGGCATTCAGCGGGTCAATTTACTTAAGCTGTTGCTTGCGTCTTGGTCTTTTATGTAAATTTGTTAAGGAAAACTCCCAAGAAAAATATCAGTATTACAATCGTGTGTTAGCCATTGTCATATTAAATTGTTTTGTACCCTATTAATGTTACATGACTATCAATCAATAAAATGCATTTGGATATTATTATTATCATTATCAATTATTACTGTTACTCCTTCACTGCTTCGAAGCAAAGTGTCCCATTTCTTCCCCCTTTTATCCTGCACATCTAACTTCTAACTTGGAAAAAGAGAGCATGCTAAAAATGTACTAGCATGCCCTCCAAGTTTATGCTTTAAGAGACTCACGTAGCAAATAATGTTTTATAAATTTATTTATCTGTAATGTTTCCTTAAAACTTTAAAAAAATATATATACAGCTTGACGTTAAAAGAAGGGTAAATACCAGCTGAGCAGTCCTTTGAAGGCTAGCTTTAGCATTGGGAGAAACCAGATCAAGTTTATTTAGCATACCACTGCATTGTAAAACAGTTGGAGTGAAGTTGCAGGTTGCGTGAGTATGCATGTTAACTAGTAGGAACCCAGGCTTATCCTTTGTGAAAAGGGAGCAGCAGATTGCTGTGCAAGGCCAATGTTAAAAAGGCAGCTGAATTTAACACCATCTGGAAGAAAAGATCCCTTCACGACTTTCTCACACCGTCAGACAAAACTAGTGTCTCTTGTTCTGAGCCCTTGTCTATGCAACCATACAATACTGAGTCATTATACTTTTGCTGAGAGAAAATTTGAGAACACAATATGGGCAACCAGTGAATGACCAAGTTTCATTGTGCCCGCTTAAGTCGATTGAAATCTACGTCTAGAGCCATGAATGGCAGTATTGTTTTCCTCACCGGGGCTGTACTAAATGTCAGCACAGTGTAAAGAAAAACTTGAAGTCTGCAAATAACTTACCAGATCTCAATTATAATATTTTCCCACACTAGAACTAATATCATTGCTAGGGTCTACAATGCACAAAATACAAAAAGAAGCAGAGAAAACTGAGTTCATTTACAAGTTATTTTAGGCAGATAAACATTTTAATTTTCTTATGGGAACTTGAATTCAGCATGTAGAGCTGGCTAATCGTTTCCTGAGAAGTTCAAGTTACACAACTGCTTCTTATGTAATTAAGAAAATAAACTGTGTAAACAAGCTTGTATTCTGCAACTATTGCAACCCTCTAGCTTGGGACTGATAAAACGTTAATAAGCATACTCTATATTACACGGGTTGCTTCTTCTGAGTTGAATTTAGGGAAAGATCTCTCCTTGAATATTCAGGAGAAATAAGACGAAGCTGATAAACAAAACTGGGGGAAATATATTTCTCCAGGTGTTGGAGAAATCCATCAGTACATCTCAGTGTAGACCCAGGTACCAGAAGAAATGTTTCCAGTTCTCTCAGTTTTTATTATACTTCTTTTTTTTTTCCCACTTGATAATAGTTTCCATTATAAGTGCTATTCAGTTTAGTCCTCTGTTTAGCATTCATATATCAATTGGCAGTGTACACAATGCAGACTAAGAAAAAGAAACAGTCCAAAGACATTACAAGGAGTTAGTTATATATGTCTTATTAGAATGTCTGTGCTTTAAATCTAATCGACTGCGATTCTGTTAGTGTTTCATAAAATGTCATACAGTTCTTAGCATAAAGCCGCAAAACAATGAGTAACTACACTTTTGCTGAATAATACATCTGTGCCAAACACATAACCTAGTACATTTCTAAGCAGGAACATTATCTGCAGCATTTGACATTTGGAAACCTATTGTGTAAAACTGACAGAGACTGCTCAGAATGGCTTGTGAAAAGTTAGTGTTAGAAAAGTTGAATTTCTCTTAATTTCTCATGTAACAATTTATAAGTTAAGAACAATAATTGCAACTAGAATCATCCAGGCTTGAAGTACAAAGAGCAGAATGACACACAGAGGCACACATTTAAATTCCATTCATAGCAGGTAGAAAGAAAAGTCAGAACTTTGTCAACCTTCTGCAAGCCACAGTGCTAGTGGGGCTGTTGCATTGACAGCAACAAAAGCTGAGCATTGTACATAATATGGCAGTCAGGAAAACTATATTTACCAGTCCAGAAAGTGCTGGTTGCATGAATGGGCATATTCATGAGCATATCTACCCCTTCCTAAAGTTGCCATTAATATGCATTAACATAGAATAAATTCATTATTTCTGCTTCAATTAAAATAGATGTTGTGAAATATTTCATTTTATGAAGGACTCAAGAGTGTGCTGTCTGTTAGGGTAGATCTGGCCTTTCCTTTGCGAATGAAAAGTTGCTTTCTCATTTCTGTTGACCAGCTCCAGAAAGGGAGGCGGAAGCAGCAGTCCCACAGAGACACAATGAAAAAGTCCATTCAGATTTTTAAAATGTACACCACTTTCACAGATTGCACACCCTGGGGTGAGCACATTAATTACCCCTTACCTCCTCCATTATTTTAATTTAGAAGAAAGAAAGCGTCAGACTTTGACAATTTCCTAACTAAATGGCAAATGTATGATATAAAAATTAGTGCATTTTTATGGGACTTTCTGGGAGGAAATGGGAGAGGGGAAGGAAAAAGAAGCCTTTTGGCTTTGCAGTTGTCCATCATCAATAAGCAGTTTTGTTCTTCTTGAAGTTGTCACTCATATTCTTGATCTATGTATACATTTATGATGTGTGATGTAAAGCAGGTGTGAACATTACCTGCAAGGGCCACAAGTCTCATAGGGATGAAATTGTGCTATTGGCTTCCCTGGAAGCAGGACCAAGTCTCCTACCAGACTGTTGTCCAGCAGATTTATACATATGTGTATAGTAAAAGAAAGGAAGGGGAGTGGGGTGTTCAGTCCATGTCATTAGAACAAATGCAATTTCCCCTGATTCGAGGGAATGAGGCTAAGCTATTAATGAGCCAAATCTTGCAGTTCTTGTTCCCAGAACTGCCATTGAAAGAAAGACTGGATTCATGGTTGCCCTCTCCTGTTTCTGTTGAAGACAGTGTGATTTGCTTTTGAATCTGAAGGAGAACAGGTCAATAAAATAACTATAATTAGTCTTCATTAATTTGGGTCTTGATCTTGCGTCATATCTGACAGCGCTAATTGGAGAAATCTATTATAAAGTGTGGATTGCCAGGGAAATGGTTCAAGCCCTGTTTCCTCAACCTATTGTTTACAGCGGACACACACACGGGGTGGAGAGGAGACGGAGGTGTGCTTGGCCCCACGGGCAAGACCGCCTTGTGTTCCGGCTCTGTGAGGAGCTCCCGCGTGGGGGCTTCCTTCGAGGAAAGGGGCCCCCGCCCGCCGGCTTCGCCGCGCGGCTCGCCCCGTGCGGGGCCCGGCCACCCGCGGGCGCCGCCGCCGGGCACCTCTTCCCCCAGCAGCTCCGCGAACTGAATTCAACCGCGGACGAGCCCCGGCCGCGGCGCTGGAGCCCTGCCCGCCCGCTCGGCAGCCCCAGCGGCCCCGGCCCGAGGCGGCCGAGGCACGGGGCCGGCGCATCCCCGCGGCCTCCGGCCGCCGAGGGCCGCTGCCCCGCCGAGACGGCAGGTCGCCGCCGCGGGGGCCGCCGGGAGCGGCCGTTGGGCCGCCGCGCGCGGCGGGCGCGGCCCGAGCCCCGCCCCCCGCTCGGAGCGGCGCGCGCCACCCCCGGCCGGGGCGCTGATTGGTGTTTCCCGGGAGACCGGCGGCCGCGGCGGGGCTCGGCGGCGCCGAGCCGCGCCGTGCCTCGCCTCGCCTGGCCGCGCTGGGCGCCGCCGTGTAAGGTCAGTTGTGCGGGAGCTCGGCCTCCCTCACGCCCTCGTTGGTGCCGCGCTTCTTCCCACCGAGTTTCATGTGTAGTTAGGCGCACATATATTTAGCTTTTGTACATATACGTACGCTTATATACGCTTATCATTAATCATTCAGGTTCTTCCGTCTGCTGAGCTACGAAGTTTGCATTATTAATGACAACTATTAATTGTTGTTAGTGATTATTATTAATTAGCACTTCCTTTACTAAGACGCAGTCACTTGTGTCTGCCGCCTCATACGAGCAACCTATGAAAGCGGAGAGTCCCCTCCCAACAGATATCATATTGCAAAGTAACTGACTTATTATTACCACTGATTTGTCATCACGTCAGTGTTTTCATTTGCATGGGGAAGTCTCCTCCCGCGGCTGCAGCGCCAAGCCCGCCGGGCGGCCGTGCCCCGGCCGCTGGCTGCCCCGCCGGGCGGGTCCGCGGCTCCCCGCGCGTGCCGCGCGCGGGAGCGCCGGCGGCCGTTAACGGCCGCGCGCAGGGCAGGGTGGGGGCGGGGAGCCCCTCCCCCTCCCCGGCGCCGCGAGCTGCGCGGACCCGCGGTGTCCCGCGGCGGCTGGACTCTCCCCGCTCGGTAGAAATAACTTGTCCGGAGATTGCCTTAAAAAAGTCTAAGTCTTAAGTACTTGCTAAAGCCCATTAATAACATCATGCATGGACATTTAAACTTGTTGTAAGTTCCATAAAGGATTAGAGCGAAATCAAGCTGTGCGCAGCTAATGATACCATCTTAACTCTTTAACTCTTTAAGGTGGAGCTAAACCCACCCCGGTGTGGCGCCGGCCGCCGCCTCCCCGCCTGCGCGGAGGCCGAGGAGGGCGCGGCAGGGGCAGCCCGGCGCCGGGGCACCTGCTCGGGCGGGACCCCGCCCGCGGCTCCCTGCGCCGGGTCCGTGCTGCGGTGACGGGCAGCGCGAAGCCGCCTTCTCAGCGCACCTTGGCGGCTGGGGTCGCCTCGCCGGCTTCAAGGCGTTGCTAAGTTTCTTACTGCAGAGGTAAACCCAGCAGCAATTGCAACAGACCTTCCTGGGGCTTTGCGATAGGCTGATAATGCGAGCTAATTTTTGCCATGCTAGACTGTTTGGTTTTAATTAAGTCTGCGGCAAGATTTGATGCAATGGAAATGGTGCTGTTTCTTCACTGCATCGGCAGCAGGCATCTTTGTGTTCGCGCTGTAAGGATAGGCCCATTTTTAAACCATATTACGGATTTGAATACCTTGCCTAAAAATGCCAACATGTACAGCACCTCTTAAGCAAAGAGGTAGCATTTTGAAAATAACTTTTTGCTACCCAGCCCTTTGTAAAGTTTTTCATTTTTGTATCAATGACCTCTTTTCTTTGAAATTTTTGCATCTGGGCTACACCTAAATAGAGGTATTTGTAAAATATAGTAGAATGGTAGTTACATACATGTTTAATATAGAAATAATCACGGGATGTACAGAGTTCAGGGCGAGATCAAGGTTGTTCCTCTAGGTGTAGATGTTTTCTTGCCTGTCGTGAGAACATCTTTTGCAGTTCCTTGAGCTTGTATTAAAATTTGAGGTGTATAACACTGGAACGTAATAGTGAACTGATATTTATTCACTCATCCTAAACACTGATCGTTTAAATATCTGTGCTAAAGTGCAATGTGATAAGAACACAGGTCTTCTTCATTTGCTTAACGTTTTGTAGACTATTATGGCTTCGACGATGCTGAAAACCACATGGCCTGTAAGTAAGGTTTTGGAAGTGAGCAGGATCACCAACTCTGATACAGAAACTAAAGAAACTGTAAAAGGTGTAGGTAAGGAACCTCTCTGCCTTCCCTCTCCAGTTTGCACATCAGTGTAGGGAAAGTAGAAACTAGGTCAAAACAAACTTCATAAATAAATGACTGTGGGAAACGGTCAGTAATTTGTCTTATTTAGAGTCTAAGAAGGCTTTGTTGGGAAAAAAGAGTTTTCATGCTTTGGGCCAAAGCTTGGTCAGTCTAACTTTGGACTCAAATAGGACCAGTGTTTGCCCTTGTTAAAGGACCTGTATGGATAATTTAAATTCCCAAATAAATTCTGTGGCATGAAAAGGGCATTTAATTGTTTTTTAAAATCAGAGTTTTTTAAGAGTCATCTTTTCAAATAAGTTACATTTATTCTGTTAATAATGTCAGGTTTCTGAAAGGGACATTAACGTGCAAAATGCTCCACTCTCATTGTAGTGTAGAATATTATCTTTAGGAAACAAGAGTTTGGGGTGCTATAAAATAATATCATTGTCATGTGAATAACGATAATAGTTTAATGTAATTGGAATCTAAGACACAATAACTCTGTATGAGAAAGCTGAAGTCAGTAACAGAAAACCTGCAAAGTAAGGATGGAATGTATGTGTGTAATTTCTTCTCACCTGTGTAGCTCAGCAGCAATTATGGTACATCAGAAAATGTAAAATTAACAGTTTTTTTGTATAAACTATAAATTATTGTCTTTAGCTGTTTTCTGTCACAGAAGGCAACTGCTATTTTAGCATCTTAGAATCCTCCATGGGTTCATAGAAAAGTATCGCCTTATGGTGCTACGGACTGACATGGAACCAGAGCTAATTTTTCATAGATTTTTCTATATTAAATATTTGCTTCAAAACAGACCATTAAAACTTCTTTTTCTATGGCTGCAATTGATGTAAGCACACATTATATAGGATACTATTTAGTTGAGTACTGAGGATTTTATGAGGTACCAATATTTTACCAGTAGGCATAAATATATTGTTGGAAATAGATGAATATTAATTTTATATCTTCCTCTAAATGCACATAATTCTCAAATGGCATAAATTAGATTCATATGACAGCTATGTAGATTCTCTTTTTATTTTATTTTATACATGAACAAGATTGATATATGCAGGCAAATTGTGTGTGTGTGTGTGTGCATGTGTGCATGCGTGCGCGGGCATGTGTAAGTTTACATCCTGAAAGTCTATGATCTATAGCTGCTTGTGCTTTTTCATGAAATAAGTTCACTATACTCCCTTGTAACTGAGAGCTCTACCACATTTGCCTCAAAAAGATTTCATGTGCTAAGGGAAGATCCACAGTATGATTGAGTTAACAAGAGTGAGTTACCTCTATCACCAGTCTGTCTACACTGACAAGACAGAAAACTTTCATTTCTTTCCTGCATTTTCCTTTACCATTCATGGCCAATGTGATAATTTAAAATAACTAAATAAAATCAAGTAACCATTTAATGACATTATGGTAATAAAATCAGTGTTTCCTCTGGTACTTGAAAAAGAGAGACTTGAGGATTTTATTACAAATGATATTTAAATTCAATTCCATTGTTGTAGGAATAATATTTTATTTGCTATAGAATATTCTGATCCTATCCTGTATTTAAAAGTTGTGTTTTTCTTAAAATAGAAATAGAAAGAGAAAACAATATTTATGCTTTCATAATTTAAAAATGATTCACCAAATATAGCTATGTTAGATATTATAACATCTTGCACATCACTACATTATTAAGTTAATCTAATGCCCAAAGTCATTACACACATTCCTGGGTGTCTTTCTGATATCTCTCCAGTCCACTGGATTTTGAAGTGCGATTATGTAAATTTTTCACTGATAAATAAATTACTATAATTGTAGTTGAAATACCACTCAAATTCCTAAGACCATTGCATCTAAATAATATATTATGCATTACTTAATTATTTATCAAGACTAATTCAAAATAACTGTAGGGCAAAGCATACATTTATTTTTAAATAGCCCTTTTTGCACCAGGTACAAAGATGTTCCAGATGTTAAAAAGAAAGAAAAAAAAAAAGAGAGAGAGAGAAAACAAAGTTTCCTTCATTAAGTACAAGATTTTTGTTTGGATTAATAATATTGCCATAGTGATGCCATTCTTATTGTGACCATGATATCAGTGTAGCAATTCAAACATGTATGGGTTGAGATGTATAATTTCTATTAACAGGAATACAGAAGGGGAAGTGGGTGGAAGATGAGTGTATATAACAATAAGAGAAGAATAGCATTTCTAACTTACACTTGGAAATAGTGAGGAGCTGGCAAGATTTTTGTAGCTGTAGAGTTAGCAGTGAGATTTAGAGATATATAAAACACTGCAAAATTAGAATAATAGGCTATGTGTATTTTAAACCTAGCATTCAATACTAAATGCGAAAAGTCTCAATGAACCGCTTGGTGGTTATTAGCAGCACTAGACTGCTTTCAGAGAGACCATTTAACTGCACTTATCAAGGAACCTTATTTTTAATCTTGTGCAAATTCTAATTCTAGACTGGGTTCTAATCATCATGCAGAAATCATCATAGGTATCATAAGTTTTGCAGTGTATACACAATAGTTTTTCTTTTTTCTTTTCACAACAGACCTTTATCTAGCTGCTAATGAAATACAGGAGATTGATTGCAGAAAACCTGCAAGGGTATATTTACTGTACCATATATAGTAAGCCCCATTTGTTGCATTAGCATTTAGCCATTTTATGCAAATTTAGTGAGAAAATGACTCATGTATATGATTTAATATGCATCAGCGATAACTCGTAACATCCTTATAAGAAGAAAGAAATTAAAAATTCATTAGAAAACTAGACTAGTGTCGCTACATGGTTAAAACATTATTAAAGCATATTTCAGTGTTTTGCTTACACTAGTGTTCTCATCATGGTGCCACCATTTCATGACAAAGAGCGTAGAGGAGAAAACATTCAACTTAAAATGTCTGCTGGCACACTTCGCTGGATTTGTATGTCACTAAACAATGAACGAGCATAGCCTTGAATACCAACTATTTAATTAGCACTTTTGCCAGCCATGCATAGAAAATAGCTCATTTACATGCGTCATGCTTAGTGATTATTCCCATAAAAAGCTACCGATTTTTTGTTTAATGTATGTAGCATTCTAGTATGCCATCATAAGAAAATCAAAACATATGTTATTATTCCAAAAACCTTGAAAATCAGAAATTTAATTAAAACGTAAAGTCTTGATATTTTTCTTGGAGGTATATTTTAATTATTTAATTTAACCTTAAGTGTGCCATAAAAGGCTGGATACAACTAATAATTAAGAACTTCAAAGGGCGACAGAAACCCTCTAACAGTCCCCAGTTTAATTAAAGGCTATTATTACAAACCTTTTGAACATACAGTTACATTTAATGACAAGTGGTGACTTGTAAATGCTGCATTTGAAAGATACCAGTCTTATTCTAAACACTGTTGATAGATGATGCTGAAACATGTGAATTCTCCCAGCAAAATATTCTATTTTGAACATAAATGGGATACATTCATGAAATTAAATATTTCTGTCAGTTTGAAAGTGTACTGTTTTGAAGCATTTTGCTTAGAAATATTCATTAGTTTTGTTCACGTCTCTCAACATCTGTGAAACAGATAGAGTATCACCGAAGGAAAAAAGATATGCCAGTTAATGTAAGTGAAAGTCAGCCATTTGAGCACATTTTGCTAATATTATACAGTATACAGACACACAGGCTTGCTGTACACGTGATAAACATAAGATATTATACTTAAGACAGATGTTTAATTTGTTAGATTTAGTTTATAATGTTATTACATGCTGACCTAAGAAAAAATCGCAGTGTGTTTAACCAGTGTTTTTGCAAACAATATACACCTCAAGTGTCTGTAGGAATGTAGGCCTAAATACATGCCAAATCAAAAGATATTGTACAAGCTATTACTCCTGTATAGAGCCCAATCCTGTAAGCTCCCAGCTATTCAGATAGTCATTACTTACATAAGGTGTTTCCCTGGCTTAAATAATACAGCTCCTATAAATAAGAACTGCTAAAACAAATAAAGGCTTTAGGTTGGGCCTATCGTACATCAAATTAAAATTGCTCATTAATGGATACAAGTTTGTATATTCTGAGTTTTAAAACTGATTTTGACCTGTTCTTTCTATGTTTTCATCTCTGTGGTTTTGCTACCTCAAACAAACCCCAATCCTTTCTTTAGCTACCATTTAATTACACAGAATGTTAAAGACCAGAGGATATTTGAAGTCTCGGGTGTAATAAGACCAGTTCACCTAAAAGTGAACAAAGAAATGCACAATTTTAGTGTTCTAATAAATATACGAATGAATGATGTCATTTTTTTCAAAAATGGTTATATAGTTCCACACACTTTAGTGATTTGAGGGAAGCTTATTGTCTAGTTTTATGAATAGTGAATTTATAATTTGCTGAATATACTAATAATTTGGAATAGTGCAAATGAAAACCCAAGTTACTGTATTCAGAGATGCTGTAAATACTTGTGGGAAAAGAGAAAGAGTAAAACTACTCAAGACAGGTTAGCAATATTGTCTGGAAATAAAAATGTAACATGGAAAAAACCCAAGGTAGTGGGTACCTGGGAGAAAAAAAAATAACTAGAACACAAATAGTCAATAGAAATAGATGCTAGGTAGTAGCAAGAGACCTAAGGGTGAAGGTGGGCAGCAAATTCCATACAAGGTTAAAATATAATTTGTTTAAAAAAGTAGCAATATCTTTTATGCAGGATATGTAAAGGCATCATATTGGGAACTGATAATCTCCTCATGGCAATATTAGACATACACTGTGTACTTCAGAAAACTGTTATGAATCAAACTGATGAGATTCAAAGAAAAAAAAATAGCAACACTGGGAAAAAGGAGGGATTGATTCAGGAGGAAAGCTTGAGAAAACTAGCTGAACTAACTGATAATAATAGTCAAAAGTAAATGTGTGCATGTGTTCGGGTAGGGAATAATCCAACCTACCAAAGACTTGCATGGTTTCAACTGGTCCTTCTTTGTATGTGTCCAAAGCTTTCCATAACATCAACCAAAGTGTGGTCAATATAACTGAAAACAGAATGTAATATTAAAGCAGTACTGAAATGATGTTATGTGTTCCTAGGAAATGAGAAGAAATTGAGCACAAGAGCATGTAGGCTGAATATCTGGAAAAATTCCTGGTGACAAGATAGACTGTGGAATAGATTCACAGGAAATAATGGTGACACCGTTGTCTGACTCATTTAAATCTAGAGTGGAGAATACTCTGGAGAACCCACTGTAGGTTACGCTCCTCCATACTTAGGAGAATTGACTAGATCAATTCTTAGATCTTTTTTCATTTCTAAATTTTTATGATTATATAGTCATTTGATTCCAGGTGATTCTTTTGCCTAGAGTTAAACCTTCCTATAAAATGCTTTCTAAAGATAAATCTTGGTAGTTCATTTGCACACTGGTTTTGAGAAACATACATGATAGAGACCTATTGTGATAGTATTTGCTGCCCAGCTACCATCATGGGAGTAATAGGAATACAAACATTGGTGTGAAATATAAATTTAAAAATCAGAAATGAAAATGGTTGGTTTAAGATGCACAGCCTTATGCTGAAGATCCCAAAGGTATAATTATATTAGATATAGGCACATTCTTTCCATTTATTTGACATAGATAGATATGTACTGCCTTCGCCTTTTTCACCATTTCCTGTAAGACAGTATTTGAATTATTCTTTTCTTTGAACAGGTGAATTAAAATATATCGTATTACACATCATTACATTACAGGCTATAGGAACATATAGCATTTTTTATAACTAAAATGATTTTAATTACATATATTTTTAATGTCAGCGTCCCAGAGAATTTGCATTGTCTTTTAAAGACTCTTGCATCTTTCCTTTGAAATGAATGACTGAAGCTTGTGCTTGTGCAAGATCAAGATCTCTTTATAAATGTCTGTAGGAAGTTAAAATGATTGAGTCTCAAATCATTTATAAATTATTGTCTCTGGACAGACACTGGAAGAATAGCAAGCCAAGTTAATTATAGAAGCACCCATCATGATTTCAGCCCTAAGTTTCAGCTTGAACATTGTGGGGGGAGGGGGATTCAGCCACCTTATTAGATAAGAAGAACATAGTCCAGCCTGCCAAATTCAAGCACTTGCACAATATAACCGCAAAGTTAGTTTGATATACCTAGTTTTTTCTGGGTACTTTATTGGTATGCATCCCTGATGTACATGGTATATATATGTGTGTGTGTGTGTATAGATGCATTTAGTTTACCCTTAGTGTAGAATTTCTTGGTGTCATTGTTCACTAAATTAGAGATAAAGCATGAACTCTCACACCTAGCTCCATTTTAACATATTTTTTTTCTGATAATTTCTGTGACTAGGCATGACAAAGTCAGTGGAACGTCTCTTACTGATAAGACCAACATTCAATAATATGCATTAGCCCCAAATCCATGTTGAGATTAAATATATAGAAGAAATATATTGGTGCATTAATATTTTTTTAGTGTTTTAAAGTTCCAGTTTCTAACATAAGGGCAATTAAAATAAAAAAGGGAAAAAAGAGATATGAGACAACAGAAATATGAAAAACAGTTGGAAAACTTTTGGAAAGTATTTGTCATTTAACTGGAAACTGCTAAGAGAATTTCTTTTTAAAAGCTTCATTTTCTAGCTAACACAAAGGGGAGGTTAAGGACTGTATCCAATCAAACACTGCAGTCCCTAATATTTAGGTGCTTGGTTTCAGGACTGGACTTCAGAACTAACTCTGTGCAGCCATGCAATCAATATACAGGCACCACTCAGTATTTTAGAATGAGATCCAAAATAACTAGGAAGATGCAGTTTGGCTGTACACTCAATGAGCAGTTGTTTAGAGATAGCTGATAGAGAAACGTTGAGATTGAGGAAATCTTAATCACAAAATGTTGGGCCAGGCCTTTAGAGGGCTTCTGCTCAGACAGATCCAGACCTCTGAACCCTGAACTGGGTATGCTGGCAGAGAGCTCACTATTTTCTTTTTAAAGACAGCTCTAAGAGAGGTGGTGGTAGTGAAAAGGCTGGTACTTGCGACCAGCATTTTCTTTTATGTAGTGACCTAATGATTGGATCACTTATCCAGAAAATTGCAGTCGAAGGTTCAGTTCCTTCCTCTGCTACATCTCTGTTTTAGGTGTCAGTTACAAGTTGGGTGAAGCTCTGCTGATACGTGGGGAAGTAACTGAAAGTTCAGCTGGGCAGAGAAAGAGAGAGAACAGAGGAGTCTGGCTCTGTTGTTTAAGGTTTGAGCACGTGCTGGAGAGCCCTGGATTCTAATCCTGGGTCTTCGGACTGTTTCCATGCTTTCTTTTATAGTCTTATTTGCACTAACGACTGGCCTACTGTTATGCCTAGTTCCAGGATCCCAGCTGGATGTAGACATGAATTAGATGCCAAAGACTTGATACAATTTTGGGTATAGCCTAGAGTGCTATGGAAATGTAGAGTAAAAATATAAGGTGCCTGCATAGCTTAGGTGCCTTCAGGGCTAAATTGCAGCTGCATGACAGTTTTCAGGACACCAGCTTGCTGAAGCAAGTACTTTCAGAGACTATAGGTTTTTGTTTCTTCATAGGATCTTGCCCTCAGACACCTCCCTGTGCAAAACGCCCCCCATCCCTCCAAGCTCTCCTCATTCTTGTCTTCTTATGCCTTTTTCTACATGTACTGTATTTCCCTCCTTACGAGTGCAGGTCCCAAGGAAAGAGCAAGATATATTTGTGTACACTGTGTTTCAGAACTGGGTAGGAAAGAAGGGAGAATGATTCTGCTACTGGAAATAAACAAAGTAAGCAAATACATAGCTGTTACTCTTGGGATAAGAGGTTTGCTGTCTTTAAGGATAACAAGGAAGAGTATAATAGAAGAATGTGCTGCAGTAGGGGCATCAGTGATAGAATTCAATCTTTACAAACCAGGGCATATTCTGACCTTTTAATATTGGTTTAATGTTGGTTTATCTTCATTGATGTTAATGGAATTAATTCTGATTTGCAATGATTTAAATGAGATCAGAATCAAGTATTTTTTTTCTAGAGTTTTGCTTAGCTTTTTTTTTTTTATTCCGGTAAAAATGGGAAAGATTTCCTCCTTGACACATCTTTGCGGTATTTAAATAAGCAATAAACTGAGGCCAATGGCTTGAAAAGTTGGTATTCCAGAGCCAATCTAAGAAGAAAGGTGGTGGATGATGGTAGAAGGTATGATTACTGAAAGATAACCACATAGCTATTATGCAAATCCTGCTTCTCTGATAGGCTGGCTGGCTGCCAAACAGCAGGCATGAATTTGTATGGTATATACTTAAAGAGAAATAACTGTACAGTGATTATACAAATTAGAAGCTCTTTAGCCAGTCAGAATCTAAAGCATTACAAAGCTAAGCCTGAACTGTATACAGGAGTTGAACATATCTGAACAGTGATTGACAATAAGAAATCAATTTTATTATAATTTTGTTATAAAAACTTATTCTGATAGGTATTTATGAAATTTATTTTTCATATATGTTAAAAGTCCGGATGAAATAGTATGTAATTTATTGTGAATACAGCTAAAAATGTGTTATTAGAACAAGGCTTGTAGAGTTCTGAAACTCTGTTGCTCTGAAATGCTGAGGTCTGAAACTTAATGAGTAAGTAAAGAGATATCTTTTCCCTTTTTTGAATGAATTTAACAAAATAAAAATATAACAAAAATGTCTCCCTTCAAATTAGATGTAAAATATGTGTATACATTATGAATGAGCCTTTCTGTGCAATAAATTCGAGGCAGATTATAGAAGGATTAACAATGGTATAAATAATATTTCACAAAAAGAAAAGTGTATGCCATTTTGATAAAGGGGGAAAACTGAGAAAAAACCCATCATTTCTACTGTAACCAGTTATGATGTGTGAAGAATTCTGATTTATTTTTAAATTTGTCTATATACGCTGATTTAAAATAGTCCATATAATGTACATTTTAAGTAGCATCTGAATAAAATATAAAATGATGAAGTATTCTAAAATAGGAAATTTTGAAATATTACAGTCTGTTGATCTTGATATAAATCAGGTTGAAAATAAAACCCATTTTCCTATCCTTATATCCGAACACATTCCAAGTAATGCAGCATCCTTATAATCACATGTAGTGTGTGTGTACATTTGTGTGTATGTGTATATGCATATAGAAAGAGGGCACTTCCCAGATCAAATCCCACATAAGCATGTATTAATTAATCTTAAAATAAGGTACATTTGATTGTGAGTCTGTCTGCTTTTTTTAAAAAGAGGGAAATCTCTTTATTCTGTAGATGTTTTTCACTAGAACTTGAGAGAAAACCTTATTTCACCAGAGTGATATAAAAAGCAAAAAAAAAGTTAATTTCTGTATTTTAAAAAGAAAAAAGTTATTTTCTGTATTTTAAAAAGGCCTGAGAAAAACTTGTTTCTTAAAAAAAGGGGTTTTTTTATTATTATAACTTCTATTTCTACATTCCTTGAAGAATTTAAATGCTTATGTTTTCACTGGGAAGTGTATCTGTTGCTATGAGCTTGAGTCAGGAACTGTTACTGCTGAACTGGCACTGCAGTTATCTAACTTTGGACTTATTTATGCAAGGATATTTAAGTGAAGAGCCAACGTTCATTATAGCTTTTGAATAAAGGTGGTTAATGTGCTTTAACTGGTGAACATCTGGTTTTAATTGCTTTTCCAAAATAAGTCTCCTGTTTAGACATGATCTCAGAGTGTAGGTGGAACAAAAACATGTTCATCATTGTTTAGAAGTCAGTTTGGGCCTTGCTCTGAAGTGGTATGTTTTAGTCTTGTGAGTACTGGCAACTGAAATTTTTTAAATTTACTCAGCAGTGTATTTTGGTGACACTTTTCATAACACTGACTTAGCTTCAGTGAAGAGACAGTCTTATGGCAACGTGACAGCTAGTGACATGATGGCATCAAAAGAGTGAAGGAATCGAAAGCAGGTCAACTGAGAAAGAAAAAGAAATTCTAATCAGTTAGATTCTCAATCAAGTTTTTTATTTATTTTGAGAAATCAGTTAATTACAATAATTAAGGCACATTCTAAGAATAGGTATTTTTGACTTTTGAATTCAAACATTTCAGGAGATTCTTTAGCAGAATTATGGAGAACTAAATATTCATCCTTTAGTCCTAATATTTCAGCAATGGAGAGACAATTGTTGAACTTTATGTAGAAAAAAAAAAGTTGCCTGCTCAGTGTTCTTTGGTTCAAGGACAGCTTAGTAGGTAAGCATTCATAGAAAGCAAAACTCCTGATTTTCATTGGTTACTGACTATTAATTAAATAAATCAATTTCAATAAGTTTTGAATAAACTAAGACTTCCGAGAGCCAGACTTCTGTGTCATTGGCTCAGAAAGATTTTTAAAACTCCTCAAAGTATCTTGTCTTGAAATTCATTCCAGGCCAGAGTCTTTTAAGCTTAAAGATTTTCTGAATAACATCAAGAAGTATTAGCTGAATGTCCATGTAGAAGGAGATATACTATCCTCTGTATTTACCTAAACTAGATACTGATGTAGTTAAAGATAAAATTAAATGCAAATATTTATCTGCAATAATTCTTGGAAAGACCATTAACTGTTGGAGAGCCCTGATATTGCTTATTTTAGCAAAACACAATAAGCAAGCAATGAAATAAATCTACAGAGGATAATTTTTCTGGAGAATTTCAGCAAACTTATTGGCGCAGACAGAGGAAAACTTTTTACCAAAAGTTGTTCTAAAGCATATCTCACTTCAAGGCACCTGGGAAAAGTGTTTTGTTAGCACTTCAGACATAGAACGGTGGTTGCCAAAAATATGAACCTGTGTAATTGTCCTTTCAGTAAGGCACACAATTGAAATTGGACTTCAGGATAAAGGTTGCAACTTCATCAGTAAGTTAAATATCAGAACAAATAACTGCATGCTAGAATCTCCCTGTCACTGGGGTCAAGCACACATTTCAGCAGACCTTCATACAAAGCCTATGGAGGCATAGCTCTTATGACAAGTTTATCCAGAAGATTCATCTCTGAAAAGAAGAATCAAGAAAGAACTTTTTTTATGGAAAGAACCAGTCTTATGTTGTGTGAGACAACCTTATTCATAAGCTTCACAGTTTAATTCAAGTCCTCTTTTGATGTGTTTTAGTTTAATTTCTTTGGACCCAACTGAGCATTTTACAAATGCATGATCAGATTATTAAATTAAATAAGAATAAATACTTTACACATGACTGTAAGGGCTCTTTCTCTTAAATTTGGAGGAACAATAGAGAATTCTGTAACGAACGGAAAAGATCCCAAATAACATGGCACACATAGGTTAGGCAGATATTGAAGTTCTTGAAACTTTCCTACTTTAGCCAGGTGAATTTTGTTTCCTGCAGGACCCAGCAAAGATACAACTTTGCAAAAAGCTAAGTGCCTTCTGTATAATATGCTCATTTTAATTTTAATGGAAGTTGAGACTGTTCAGCACCTTTTAGTAGACACTCAGCAACTCAAAGGCCTTCAATTTCCTTCTCAAATGCAGAGGAAAGAACAATAAAATAAAATCTCAAGACAGAGTCAATATGCCCTCAAGGAAATATCTTTCCTAACCCAAATCTGGCAATCAGTAAAGGCAGTTTATGATACCAGGAATTTCTGACAGAACAATCTACATCTGAAATCCTACCGTTCCTTTCTGAGATTTAGTACCAAGGTAAATGGCAACAACAAACCTGATAGAAAAGAACAGGAAGAAAGATGAGTGGGAGATCTGCTGCTGACAGAAGAGCTGGGATGGGCTTTCATTTCCCATTAAAAATTCTTTGTCTTCTGATGAGGGCACCCTAACTAGATTTATATGAATATGAACAAATTTTCACACAGTGGCCAATCACCTATGTTACTGGATGGTCAAATCTCCCAGCAATCCAAGAGAGCTTAGCTAGCGTGCTCCCCATGGAGGCAGAGAGCTGTATTATCATACAACTGAATCAAGTTTATAATCCCTGTTTCTTTCCTAGTACTGAACCCTTTATCCTAAACACAGCAGGGAGATAAAAATTATTGCACAGTAATGTAAACCCATGCCAGAGTAAGAAGGAAATATTCCCAAGCTTTAATTTACTAGACGTAATATGAAAATACCCAAACAAATTACTTTATAGCTGTGATTGTTATTATACAGTTGAGTTCTATATGTTAATAAACTGGTCCTGGACATACTTTAAATGGCAAGATTTATATATGATCTGCTTGTTGTAAGTACAGTTCTGTGGTAACTTAAGAGTGAGCAATGCAGTGCCTTTTTTTTTCTCCTAAGACTCAAGTACACTATGTAGATATTTAAATTCTTACAACATTGATGATAAAACAACCAAGCACAGAATCTAAATTTTGAGCTGCAGGGTATTGGTAGAAGTATACTGGTTATTTATTACTTGTGGGTCTAACCTAGCTGTTGCTAAGGGATTCTTACTTTCACTGAAGGCATATGCTAAGCCTTTTCAGAGTCAGGTCAAAAGAGAAGAACAAGGGAACAAAACTAGTTGGAAACAATCACGATGAAAAAAAAATCTATTTAAAACTTTCAGGTTTGCTGAAATGTTTTGATTTTCTTCTGGAAAAACTAGATAAAAACGTTTTAGGTTTATTGTTATTAAATTATAGCTCTCCAAGTTCTAATATTGCTTCATGGAAGTTGAAGGCTGGATTCCTTTTCTCATACATGAATGGGGCTCTGATGCAGTATTGTCTTCTGTCTAATCAAGTCCTGAGAAGCATCATTGGAAGTTGCATGACTGCAAGTGCATGCACACTGAACAACTAACCCAGTGTATAAAGTAAAAAAAGAAATGAAGACTTTTAAGAAAACTTGGTACAAAATTTAAGTATGGGAATACCACATGTTGCAATTAGATTTTAAAATTTCAAAATAATAAGCAAAACCTTAATCAGTAATGGACACCTGACTTTTTACATTTCATTTTTGAACTTGGATAGACTATTTTACAATTGCATTTGTGTTCTAGAGAACAGAAGCTTTCCTTATTTCTCATAGGGACAAGAATCAGGGACAGGTTTAAATGGAAGAAAAAAAGACATCAACATGAGTTAAAAATTAAAAAAATGTAAATGATAATTCAGCATTCAGGTCATAACTAACTTAACCTAAGTTATAATATCATAACCACTAAAAGCAAGAAAAACGATTTTCATGTAGAGAAAATCTGTAAAATGTAGGTTCAGTCTTATTTTCTTTGTGTATTCTTGTCTAGGTTAAGCAAAAAGCAAAGAGCTATCTTTCCACTGTTTTGACATCCCTTCTGTCAGTTTTGGCAATAGAAATAAAATTTATCCAAGATCAGTGGCTAGTGTAGATAAAAGGTGGTTGAGTGAAGAAGGGCAAGAATCTGCTCTTTCTGCCATGACAATGAGTGATGTAAGCGATCCTATTGATTCCTCTGTGAAGAAAGTTGGCAGATTCTAAGCCTAGACAAATGAAGAACAAAGAAAGTGTCTTTTTTTTTAAATTAAAATTTGTGATACTAGTCACAATAATCACTGTTAACTTTAACAATAGATTTTGGTAATGCATGTGATCCAAATTTGAACTCAAGCCTCCAATTTAAAAAATACATCTATTATTCCATGCAGATAAACTAGTGCAGACCTGAAATTCTGCATTCATTTTATCGTTTCCTCCCTCTATTGAGGACATTTGATTTTCCCTGCATTGGACTTTGGCACAAGGAGAAGAGTCCCTAGACTTTATAAAAGCAAGTCTGAAATGTAATTGCTGTGGCTATTAAATGTGGCCATTTTTACTCACTAAAAAGTTTCTTCTGAACCTAAATTAACCCCATCCCCCCAAAACAAAGTTTTCTTGCTTATTGCTTAATCTATTAGATTAGTAAAATGGAAACTATTATCAGAAATGTGTTCACCTAAGACTAAAATGTACTGGCCTAAATTAAGGATAGGAGTTACTTTTCCAGTTAGATTGCATGTTCTTTGCAAAGTTTATTACAGCATCAAGCAGAGAGGTAATTTAAAATTATAGATGCTCCAGTTTAGAGGTTAATTTTTTTTAAAAATTATTTTTTCTGGATACATTTTGTTTCAAAGATGATTTTCAAAATTAATCTCCTAAAGCACTGCTTTAAGTATTTTGATGGTTCTTGCATTGGATTTAATCTAATAACCTCTAAAATAAAAAAGTTCATTGTTACCTTATTGGGAGTTTTGTAACTTTCAGAAATACCAACAGCTGTTAAAAATTAGAAAGTAATCTTAAAAAAGAAACTGCAATATACCAACATCAACATTTGGGAATCTTATTTATAAATTCTAAAATCAAATCAAAACTTCTAAAATAAAAAAATTGAAATGTTCCTTGATAATTATATTTTTGTACTAAGCAAACATTTATGGAATGAAATATAGCAAAAGCTCATAATAGATAACCAACAGTAGTTTTTTCTTATTGTTTCTCAATCCTCTCAAGACCTGTTTTTCTTTTTCTATGTAACTGAAAAGTATTTAGTCAAAAAATGATAACTACGCATATGCTTTAGTGCTCAACTTTTAGGGGTTCCCACAAAACATCCAATTTAGCATTAAGCTGTCATTCATGTCTTGCTTTTCTCAAAGACTTACTCTCTCATTTTAGGTCAGATTGTGCCATTGATTTTTCACAAGAATTCACCACTGACTTTAACAGGAGGTTCTGCTCAAAAATCAATTGCATGATCTGGATCACTGAAAGAATCTGATGCCTCATAAAAATAGGATATGTGGAAGTACTGATAGTGTGGCAGCAGTATGTAAGCTGTTAAATGAAAGAAGAGTTGATAGCAAATGATACTCAAAAATAGAAACCAGGAGTTAAAGGTGATGTTTTGGCTGTTGGGCCTTCTTCAGGCCGTGAGCTGAAAAACTAACATTTTTCTATTTCTTCTTCAGCCTGAGGAAGGCCTCAAAGACAGAACATTGCCTTTAACCTTGTTCTGTATTCCAGCATGCATTTTAAAGACTAGAAGAATGTTGTTGGGGCAAAAGTGATAGGGTACCAAAAGATCAGAAGAAAACTGCCATTATTTTTCTTAACTAAACAGACTCTGAGAACTATACCCCCAGAGTTACTCTAAATTCAGTATTCTGTCCAGGGACACCAGTAGTAAATAATTAAGACTGCTACTGACTTAACTAGGCCCAATTATAGATCTAAACATTACTCTGAAAATCATTGTTTACACATTTCCCTAGTGATAATGTTTAATATGGAGGACCTGATTTGGCCATCCTGACTTTCATGATATAATATTACTTGCACATGGAGTTCCACTGAGGTTAAAAAGCCAAATTCTAATCTTGTCTGTACAAGGGGTACATCTTAAGTAAATCTATTAAGGTCAGAAGAGTTACTTTAGATTTACAGCAGTGTAAGTAAAAGCTTATAGGGTGTATGCATATAAGATTTATTTATGCTTGTAAAAGGTTACGTGCTTGGGCACCTAGCTTTTCTTTTAAAGATACAAATTTTAACATTCATATTATATTTTATATGCCTACCTCATTTAAATATTTCCTATAAGTTGTTGGTTTATAATTCATATATAAATGTAAACTCTTTAGAATAAGCCGTACTTGAATTTTGGCAAGTAATAGGGGGAAAATCAAAATATTAACTCTTTATTCAGCTCAGGAGATGCAGTTTGTTTCTTCTCATAGAGATCTTCATATAGACTCATTCCTGTAGTATGCATGCTAACATGCTCTGCTAAAAATGGTTTTGCCTTTGACAGATGTGGCCTTAGGCATGCAGAGACTGTGACATTCAGGGACATAATGTATGAAAGGCTGAAACTCAGAGGATGCATCTTTGACTTTCTCAAGATAAAGTGATGGAATCACACCAAGTTTGAAGTACATGCAGCCTCCATAAGAAATGTAAATATTATTGTTTAGTGTTACAGGAATTGTCAAAAAGTAATACTTAACAGTTCTATAGCATTTTGTATTCACAATATTGCACAAGCCTTCACTAATTAATCAGTAAGAAAGGTGATTTGACGTGGTATCTTCTTCACTTAGTGTAGCTATGGCTTTGGGTAAAAAGATATATACAGTATATACCAGTGAACATAATTGTGTCAGAGAACAAAACACAGCAAAGTGCACACACCTCTGAATTTTTATTGAGCCAAAATATGCAAAGTAAAATACGGAAGACAATATATGGGCACAATGGCATGGACATGTTCTATTCTCTCCCATGCTTAATTGTTTCAGTTAGGTTAACTGGGAATAATTTTTTTATATTTTTTCATCTAGAAATGGAATAATAAGGGAGTAACTTGATTATTGTGGTCCTATATACTTTTGAAATGACAGCTTTGAATTAACTAGTCCCATTACAGGTTGTCTTATCCACCATCAAACTCTTTTGGGCTCCTGAAGAGCTAGATTTCATAGAGCTTTCATGGAGCTTCTGAGCACAGGCAAATTCTGGTAGGCAACTGTCACCTATACAGCAGTTGTACTGGATGGAGAAATATTTGTCATTTGACCTATGGTAAATTATAATCATGCTGGCTAAGAAGTCTTTTTTCTTGATATTGATACATACTAATGAAGATAATAAATGTTCAGATGTTCATGGTTGCCCATCATGGTAGTCCATCATGGAGTAGTGACTGAACTACAAGAAGAATGAACCTTGAAGTTACTTCAAAGATGTAGTAGATGCTGATAAAAGGTTTATTCCAGATGATATAAATGGGAGTCTTATCTTTGTTTTTCATATGACAGACACAAGTCCTGGCTATGCAAAAAGGAGCCAAATTCTTTAACTGAGTACAGTAAGTTTTTCAGACTAAAATGTGGCTCTTGGAAAGCATGAAAATAGTCATTTTTAAAACAGGAGGCAAGATGATTTGATAGGCATAGTGGTTCAGAGAAAAATGAGAGGAGACTTAAAATTCCTGGTAGAATTGTTCTATAAATTTTGAGGTGAAAATTCTCATAGCTATGTGGGGAAGAATATTACCAGTATGGGCATGGCTTATGGGAGGGTTATATCACACATGGTAAGTGTCCAGAATACATTTTAATAGATACAAATGACAACTAACTCAAGTGAACTTGAATTATAGACTGATAGAGTAAACAGAACTGAGGTTCAGATACATATTTCAAGCTCAGTTTTTATGATTTTGCATTTTGGGGTGAATGATTTTCAGCAAGGAAACTGAGGAGAACTCAATCTATATGTAGAATATAGGTGTCCTGGGGACTAAAATGAGTGGTACTTCTTGAAATGCATATGGTGGACTTACATGTTTTTAAAGCAAGCACTGAGAGCCTCAGTTGTAAGCTATGAGAATATACTTTGCACTGATTTTGTGAGTTTTATTTCAATAGTAAATGTAGATCTTAATTTTTCATATAGCTAGTTTCAATTGCAATTGTCAATGCTTTTGTATTTTTCAGATATTAAAATTTTGCCTATAGGCACAAATTATTTCTTTTGGAATGATCTATAATTGGTACTCCATATAACTCAATGTTTGGACAGTTACTGTTATGGTTTCATGGTTATATTCACTTGACTTTTTAAACACATTTTTATCTTTGTTTGCACCCCTTCTAGCGCATATTTACTGGAAGGTGTATTGACAGAAATGGTGGGCTTAAAATAAACAAAGTTGAATGTTTATGGAAAAAATAATTTTGAATCTTTAGTCTCCACTATTTACATCAGAAATCTAATTCTAAGAGTTGTATTCATTCACCCGGAAGATACAAAGATCATTCAAGTTTCACATAGTCACAACTAGCCATTCAAAGGAATCTTAACTGGAAATTTTGGGATAATTTATGCTTCTGGATGAATTGCTTTCAGAGCTTGCTGGTGTGCACTGTAAGAGAATGACTTTCCTTACTGTCTAGTTTAAGGACTCTCAATACAGAGAATAGAGATGGGAAGGCACTAGAGAAGGTCTTTTTGCCTTTCTCTCACTGTTGAACTTTGTTAGGAGACCAGGAATAATATGGTCCAAATAACTCCCTAAAGCAATTAATATTTTCAATAATTTATTCCGAGTACATAGAAGAAAACAATTGTAAATTGTAAACAATTCACATATAGAAACAGAGGTGGAAATTTTTTAGGATATTTGTTGAAAAAGTGATTGTCCAACTTTATACCAAATAAATACATGGCTATAGGAACTGCTTCCTGTGATGGGAACTTTGGAAATTTTGTTCATGGGCTCACATGGAAAAACTGTCAATTCTGCTTATCCATTAATGTTCTCTTAAGGTAACCTAATAACATGCAAGCCCTTAAACGATGTTGATGTATCCTATTTCTGTAATGTTAAGGTTTTGCTACTGCTTTAAATAACCTTACTCAAAATACCTTTGTGTGGTTCCAAGGGTGAAACACTGTGTGCTGTGAAGTTACACTTTGCAAGTTTCAGGATGAGCAGTTCATCTCTGGCTTTCATCATAAGATGCAACAAGTAACAACTAGCATTTCCTCAAAGTATGAGTATTATTTACAGGCTAAACAAAAGAATACACAAAGCTACAGTGGTTATTTAGTAATTCCTACCATAAAAACAATTCAATCTACACCTTAATAAATGAAATCATGGTCAAAACTGAAAGGTACATTTAAAACAGAGGAGAGGGAATAGTATTGCTTAAAATAGGCTACATAATTAGTATGTGAAACTCACTCCATAAGAAATAATCAGGACAAGTATTAAGTATGCTAATAGACAAGTCAAGTAGCCACAGTTTTGTTATATGAAAAGTTATACATTGTACATATAACTAGTCAACAAAAAAAGCAAGAAACTTTCCTTCTGGACTAATAACTTTATGATGGTCAGTTCTGGTGTTAAATAAATTTTCCTCGGGCGTAAATAATGCTGGCCAGCAATAGAGCCAGGATGAACTGATCCAGGATGTCAGTTCCTATGCTTTTTGCCATTAGATAAATAATTCTCACTGAAGTATTGGAAACTACATCTGGGACAGCAATGGTTAAAAATTCATTAAGATCATGAGTAAAAGTTTCGTGTGAAAAAGCAACAGAGAAATTATAATAATATAAAGTATATAAATGAATGTGGTCCTTCAATTCTGAAAATGAAAGGTTACCTTAAACTTGTGAATTTTATAAGACATATATAATTTTATTATTTGGGGGTTACAATGTTTTAAATCTCAGTAAATATGATTAAAACTGGGTTTGTTTTGGCAGCTTTCAATGCAGTTTTCATTAATATGAGTATTTGATGGATCATATATTCTACTGAAATTTTAAAAAGAAGCTTTCTTTTTAGCTGTAAGAGCACTGTAAAAACATAGAGTCCATTTTTCTGTATAATCTGATGCAAGCTGTGTATCTAATCTTTCTCTATAAAATCTAATGCAATCTTTCTAAGACACTGGAAGACTCCTGCAAGCCTTTTGCATGTATCTTCTTGTACTGTTCTTGGGGTTTTGGTCTGATTTTCACACAGCTCTTTACTTTATATCTTCCAGGGTATATTTTGCTCTCTCACTAAGTGCCAATGAAGCTGATACCTCTTTCTTCCACACACCTTTTGACTTTCCTACTCTTCTAATTTAAGTACTGGAGAATGATCTTTCTCTTAAGTTAGTGAAATATTTCTGAGTCTAGATCACTCATGTCATAAGGTTATATGGTTATCTGTCACACCAGCCAAAAATTCCAAATTGGTTTAGTATGTTTAATAAACAGGCTGGCATAAATATGTGAAAACCATGCTCGTCTTTATGTGAATAGGAAAACCTGTATATTGCTGGAATCATTATTTAAAGACTTTTTCAATTGTGACAAGAATCACAAGACCAAAATTACAGTGCATTTTATGTATGCCTAACCATCATAGAAGCAGTAAAAGGTGAGACAAATTTACAATCCTGCATAGTATAAAACATCTCAAGATCACCTTGACATGTGCATACATATTCTGAAACTACAAAATATGGAGATTTTAAAGGTGGGGTAAATCACTTACTTCAACTCCTTTGTTATCAAAATAATGTATTGAATCGGTAGCAATGTCATAAAATGCTTTTCTTAACTCAATGTTCTGTTACAGTTCCCTGGAATCTTCTTTAAAAATTCAAATCCAATAAAAAGATATATAAACATGAGCTTCATTATTCATGTCTGCCTATGCACAAATATGCACACTAATAGGACATTATTGCAGTCTCATCTCTAGTTTTAGGATGTCATTTCTTGCTCTTTCTTAATTAGACTCAAATTCCAAAGTCATGTCTCAGAATACACCGGGCTCATTTTAAAACCTGAGAAACATTATTTTTATTACTATATGTTTCCCATTCATTTAGAAGTAAACATATTTTCTCCATCTAGGTTATTTGCATTGTAGCCTAAGAAAAAGAAGGACTAAAGAAATTTAGATTTTCCATGACAACACAGGAAGTTTCTCTTTCTATAAGTGTCCATTGTGGATCTCCTCAGAACTCTGACCCTGCAGACATGCACAAAGCAGAAATCAAAATAATCTGAATCAAATTCTTTCTTAAGAGTAGTGAAGTCCTGTGCTGAATTCAGGATGAATTAGCACTATAAAGGTGTAACTTCAAGTATATCTTTCTTAAAAGTGGCTGATATCCCACCAATGTTTTGGTGGGATCTTACCATTTGTTTTTCTTTTTTTTTTCAGTAAAGTAATGGAAAAAGAAAGTGAGTTAAAATGACTTTAATATTTAAAAATTTTCTCTTAGCTCTACATTAGCTACAATCACTACGCCTTTCTTAACTAAAATAATAAATTACGTTTTAATCTGAATACTGAGAATCAGTGTTTACTCAGCATCAGCTGGGTAGAAAAATAGTTTCAGAAAAATGTTCAGTCACTGAGGCCAAATCAGTCTCTAGCATAAACTGAGGACCTTTTGAGGTTGCTATGTAGTTTTTCTTGAATGCAAGATGTTCTTCTAAAACATTACCACTTCTTACATGGTGGAAGATGGAGGGAGACCAAGAATAGGTGTCCTAATAGAGTATGCTATTTACCTTCTTTCAGTGCTCTGGCTAAGTGTCTGGCCTTTAGTTATGCTGTATGTGTAGGGATTACACATATTTCTTCACTAAGAAAACTAGATTTTAAATAAATAGGTATATATTTCAAAATAAAAATATAGGATTACAACAATTAAAGAAATTCAGAAACTAAAAATTACAGCGTGGTCCTGGAATAATTTTGCCCTAAAGAGGACATTATTATGGGGCTATGCTGAGGTCATTGACAATACCCTTAATGAAGATAACAGCAATAAAAAAGTCAGTATGTCAAAAACATGTAGTTTAGGCCTCTATTTAACTGATCTTTCCATTTTTTTCTGTTCCTATGCCATTGCCCAGAATATAAACATCACATCATTGAGAAATACCAAAGCCAAAAACTGAAGAGGAAAAATAATGCTTGCCAAGTCAAATACAACAGCTCTAGAGGGGATGGTAAAACTATCTGCAAACTTCTAATTAAAAGACAGTGAGGAAAATGAAATTCAATGGCTATAGAAGAGAGCTGAACACATCCCATTAAATACTGATTATTAGCTACAATTGTCAGGTGTGCTACAAGGAACAGTGCTACATAGTTAAGGCAGTTGCATTCCCTTACAGGGAATATCCCTGAAGTTTTCTTTGCAATACTTTCAGAAATACATGGATAAGTATTATTACAAAAGGCCAAAGTGGAATGAATGGCGCATATGGTGCTATTGTGAACATTTTCAACTATAATAGCAATCAGGGCCTTGCACTGGTTGTGTGACATTTTTAGTCCTGACTATTGATCATAACCCTTCCCTTCTTGTACCCTTATCTTGTTGAGAACAAGCATAGGACCAAATGTGTTTTACTTAACTTTCTTTATATTATTCTAGAGAAGAGTGTTATCAAAATAAAAACCTGACACTGAAGAACAGGATGACAGTAGTTCTATGTACCCTCCTCTTCCTTCTGTATGACACTGTAAGTTTTGCTTTTTGGAGGACAAAGACAGATTGCAACTTTCCATAGATCAGAAGAACAATAGTGATGAAATGTGGCTTAGCAGTGCCACATTTTACATTTTACGCTTCTGTTTGAGGCTTATTGGTCTGAACCTGTAGATCTAGGTATAACAATATTCCAGTTATTACTGGGCTTTACACCAAGACTTGCTTCTCTGATGCTTCAGTCTGCTCTGTTGATTGAGTATTTTCATTGGTATTAGCACATAAATTAAAAAACACACCTTTTTTCATATTCTTTTGTGAGAAACTAAATTTCAAAATTAGGCATGAAGTATTCACAACACAAAATGTGTTCAGAAATGATTAAACTTTTTTTTTTTTTTCAGTATGACTTATCAATGCAAAGCAATATTTGGCACAAAGAAATTTAATCCAGTGGATTGCTCTCTGACATTTGATTGCACTTTCATGTGAACGTATCATATTCTGACTGAGTATTCTTGTTATGTGGCATATGATATTATCTTGTTATCTTGGTATGTTACCTATAATATGAGCTATTGTTTTTTACTTCACCAGACTAGAATGAATTTTCAAAACAGATGAGTATCTGTTCTGGAACAGAACGTTTGCATGAATATGTATTTGCACAAGTTCCAGTGTTAGCATATATGATACTTCCACTTCCTGCCAAGGTAACAAAAGTTTAACTGCCTAAGTGTTCACAGGTCTCACCAACATTAATGAAGCAAAGGATTTTTACCAAAAGAATATTTGTGGTTTCTTACTGCTGCTGTATTTCTCTGGCTCTATTCAGTTCCACAGAAATCAAAGGTGGTGAAGACCTAATAGGTTATCTAATGCTTTTCTTTGCCACTCTAGGATTGTTCCTTATAGTATATTCTTTGTTGTTTTGTCTTGTGTTGTAAAGAACAGGAGTCCACCATTTCTCCTGGGAAACTTTTCAACAGTCTGATAGAATTCACCATTAGGACCATTTTCCTTTTGTTCAGCTTACATTTTGCTTTTCTTCATTCATTCAGATACTTCTATTTAATGATAATAATCTGACAATCATACTGTATCATCTTTACAGATACATTCCCAAACACTTGGAACCTAATTCTGCAGTCATTACTAATGCACAATGATGAAAATTCAGTGTTCAAATGTTCAATGTTCAGTGTTCAAATGCAATTCTGCAGGGTGCTGAGCATGTCCTGCAAAGTCTTGTATGTCTCTCAAATTCAGCACCTCGCTGTTAAATTCAGGCTTCTTGCCTTTGTATTCAAATCTCTTCATAACATTGTCCTACCTTATTTGACCTAGACATTTGACCTGCCTCTGCCCTCTCTTTTCTACTAATGATGTTACCCTTGGTGCCCTGGCTGTCTGCATTCTTCCTCTGTGCCTTTTTGTCTCCTCCCTGCTATTTGCATAGAACGTCCTCACTGAACTGAGTTATGAAACACCCACCTCCTCCTTAGTCAGGTCTCTGATTAAAGTCCATTTTTCTGTATGAAAATTAAAGCAATGAAGGCAATCTTTTTAAATGTCTGAGTGTTTTTCTATTTTACAAATTATAGACATTGAAATAATGAGCTGTAAAGTAAATTTACCTCTGCAACATAACCATGGTTATTTATTTTTTGCCATGAAGTTTATGTCTCTCCTATCATTTTATCCAGTTCTCAAACTTTTGCTGTCCTCTGGTTTTAGTAAAAATCAGCTTCTCTGGGAAAACAAAATGTTTGCTTTGGGAGTATAATGCCTAACTTAAAAAAGAAATTATACATTCTTATTAAAAAACAGTAGTAATATTAGTGTGATCCTGAAATTCTAATAAGGAAAAAAAATCTGTAATTTTCAATAGGATTTTTACTTCAACATCAAATTTAGCTTAGGCCTCAAGGAAATTAATTAATAGAAACTGATTAGAGTAGAACTTAATTTTTGAGATTCAGCTGTCTTGAGAAAACAGGTAGCAGGAATACCACTGTACATACAAACATTGCTCATTTGTAAAAGACAGGTGCAAAGAATGATCTTGGATGCCAAGGTCTAGTGATGACTAAGCTATTTGACATGAACTACAGAAGTTTTTGCAATCATGGGCTAGATTTTGAGCTGTATCTGCAAATTAGCAGTTATTTACTCAAATGTTATGGGTGCCTTATTATAAGCTCTGTCAAAGCTCTTTGATAGATAAGTATATATATATATATTGCTCTTTGTTGGAAGTATCCTCAGGCTTTTCAGGTTGATGTGCATAGTGAATCTGAAGATGTGTCTGCTTTGTTGTGAAAGGTTATTTGAGGAAAGTAAGGCAGTTGCAAGTATTGGTGATATTTCCTATGATCCTGGGCTGAATGAATGACCAGAGGTGGAGGTTCAGTCAAGTATCATTTCCATTTGTTTCCTCAGAATAAAGAACTACTTTCCATGTTCTTTCTGATCTTGCTGGAAAAAAATCTGGAAAGAACATCTTCTCCTAGTTTTAGCCTTAGTCTTGTTGCTGTCTTTTATTACCTCCTGTAACTCCTTTGGGAACTGTCTTGTTTTTATTTTTTATTTGACCTGACATAAATATCTCTCCATTTTACAAGAAGACATTTATTTGTTTCACTGATATCTAAATTTTCTTCTGCTATCTGCCTTAGGCCTGTGTTGTGTTATTTCTGGACAGAGGCTTATGCACATAGTGTGCACTCTTATGGCTCCCCCAGCCTGTGAGCAACATCTTTAAATTATCGTCACTTAATAGTTTGACAAAAGAGTCCTCTCTTAGTGCAAGGGAAACCAATTTATTTCACTGTTATTTGTTTATCGGAACTCTCCTGTTTCCTTTGACTGTAACATAAAACTTAACAAAATATGCATTTTCATCATTTATTTGCCTTAAGGAGATATATTTTTTTATTTTTAATATTTAATTATCTTGACACTCTAATTTTAAGGTCTTGTGTTTTAGCGTTTCTGCCGAATCCACCCACTCAGATCAGCCTCCAGCAAAATCATGATTACTTAAAAGTAAATCTGAAAAAGTGTTCACCTAAGCACCTTTTTTTCTTTTTCTTTTTCTTTTCTTTGAGCGTAGAGGAAATATATATTGAAGCTGTCCTCTACAGATTTTGTTTTAGGGATGAGGATACATATATTCTTATATCTGGAATAGAGAAACCTCTCTTGCCACAGTTCCTAGCTGCACAGCAAAGCATAATTCCTTCCAACAACCTGTTAATTGAGGAGATGGAATTATATTCCTCCACTTAACTCAAACGATTTGTACTTCTTTCAAGACATATTAGTATTATTTCTTGGGAAAATTAGAGGCATAGACACAAAGAGAGAGAATCTTTTGCACACGCACTCTGTATCGCCAATTATGTTGCTAGCCAACAACGTCTTTTTGTTTTCTTCTTGTGTATGTTTTGCTGTGTTTCTTCACCTGTGTAACAATTAGATCCCATTACTCATTTACATATAATCACCCTCTTCCTATAAGAATGGCTCTATTTAGCTTTCAGGCCCTTAGTATGCTAGTTCATATTCAAACACTGAAGAGTTACTCTTTTCCAGACTGTTGTATCACACCACAGACCGGGCCAGTTTTTGACTTTATTACCTGATTAAACATTGATTGTTTCTTCTCTCAAAGAGATTTGAGTCTAGTAAGCAGACCAGGATAAGGATTGTTTTGTCAGCTGTGGGATCCTGTGAACAATTGCTGTATCATAGTCACCATTTGTAATGAACTCTGTGATTGAAAAATATGTGTGAGTGAAAATGTATTCATGTGAACTCAAAACATTTATGATTTTTAAGCTTATAATTCACATAAATACTGGATGAATAGGAAAGACTTGGAGTATTATATTATTTCAAATGGAGAGGTGACTTCTTGGTCTTATGCAATTCATTATCAAGGTTTTTTTAAGCAACATAGTGATAGGACCTGATTTTTGTTCTCAGCCAAGACATATTTCTGGCAAAACAGTGCAACTGACTGCTCACCTGAATGTTTAATTTAATGCTCACTTATGCAGAAGCATGCCAGCTACTGGTGCATAAAAACAGCTTCTGGTATCACCTGTCTCTTATCTCAGTCACTGACATGGCCCAACTTTACTTAGTTTATGAAATATGAACGCTCTGTTTGACTACAGATAAGTATACATTATTGTATCACTGGACAGTTTCTTTCCTAGCCTAGCAGTTACAACTTAAAAATTTTTAGACTGGTCCTTCGGTAAAATCCATGCTTTTACAGCAGCTACTAAGTGTATTACAAACTTTTGTCATGCTGTCCTTTATTTTAACATTATTTACAACTTGGCAATATTTTGCTACTAAAGTCTTGCTGTAGAGAATACACAATTGATGAAAGTTTTAGAATCTTCCATCCCACACAGAAAAGATGTATTACTTCTCAAGTCTGTGATTTGATGACATTCTGTAGGAAGCCGAAGATAGTACAGCTTTTTTTCCTGCCAAACTGCATTGAAAATCTTATTTCAAACTTCTTGTCCACTGTCAACCATATTTTCAGAAATGATAAGCACTTATTCTTCCTGCTAAAGTAAATGGAAGCACACAGAACTTTTAGAAATGGGATTTTCAAGCATTAATCCTTTAATGTTTGCTTTTTCCTCCCAGTGATTATCTGTGCTTCATATTATTTTTCTATTAATAAGTTTGAAGAAATATTGTAGAAAAAAATAAGACCAGTCCTATCACTAGGACTGTGAATTTATTTTCAGGGATTTTAAGATCACTTTTCTTGCATTTTGGGAGTAAGTATACAAACAAAGTTGCAGAAAGTGACATGGATTCTTGAAGGGATTATTTGCATGGCCATCTTGAGAATTCCTCCTGGAAAGCTGGAATTAAAAGGAGGGATGTTTTGACACAGAATCTGGAAGGAAGAACAAAAATATTTAAAATGAGAGTCAGTGTTGATAACTCGATCAAATTGCTGGAAGGTGTTGTGTTGCTAATAAAAGCAGTATTCATGTGTCACTTCTGGGCAAGGAAGGCATCTAATCATACAGCTGTTGCCCACAGCACACCATGGTAGTGTGGTGGTGGAATAATTGTCACATCACTAACACCCTTAAGTGTCACCTGGGAAGAGAGAGTTCAAAAGTGTGTATTGCATCATGTCCTAAGGGTCATTACTCAGAGCACAGAGGGCTAGTCATGCCTACACACATGGGAATTGTGTTAAGAAAGGGCAAATAAAAGCTGCACCAAAGAAGAAAGTACGAGTGAGACCATTTCAAGTGGGTGTGGTGGAAGAGGTTGTGTGTGCTGTGCTTGATGGCAGAATCTCCTGGGTAACAACACTCACTTGGCGCTAGGCTGTTGCAAGGAAGGCAGTGGAAACTTGAATTGGAGACGGGGAACTCAGTGAGGGCCTGAGGCTGCTGTCAGAGCAAGAACAAGCTCCAAAGGAGGCTTAGTGTCTGCAACAGTAGCAGCAGGATGTTGACATACAGGAGGATACTGAAGGGGCCTTTGCCCTGGGGATGGAGATATGAGTCATGTAACTCTCTCCGAACCTGCTGGTACTGGAATGCCCCTTGTTAAGCAGCCTGGACCAACTAACAGGGCTGCTTAATATCTTTATTGAAATGGGAAACCTGTTTCCTTTAGTATGGCAAATATTCCATTTTTATCAGTATTAAAAATTACAAGTTTACATTTCTAATAGTTGCAGTTCTAGCTTATTGTTTACCATTTCAGTCTTGCTAGAATCTATTATATAGCACTTGCAACTAAAACTATTATTTAAATACAGTCTTTTCAGGTGATCTTAATGAAATTTTTATTTTTTTTTCTTATTTAGTCAAGGAACTTTATAAACATTTAGTTTTAAAAGCCTGACAATCTGTGGGAAAGTATTGATTTTCACTGCATGGTATTTTCTGAAAGTTCGAAGTTATAATAAGAATCTGACTTTATGAGAAATTGATTTTCATATGCTAAGGAAAAATTATTAGAGACTTAATTTTCTTCACTCAGTACTTAGTGGAAGAATCACATATACATGTGATAAGAAATTAACAATCTCTTAAATACTCCCAGTTAATGTAATAAGTCTTTTTGTAGGTATGGTTCTATCCTTTACAGGAGAGAGAAATTATAGCACTTTGGAACCTAACATATACCCAGCTAAATATAATATTCTTGGAGTGTGCATGTGTATGTACGGGTATATACATATATATGTGTGTATGTGTGCGTATGTATAAACATATGAAAGGTCAGCTTTCAAATTTCTTAAGCATATGTATCTACTGATAATTCCCAATTTCTCTTGCTTTTTTTTTTGGTAAAGAGAATCAGTCCAAATCAGCCGGATTACCTTGTTTATGTAGTTTAAGTAATCAGACTAAAGACTAGAAATAACATCATGTGAATCAGTGAGAAAAAAAAAAAAGAGCTGTAAGAGATTCAGCTTCTGAGCTGTTCCTTCCTGTCCATCAAAAATATATCATTCGCCATTTTGCAAATAGCTGTGTATGCAAGAGTCCCCTTCAGGGTAGTTAGATGACTCACATGCATAACATTAAACATAGATATTGTAGCACTGAGGTCTTGTTTACTGAATTCCACTTACAAGGCCTTATAGTTGCATCTGTGCATGACTAGCCCTGGCACAGATGTAACCTGTTTCACAGCTTAGCCTGTGGAAGCATTTATTCCACAGAGACGATCTTTTATTTTCAGTGATAGGACAGTGGAGAAAGTTTGTGAGGATCATAGTCAGAAAATGATCTTTGTAAACTGACATATTGATAGGGATTATTTAAGGATAGCAGAAGCATAGACAAAATAATGATACCTCATTTGTGATTTAACCTCTCTTTCCAAGTTGTGTTTTCCAAAAGGTTAGGTAGGTGGGATATTCCTGCTGAATGGTCCTTTGTTTTTCAATGATGTCATGTATAGCTGGGTGTTTCCCATTCTGAGTGACAGAGATGAAGAAAGCTGTCTAATTGTTTTGTTGTTATTTGCAGTGATACTAATGGAAAACTAAGCAAAATGGAGAAAACTGGATTTTGTTTATAGATTGTTATAGAAGCAGAGCTGAAATGATTTATTTTTTAACTGATTGCAAAGGTCCCTATCCTGTAAACGCTTTGGCTCCAAAACTGCAGTTTGTGGCAGGTTGCTGTGTTACTGTACTGAAATAAGTAGGGTTCTGCATGGGTTCACTTGTCTGCCCCTGTGCTAGTGTTCGCTGGCTCAGGGCCTAACGCACATGCTTAACTTTGTTTGCATTAGTCATGGTATTGTACTCAAATGGGGGAGATGACTTTATGAAATAGCTACATCGGGAATATACAATACATTATTATTATGGCAGCTCTACAAACATAGACAACAAATATGTTTTGCATTGTAAACTGAAGCTGAAAGACAGAGTCAAAGGGTAGGAAACTTTAATACATAGGTGAATTAATATGGTGAAGGATTAGCAGCTCTTTAAGGTGCAATACTGTTTTGGGGCATGATTCATTTTTTAAGGGGGGGAAAAAAAGCTAACCATGAGTATGTTTTAAAAATGGTTGCCAAAGCACTGGTGAGGAATATTTTTGGCAAGAGTATACTTTTATACTTTATAGAC
This sequence comes from Apteryx mantelli, assembly GCF_036417845.1. Taxonomy (NCBI): domain Eukaryota; kingdom Metazoa; phylum Chordata; class Aves; order Apterygiformes; family Apterygidae; genus Apteryx; species Apteryx mantelli. The sequence goes on from NC_090020.1 coordinate 54,566,790, forward strand.
TTACATACTTAATTTCAGAGAATGGCTATATCTGGAGGATATAGACAGTGGATGTCTTTGCCTGTACTACACTTGCATACCTTTGAAATGCAAAAAAAGATGTTTTATAGAGCTTTGTTGAATGTCTAGAAGATTTAAATGGTACTGTCTTGAAGGTACAAATGGTGAATGTCTTTGAGTCTTTCTTTTTTCAGCTTGAGACATTCTGAGCTTTGTCACAGCTTTAGAATGGTTGCATGTGCTAACTGCAATCATATAATAATTCAGCACTGCTTGTACCAAAACATATTTTGTACCCAGTTATACAAAGCATGTAATTATTATGTTAGGACAATATTCAAGTGCAATGTTCTGTCATGATAATTTTGTCTAATGAATGCTGAAAAAGATGTATTCTTCTACATTACTTAGATTAATCCAAACTCTAGAAAGAAAATTTCTCAACCTTGAGTTTTCCTCCATGTTTACATCTTTGTAGTGTGTTCTTTTTTCTGCTCAACTCTGGGCCACAATTAAAGGTCACTTTTTGATTTTGTGTGTTGTGATTTAGTATATGTGAATGGAGCTAATCTAAGTAACTTCAGCAGTTAGAAGAAACTGCCCTCAGAAAGGGGAAAATTAAAAATACAGGAGAACCCTTCTGCATCTATAAAGGAGGGAAGAACAATCTGTTCTACATGAATATGCAATTCCATGCTTTTTTGTGCTAAAAATACAACAATGAACAAAAAGTGTCAGTTGCTTTCCTGTATAAAGTTGTTCACTCATAAACCCATTTCGAGTATGCAAATAAGTATAGGTATTAATTGTACTAAGCTCTCCTATCCTATGTCATCTTTTTAGTTTGCTCCTCAAAGTGTGTGGGAGTGTTGCCTTTTTTTTTTTCTTTTTTTTGTAAAGGCAAGTATCTTTCTTTTTTTTCCCTAATGAGAAAATTGGGGCATGTGATTTCCCCCCCCTCTGCCCAAGGTCACAGAAACCCAAAACCCAAGATCCTATACCCAGAATTTGAGTAGAAGAGTAGAGTATAGCTACTAGATTTCACAGCTTGCTGTATAAAAGACTTGCATCATACATATGTATTTTGTGTTGAAACACCAAAGTTATTTTGCAGGTGAATTTCAGTAGTCTACTTCTTTCTTTTATTTACTTGGTATGCTTTGAAGTATGGCTTTGATGTGATTCTACCACATGTATGCGGTATGGACACAATCAGATTTTTGAAGAAGTTTTGGTGCCAACAGACAGACAAACTGTTGTAATTTTAGTGACTACCTACCTGGCCTAAGGTCTCCATCCTTTTTTCACAGTTCTGCATGGGCTGTCAACAAGACTACTACTATTTTAGCTTTAGTGCTAATGAAAGACAAATCTTTTGTGAATCTTTGGATACTTACCCTGGTGAGGCTAGTGGCTTAAGTTACTAAGTCCTTGTTGTCTGAAAGTGCAGAACTCAAATCCAAGTCTGTCACCATCCTATGTATGAAATTCTCTGACAGTAGAGCAATTTCAGAGCAGAATCAGGGTGAAAAACAACACATGGGCACTGTAAATGGTTAAGAAAGTTTGAGCTCAAATACAAACTCAATGCTCAAGTTAACATGACAGTTTCAGTGTAGCCAAAATATTTAGGTTTCTTGTATCCATGCATTTGAAAAATGGATTATTCTAGTCTCTTAGGTTAGATATTAGGTAGTTTGGAGCTCCAACTGGTAAAATGGTAACAAGCACTGTTTTAAAACAAAACAAAACAAAACCCTAAGCTAAACAGATACTTTTTACTCCTGCAAAATTCTCTTACAAATTACTCAAGCTCTAATCTGATTTTTTGCCAAACAGATTTTTTTTTGAAAGAGATTTCTTGCATGAATCTCCATTAATACCAACACAGAATCACAGAATGCCTTAAAAACAGTATACATACATTAAAGTAATAAGCCTCACAATCAGTCACTGTGGCAAAGAGTAAATTATCTTTATTATCCCCATTTCACAGGAATATACACTGAGGTAAAAGAGTTTATCAGAGGTCAAGCACAAGATATTATCAGAACTAGGGTTAAAACTAAGGGGTTTCCAGTGCTGTTCATATACTTAGGCCACTTGATATTGCTACTTCATTTGTCCTTTTACTCGAATATAAATGAATTTGTTATGACAAGAATGTTAAAGAGCAAAATATCTGAAACATTAATGTGTAATTATTTTTGTGTCCTACTGTCTATGAAATGAATGATTCATTTTCTCTTGGTAGATAAGCACACATCTGCATTAGTGTATTGCACATAGAATGAGAGAGAGAAGATTTTGTCCTTTAAAGTTATATTTAAACTAGAAAAATGAGCACGCTTTACAACAAACATCTTTGTCTAATGCACTTAATAATTCTATGTTTCAGAGCAGTATGCGGCTAGTAACTTATTTTCTTGAGGAGAATGCCTGAGATATCTGTTTGGAATTATTCCTGGAATTAGACCAGCATGAGGTCTCCTCTGCCAATCTAAGGTAATACTGCTGAAAGGCAAGAAATACAAAGTGATGTATGTCCAGCTGGCTGTATGTTGACAATGTCAAGCCTGGCAAAAGTTCTATATGCCTGAAGCCAAAAAAAGCCAGGAGAATGGGTAAACCTGGGGACATCATCACTCTATGAGGCACAGTAAACATAAATTCCTTTCTGAGGGATATTTAGTCAATGGAACCAAAAGTTTCTCTAGGTGATGGACAGGTTTAACTAACAATAATAATGCAGGCTTCTGTCAGAGTGAAGCACCTTCTTGAAGTTGCTGTGAAGATTAACTAAGAAGTTATTTACCTAACAACACACAGAATAATGGCAAATACAATAGCATTGTTACTTCCAGTTAATTTGTAGAGCCCTTACAACCCTCAGAGATCCCATTAAAAGAAAAACAGACAATTTTAAATGAGAATGCGGACAGTTAAGCATACACAGTCTGATACTGCAAGGACCTAAGCTTTCTGTTAGAGAAAATGATTGGATTCTGCTTTCCCTTAACCTGGTGTACATCAGAAGAGGTTTCAGTTGCAGTCATTTTATACTAGGGTAAGCCTGATATAAAATGAGGGCAGAATCAGCCCTACTGGGACTTATACACATAAGTAAGGCAAGTATGATTTGGCAACGATATGCATGGAAACTAATTTGATTGCTTTAAAATGTTCTTTTGAGATGTTTTCTTTAAACAATTGTAGCTATAAAGCAGCAGCATATACACTGAGGTCTGAAGTATATGTCTCATTCTGCTTCCTTGAGGTTACATAAATTATGTATACCCTCTTCACTTTGGATAACAGTCTGGTTGTGAAAAGATATTAATTATTATGTAATAACTTGCACTAATTGTTTCTCCCTTTAGAGTATTTAAAAAATTGGTTGTGTTGACAATAGTAAAGGATAATGAATGGTTGTTAAGATGTCTGTAGTGCAAAATGAAATACTCACTGCTTCTGCTAGTAATTTTGGTGAGACAAAGTCACTATGATTTTAATGATATTATGGGTATGTTATGCTTTTGTTACCTTTTGGAGGGGGGTAACCCTCACATTTTTCTATCCCTTATAGAACCTGAAAAACCTCCATCAAGGCACTCAAACTGTTATCAAATAACACATTAAAATATCCTAAAACACATTACAAACAATACACAAATCTTTCATGTTCAGAAATCCTGTTTACTTCAAAGGTTTGACTTGATTTCGGTGGGAGCACTGTAAACAGAGGGCTGAAAATCTATGTTTTTAATAGTAAAGACATCCTGATTCCAAAAATGCAGACAACAAAAAATCAAACACCTTTTAAAAAAAAGCTTGAAGAAAGATGTTTTTCACAAGTTTATCAGATATTTCATTTAGCTGTCAAAAACTCATGTATATGCAAGTTAATAGAAGGTTAAATGTCCTATGTACTAGAACTCACTTGTGGGATTTATGGGTATATTAACATCTCTTAAAGACAAATGTTGCCTTAGCTTACATACACACATTTTCCAATAGCTGTCACAACTGCATGCTTGTTGCCAAGTCAAAATATGTCCCAATACATATATACAGTTATCATTGTTTAAGAGAATTATGCACATAATGATATTTATGTATATATGTATGTACATCCCCCTCTAAATTCTAGACGTCTCTAATTCTAGAAGTAAATTAAATGCTTACATTGTTTTGAGGTGCTTTCTTAAAGGACACATTATTCTGTGACACAAATGCCCTGTCAATCTCTTACTAAGAGAGTACTTCATTTAAACAATATTTTATTAAAGTGCAACAAAATATTAATCTCTTCTGTACTTTTAATTGTAGTACTGCTCTTACTCTGTGAAAATATTAATAAGATCTCAGACTGATTTTGATGCTATTATTCATCTTAGTCTTTAGTTAAATGATCTTTTATGATACATTAGTTACCATTGTTTTTAGCAGGTATCTAGAACATGGTAAAATGAAGTATCCTACAAAAATTTAGCTCCTTGGAGAGTAGTGTATACCTTCACTTAAGTACTGAGTACATACAGGAATGTAGATTACCTTACAGAGCTATACCACTGCTCCTCAGGAGAGATTTGATGAAGTTTCATCTAAACACCAATGCAGCCCTATCTTAACTCTTGGGGATACAATAAGGATCAACAAGCTATTCAACAGCGTCCTGTTTGTCTTACCTCTGCAAAATAGTTTGAATAGGACAAATTTGGTGCTCAGTTCAGCTGGGCTGACGTGGATCAATAAGATGGCTGGATATGTTGTGATATTTCTTCATCTTCTGAAGAAGTGTGATAACATTAGCATAGAGATTTTTGATAAAATACCTGGAGGTATTTTATCTGCTGCTGCTGTTCCTTCTAACTCTTTTTCTCTTGGGTCTAATGAATCTTGAATATTTCTTTGCAAACTGGGACATCTTAAACAGTAGTGAAGAGTTGCCCTCACCCAAGAACAGCCCATTCCTTGTATGTGGGGCAAGTTCTGACTTTCTCTACAGAAGTAAGACCTAGAAGCAGCCAATAACATGGACAGGTGCAAGGACCTGCATGGAATTTAGGCTGGCTGAATCCAGGCCAATTTTAATCTATGTAACTCACTCATTCTGCTGTCTGTTCTGAGTCTGCAAAATATGTCAGTCTAGTGGTGAATTTATGATATAGGCACATGAATGGAGAGCAACTGCACTCATCCCAGATAAGGCTACTTCCTCGAAAAGTAAGAGGCCTCAGCAAAGTTCTGACCTCTCTGGAGGTTACGCAAGCAGAATCTTCCACTCTCCAAGCTGACAGATACAATCTACCACTGACTGCTTTTAACCTTCTTTATGAAACAAAATGGCCCTGTAATGAAATGACCTCTGCTGTTTTGAAAAGGATGGATTCTTAGTAACTAAGGTGAAAGCAAATGGTAAAATAAATATCAGCTGTAACCCAAAATCACTTATGTAGTTTCACATCAAAAACACTTTTGAATTTTAATTAATTAGTTTTAATCAGTTATAACTGATGTAATAATTCTTCTAAGGTCTACATGTTACTTGAACAGGAACTTCTTTTGTCATCATTTTACAGAAATAATGCAGTATACATTTAAATATATATGGCTGGCATAAAAAGAATAACAAGCCCTTCTCCTTGCATGAAGACCTCAGAAAATTGTAGGTTTGGAAGTTTTGTAGTAAGTGAGTATACTAAAAGTTTCATTAAAAGAGAGTTCCGCATGGTCAAGCTTTTAAAAGTTTGAAAATACAAGAATTAAAGTTTCCTTTGTAACCATTACGATACTGTCTTTGATTACACACTGTTTTTCTCACATGTTCAATCAGCGGAGTTTAAAGGTAAGATCTTCAAAGCTATAGCCCAGGTTTCTTTCATTTGAGTGAATGGAGTAACCAATAACTGAGGTCAGATACTTTTATGTATGTGGGCAGCTTTCAGAGAAAGATACAACACATACTTTGCCCCTGAGTAACACAACAGAGATAGCAGTGAAATACAGGGTATTGCTAGGCTCTATCACTAGTGCTGGGAGTAATGCATGCTCTAGCAGCAGTAACAAACACCCCAAGGAAGAACATAGATTTGGCACAACCAGCATGAAATCCATTGTGACTGAGATCTAGATTCTATTTGTAGCTCTACAGAAAGTAAACTTGTGTAACCCTAGGTTATTTTATTTGTAAAGTGTTAGTTGTTTGCTACCTGGGAAAGGAGTACCAAGCTCTACTGAGAAATAAGGTATATAAACTAAGCATAAGTCTGCTGAGCACAATGGAAAAGAAATCAGAATAGAGCTTTTGTTTCCCGAATCCCACCTAAGTGTGCTTTCCTTCCATAAATTAACTTTTTACATTTTTGTGTTGTTTTTTCTTTTTTTTCTATTAGTGCTATAAATATATATATGTGTGTGTGTGTATATGTATATAAATAAATACAGAAGACAGAAAAATTTTAAGTAAGCAAGAATAGCCTTTGAGAGGTCTGTCTTAAGACTGCAAGACTGGATTTCAGAGAAGCTGTTTTCAGTATTAGCTCAGTCTCTGTACTCAAATATATTTATTAAAAAGCTAAAAATGTTGTTTTGCTTAGGTATCCTGTTCAAGATATTATGTAAAACTAATGTACTAGGGAAGCTATTGACTGATGTTTACTAATTCCAAATCCTGTTAGCATCCAGTGTATCGTGGCACCATGTTTCTTGTTGATAGCTCAGCCACCATCAACTTGAACTTCTGAAAAATGACAGTGTAACTATTAAGAGCCAGGTTTGAATCCAGGCTAATACCAGGCTACTATTTATGCATCACTAGAGAGAAACGGCAGCATTTTTTGGATAAAAATACCTGCATTTAGAAAAATTTCAGCATCCACTTACATAAATACAGTATCATTTGCATTTATACCATATTTTTTCTAATACATTGTGGGAGTACAAATTTAATTTTTGCAAATTTCAGAAGCAGTGAAAATCCACTTATATGGTTTTAACAATAGCATGTAAAAATGTATGCATCTGGATGAATATTTGCACATGTATAAATAAGGGTTAAATTTTGACAACTAGAACTTCAGTATTGCTTCCACCCACTATCACCAACAACATAAGGGAGGATGACAATAACTGCAAGGCAGAGTCTCTCAATACTAGAAGCACTGATTCTGGAGTAAGTCGTTCAGTCCAAGAAAAGCATCGACCTGATGTGAAAACCAAACAAAACCCAATCAAATTTATCTCACCGATTACAAACAGTGGTAACCTTCAGAGATAACTTCCAAGTGCCTAAAGCTGTTCACCTACTTTTTGCATTAGAGGCTGGTGAATACCTTGCTTCTCTTTAAAGGAATGTTCGTTCATATTTTTAAGTGATTTTGTGTAATTTGCTCTGCTCGTCTGTTTATGAATATTGTAAGAAAGTAGTTTACTGAAAGAAACAGCAAATTTTAAACAAATACTACCAAATACTCATGGAAAGAAAACTTTTCATTCATACTCATAAACATTACTGTTAAAAACTACATTCCAATAGTAGTATTAGTTCAGTCAGAGGCAAGAAACATACCATATTGCTTACATATCCAAATAAGGCTATAGATTAATAATTATTTTAGCAGTAATTATTACAGTTACTTATCAAATAACTATAGATCAATAAAGATTACTTAAGACAATTTGCAGAGATGTTTACATATATTTATATTATTTTATTATTTCTTTTTAATACTCAGCTCTATACTATACCCTTGTAGTCTGGCCATATAACCTATACTAACTTCTCTAGCTAAGTCACCTACAAATCCCTACAAGAAAAGATGACAATCTTGGGCACAACCCTTTAGCTGTTATAGCTATAATTCCCAGTATTTTTGTAGTAGCAGCACACAATTTGTTAAGCATTGTACATAGGTCTAATATTTCCTGAACTGGTGAAGCCCCAAGCAGATGTTTTGTTACAGATGATATACTTTCCTCTGCTCCTGTATTCCCACAATTGACACTCTTGTAGGAAGCTCTTTGTAACTGCATACCTACTGCAAGGGGCAATTGCGTTCTGTATCTCATAAGTTTATGGTGTGAACGGGTAGAGGAAGGTAAGGTGTGTGAATGGGTTACCTTTAGGCCTGTTTTTCTCATCTCTGGTTTATTTTCAAAATCATCAGCTTGGAAGAATGTGATGACTCACAGCCACATTTCCTTTAAAATTCTTCCTCAGCTGACTGACTTCTGTCATTTTCATAATAATCTACTGAGAGAAAGCACACTTTCGATATCATTCCCAAGAGCTTGGTCCTCCTAAATTTGCAAACGTGCAATCCTGGATAGTGCATTTGTGTGAAACACTACAACATCCAAAAGGTTCTATAAAAGTTAAATGTTTTACTATGGAATATGAGTTGATCTTTGAAATTCTGAAGCATGACTTTTTCAACAATTTGAAGTAGTATGTTTACTGGTGGAAAGCTCATATTACTGAAAACCTCAGCCCTCCAGAGGCTGAGAGTTATGCCAAGCCACCTCTAGCCATGTGGATTTACAGAGTTGCTGAAAAAAAGCTTTTCCAGAATAAGTCAGCTGAGGATATGGTCCATGTATCCCTAACTGGAAGAAGCTGAACAGGAAAAATACTACTATATTTAAATTATTACAGGCTAGGTTCTGCTCTTAGTTATTTACATATTCACTGATCTGCTGACTTTTTCTGATTTTTTTTTTTTTAAATCTGAATAAGGCACAAATTGTGACTATAATACTCCATCTTGATCTTGTTTTCCTTACGTAGGAAAAGTTTCTGGGGTGGGATCTAGAAGGGCTTTTTAGGCACCTCAGACTAAAGCTTTGTAACATGCAAAAAGGTGTTTTCTTGTAGGATGATAAAAGTGCCTAGACTTCCTAGAGAGACAACAGAGAGAAACAGGTGATTCTGAAAGTCACCTCTGAGCTCCCACCTGTGCTTGGCAAGGACTCATTTGAGGTAACCAACAGGAACTCCTGTGTTCAGGAGAGATGGGCTCTCTCTCAGTTCCCTGTTCAATGGGGAGTTGTCTGTGGATTGCCATTCTGACAATCACACATAGAGCAAAAAAGAATTACTGTTAAGAAACTAGCATAATAATATGCATGCCAAGGCAAGACTTTAGGCCTAAATTTTCTAAACATCATTTATACCCTGTATGAAACTATAGTCACAAAGAACAAGATTCTGGTCCCAGCCGGACTACACATGGGGGATTGGTGCAGATGTATAGAGCTCACTGAAGGTTCAATAGTTTCATTCTTGTTTTGAAGCCTCTGAGCCCCAAAGTGCATGTTCCTAGATTGTATGTTCCAGTTTTTCTGAACTGTGGTCCATACAAAATAAATGTTAACAGAACAAAAAGAACTGTTATACCTCACGTGTGAAAGATGATCTAATCAATCAATACAAGAAATATTTGAAACAGAGAGAATATTATGTAGCATTTAAAAGCACCACACAGTGCATTATTTTATTTAAAAATATGCATTGAATAAAGGTGTCTTTGAACCAAGTAATTGTGGCAGGTCCCAAGAAGGCACAGGCAAATTCTTACAGGCGATCCTAAGGAGGGAGATGTTTCCTCCTTTAAATTATGGAGCTATTTTATCTATGCCACATCAGATCAGTGAATTGTTCTTTTGCCAGGAGATACTCTGAAACAAGGAGATGAGGGCAGGATTGTACTTTTTAAGACTAGCATGAGATATACCCTCCTTTCAGAAGGAAAATACATGTTTGTCTTCTGGTGTCCAGGAAGGAGGTGATGATCATGGCATTGTATCATAGCCAATCAGTTTAGCACTATTAAAAATTGCTCTTCTTTAAAAAGAAGTATAATGACATTGTATTTATTAATTCCATATTTCCACAGGATGTTAGAAATTAAATAAATGGTTAATCTTCCATGTAGGAATCCAAAAGAAGTGAAGGTACTTAGATGCAAGATAAAGCTCAAGGAGCCAAATTCTTCCTTCCTTTTACATCCTAAAATTCTTCTGAAATCAAAGAAAATGCTTTTATTATGTGAAATTGTGCTTCTGTCACTTGGGCCACGTTGTATTCCTAGTGCAGTCAGTAGCAGTTTATCATCTCCTTTTGAGAGGGCTACATTAAACTTTCTGTCACCTACTGTTGGATAGAAGAAACCAAGGACCTGATTCTGAAACCTTCCCTCCGGTTAGTGGATCCACTGAAATCGGTGGTTAAGACTGGATGAGTCAGCCCCAAATTTCTATAACATCAAAATATACTCAGTATAGTATAAGAATAACATGCAATTAATAATACACTTGGAGGACACAGTGTCTTTGTTTTAAGATCCAAGGAAAGCAGGAACCCTTGAAATTGAAGGTTAGCTGTCCATATTGAACCTTATATGTGCTATTCAAAAATATAATTTATAATATCACTTTATCAAGATCCATAGAGATGGGTATATGGCAAATATATCACTTGTAAATATAATAGTACATCTTACCTGTTACTTACCACTAGTACATTGCCTTAAACAAGTATCAAGAAAAAAATTCAATTTATAATTAAAACTAAAGGTTTTTGAAGGTGGTTTAGATATTGGCTTTTCATTTTCTTAAATAATTGTAAACCTGTTATTATTTTATAAGCAAGAACATGCATCTGATTTAAGGTTGAATTATCTTGATAAATTCTATGCAAGCGTCGGATGGCTGGAACAATTCTGAAGATGAGGAAAAAAATTATCTCTGTCTTTAGGTTTTGCTTTGTCACTGTGCTGCATTCTCTATCAGTAGAACAAAGGCTATATGCATAATGAGGCCATGCAAATGAAGCAAAATCAGCAAAAGCATACGGGGGAGGGAGCATGTAAAATATGGCCATCAGTATAATGACCAAGGAGTAGAGAATTTAAATGTTTAATGCTTGCACATTCAAGTTCATTTTTTCTGACATCTTTTTGAATGGGTCGACTAAGGCTCTTGAAAGACCAGAGTGAAAAGATTTCTGTTTTGGGCCAAAAGGATTAATAACATTATTTAACAGACTATCCAGATATACCTTTCTAGCCTACAACTGCTACCTTTATTTTTAAATAAAAAAGCATGGTAATAATTAGCGGGGATAATGGAGGAGAGGGAGAAACCCCGCTATTTGTGTTTTCAATGAGGGTTTTTTTTTCTTTCTTTTCTTTTCTTTTTTTTTTTTTTTTTTTTGCCCTGCTGCACTGTCTGGATGCCAGCTCCCCATCTCTCAGCCATGATGGAAGCTTAGAGTACAATAGAAGCACAGCAACAATATGAATTACAAATACATGTATATCTTACTGCATGGCCTTTTTTTGCCTCCCTCTTAAATGAATGTAGTCTAAAAATATCCTCCACTATAAATTGCTTTACTACTGAGGCAATGTCTTGCAAAAACACTACGCTCATTTACAAAAAACCATCCTCAAATCTCATACAGAATAATGTTAATGTGAATTGTTTTGCTTCTGTCTGTAAATTAACTATCTTTTGAAAGATATTATTCTCATTTAATAATGAGACTGTGTGCTCACATTAAGAGCCATAGTATTTTACTTTATAGTGGATTTATGAGGAGTATCTTGTTACTTCAAATAGAAAAGGGAAAAAATGTAGGTACTATACATGATAAGTATATATTGTGTTATTTTTTATTATTGTAGTCTAGTAAAACTAATTAATACTGGAAAAGTCACAAGCGAACCTCCTGAGGGGAAAAAGAAAAGAAAAAACCCACACCAAAATAATAAATGGAATACATATTTAAACAATTTTTTAATTTTAGAGCCTGATTCTGTGAATTCACCTACAAGAAACTACTCATTTGAGTAACCCATTGATATTAAGAGGTTTACTCAGGTAAGTATAGTTACTTGTGTGCAAAAATCTGCAGAATCAAGGCTGTGTCTGTAAATATTTTGAAAATAAATCACTGATGAAATAGACTATGTCCTTCTGTTTACAAGACGGAAATGTCCATTTGGCAATTGTAAAATGGGCTACTGAAAGGTTTTCCTAAAGAAGTCAAGATTAGGTAAGTATGAATGACTTCCTTTCAACTAGTTAAATCCTTTATTTAGCTGCTACCAGAAGAAAAACTAAAATGAATAACTCTTTATCACTTTAACTCTTTTGTGTAAAATTTTAACACTGCCAATGTCAGTGTGGTGCTTAATCAGCACAATTGACAAGGATTTATGAACTTTTTTGTTCTAAATGCATTTACATATACACAGGCATATATGTGTACATAAATTCATTTTATTACAGCCATTTTACACAAACTGAACCTTAAGTAGTTGAAGTACTAAAAAAGCCAATCAAAATACTCTTCATATATCCATAAGTCTGTAAACCCCTTAAAATTGTCTCTTAAAAAAAACCCAAACAGCTAAATTATGGAAATGCAGACTACATTACAGAATATTTGCCAGTTATATCTCGATTCTTATTTGAAATTCCCACAAGAATATAGGCATGCCAGTAATATAAACCATAGAAACAGGAGGAAAGTAGAACACAGGGACTTGTAAATAAATCCATGAATATCAAGAAGCAGAGATGCTAAGATTATGCATTTTACCAGTACACTTCTATGCCTGTAAACCATAAGACCAGACATTTGTGAGATGCAGTATTGCCAGCTCTGCAGAGAGGGGGAGAGAGTGAATGTGCGTGCATGCGTGTGTGTGTGTGTGTGTGTGTGTGTGTGTGCGCGTGTAAGAGAGAAGGAGGGAGGGAGGAAGGGAGAGGTGGGGGGAGAGGAAGGGAGGTGGGGACAGGCAGACACAATAAAGCATAATAGCATTCCTGCATGTCTAATAGCTTAAATATGCTATGTCTCTCTGTATCCTATTGCTATCTATATTGCAAGTAGAGTCAAAGAATCAGTTAACATTTCATCAATAGTCCGTCTTTGATTCAAGTACTTTTTACAAAAAAAAAGAGTAAAAATTGTAGCTTCAAGTAAAGGGAAAAATTGAAATGTTTGCTTTAACAATGTTTTCAAGATACAACAGTGTTTGCGTATCTCATATGTTTAACATGGTACCTGCCAATCATGCAATACCAACATTATATTATTTATATTTTAGTTATGTAGCACACCTTATTATTGGTGAATTAATATTAATAGTTCCAACTTATCTTTTAATAATAGTATATTTAAAATATTGCAATTTTAAGGGTGTAAAATAAAGCCAAGCCCGTAACCAACAACGTACTTTCATGATAGTATTTGGCTTTATGGTTATCTCGTGGAAATATACGGGTTTTTTTGTTTGTTTATCTGATGGATACCGTGGCTTTCACAAAGAATGACTGAATTGTCTTAACAAAGAAGATGAAGGCTGTATGTGTTGCTTACAATAGAATAACCACCTTCCAGATCTCTTAAATCCACAATATATGTAGTGCGGGTCCTGAGTGGCTTTTGTTTTCCGTGTCTTTTGTAAGCTTTTAGGTTTTTTTCTGCATCAAATGTCAAGTTAATTTACAGGGCGCTATTACTGATATGTTGCCTTGGTTTGTGGTTTCCGTGAAAGGCAGGAGGCAGCTGAGACCCGGGCGGCGCAGCGCGGCACAGCGCGGCGCGGCGCAACCGGGGGAGGGGAGGGGCGCGGCGCGGCGCGGCCGGGGGAGGGGGAGGGGAAGGGGAAGGGGAGAGGAGAGGAGGGGCGCGGCGCGGCCGGGGAAAGGGAAGGGGAGAGGAGAGGAGGGGCGCGGCGCGGCGCGGCCGGGGGAGGGGAAGGGGAAGGGGAAGGGGAAGGGGAAGGGGAAGGGGAAGGGGAAGGGGAAGGGGAAGGGAGGGGCGCGGCGCGACGCCCGCGCGCACCCGGGGCCGCTGCCTCCAAATTGGCTGCTGTGTGACAGCAGGCCGGGGAAGCCTCGTGCGTTCATTTGCATGCTGAAGAATATCCAGGATTAAACCAGACTGATTTTCATACAGGATTTAGGCCTGACATTTATTATTCGGTTCACAGACCTCTTGAAGGAAAGTTTGCTTTCCACTCATAGATGAAAAATCTTCTAAAATAAATAAAGGCTGGCTTAGCAGTAACAGTAAATAAATATCTTTCCGGTATTTCTTATGAATTTATCTTATATGATTACTAGACAGATGTTTGCCACCAAATTCTTATGTTTTGCTCCTTAGCAATTCAAAAGAAAAATATCTATCGCATCCAGTATGTGGCATTTGTAAATGTGTCCATTTAATTCCAGAAGTTTACTTTCCATAAATAAAATTTTACATCATGTTTTTAAAACAAAACAATCCTTTGAAAAAAACCTATAAATACATATATAAGAAAGATTTTATACCTTTCTGTCTGTGTGTAGACAGGTGCATTTTTGTACCTACTGTATGTATCAATTAGTATTTTCCAAGCAGTAAGAAAAATATGAGTAATTGTTACATGTGAGCATGCATGTAGTGAATTTATAATGTAGCACTAGTTCATTTTCGTCACGTAATAGGTTCATAAAATATTTCAGTGATGCTTAGCATTCCAGTCTTAATAGCTGGTAGCGATAAAAACTCATAACCCAATATTTTAACAAAATTTTAAATAAACCAAGCCTTCACTTGTAATGAGAGCTAGTACAATGCTTTGACTCGTCACTAATTTAAAGGAACATGTTACAATTTTTCAAGATGCTGCTCTCCAGATATCTCTTCCAATGACTTTGACTCAGGATGTCGGTACCTTCTGTGAACTGCTTAGTGTCTTGCAGGATCAGGGCCTTAATAAGCATATCCAGTTAATCATTACTTGCAAATCTCTAGTCTTTGCTGAACCACTTTTAAAACTTAGCTTAGAATGAAAACTGAAAACAGAGACAAATGCAAGCCCAGCTTAATGGCTGATTCCACAAGAATTAGAATACACTGTCATTCCAAAATATACTGAAAACACATTGGGACAAATCGCTAGCTGATGTGGAATTTCCTAGGCTATTTCATTCAGACCAGCTTGTGGCAATTTACATTAGCCAAAGAACCACATGTTTATTTTGGTCTCATATCTGTAAGGCACTGTAAAGCATCTTCAAGGGGCCAGCTCTCAGTTCACTAGTGTGAAAGAAACCACAATGAGAGATCGTGCTCAGTGGTGTTCAGGTTTGGACCCTCTATGAACACAGAGCTGAACAGGATAAATCTTAGTCATTCCTTCTGTGACTGCTGAATGCTAAATACGTATTCAAAGTAAACAGAGAAACTTCTTGCCTTTATCTATTTGGATATCCGTGTTTTCTGAAAAAACATGTGAAGACATCCATTTGATCTTCATGGACGTTCTGACAGATTATAAATTTTGTCATTTAAAAATATAATACTTGGGAGCCATATTGTTTTGTTCAGATTAGATGCACAAGCATCCACCCATGTGTACACCCATGCATTTAGGTACGTACAATATTTTTACTCCTTCATAAGCAATAACACAGATGTAAGTTATTTTTGTAGTGTCACAGTCAAGTTTGTACCGTATGTGTATACTAGTCACTTGAAACAAATAAATGTAAAATGCTAGATTTAATGCTCCTATGTTACACAAAGTGAAGGCTTCCCATATATTCCATTGTTTCATTACCTTCTGGATAATTTCCACAATAAAATTCGAGCTCTCATACAATAATGAAGCTCACTTTTAGTGAGCCTATCTTCCACTACATTGTTACACATGAAGGACAGGATTGGGCTTATATCCATTAGAAAAATTCTGTAGAATATATCTGTAAAAGGATGATGAATACAACAAAAAATATGGCTTTTTTTGGTAAGTGCAAATGCTATTTATGCATTTATGACATAATGAACAGCTAATAAGTTCTACTAAGAACATATACAATTAAAATTAGAGCATTGTTTTTTCTTTAATTTGGCTTGCAACATTTTATCTGTTTAGATATATAACCATAGAACAAATTCTTTTAAGACTGAAGGATTTATACAGCATTGATATTGTATGTTTTCTTTTGTGAATATTTTAAGGCATGTGCCAGCCCAAATAATATATATTTCTTGCAAATTAATTAACTCTATAACAGTATCCAGTAATATTGTATTTGCAGTGTAGCAGGCAATTTTACAAGTTTTTCTGTGAAAAGCTAGACTTCTCAGGTTTTTTGTTGTATACTTATGTATGGTGAATATCCATAGATATTTTGAGGCCTTACAGTGCATTATTCCTTCATCTGCAAGTAACTTTTCTGTTTTCTAATGAAATCATGTCATGAATTTGAGGATCTAGCTGATGTGCTAGCCACTTAAAATATACAGAACAAAGATTATAGTTAGTAATTATTAAAAATAGGAAACTTTTAGGCTAGGTCCCAATTAATTTCTTTAATAAAAATCATATCCAAACCTCTAGGAGGTTGCAACAGATCTTGAATGTAATTCCAATATGCCACAGTTACCAGCAGATAATCTAATGCCATTGTTTCAAAAGTCTGCACTTAAAATAAAAATGAGAGGAGAAGCTTGCTTAATCGTTCTATCAGGTGGGTGATCAGGTTAGTGGAGTAATTAGACAGACCAAACTCATTTTCAGAAACCAGTCCAATATAAGAGACATTTTACTCTCCATTCTTATCTCTAGGTAATGTAATAATAACACATAAAACACGTAAAACATCTACAGAAAGCCTTTTATTCATTTCATGTAAATAATTGGTCTTAAGGTAAGACAAGCTATCTTACATGCATGCACCCATACCACATGTATATAAAAAGCCTGAATCTTTAAAAAGTCGTATGCTAGTAAAGTATTTGATTTTTAAAATATAATATTCAAATTCCTACCAGTTCACACTGCTCCCAGGAGAGACCAAGGAAATATTAAAAATACTATAGAAACAAAAAGGATAAGATATTTGTCACTCTCGTTTAAATTGATGTATGCTGCTGTCCTATAAACGTCACATCGGATAACCCTGAAAAATTACCATGAATCTCCATAATTACGCATATTCATGATGGTGTTTTGCATAGTGGTAGCAGCAGACTGCATGGGGGCATTTGAAGGGAGGAGGGTGAGGAAAGACCGAATGATTTGACAGACTAAAATTATTACCAGCATCCTCGAAATAGACTCAGCAACAGTTCCATTTTGCTTGGTTTACAAAAACAAAACAAAGTCCCTAGCAGTATTCTTGTGATGCTTACAATTCATTAGTATTTTTGTGCTATATATTTAGCCATAAAAATTTAACAAGGATAAATTGCTGAGAAATGCCAGTGCTAATTAGAAGGTTCTTTTTATTACTGACAATTGTAAAGAAACCCCGGGAATGAGAAATCAGAGGAGTATTTTTCAAAATCGCCTTTTTTTGTTGCATTTCCAGCATCAGACCAGGGCACAAATTTCTAATTTGTTCCCATGGTATAGACGAGCCGAGTGCGAATTAAGGTGCATTGTTGTTTCTGCGCCAAATGTGAGGCCTAAGCAATATTCAGTAAACTGTTAAAAGACTATGAGAGATAGAAAGGTTGTCCTGTGCCTAGCTCAATAGCTTTTTGTGCCCAAGCGGAGAGCAGAGTTAATCAGAGGCTCTAGAAGTAATTATCGCCAGAGCTGGGGCAGTACAGATGCTTGGGTAAACAGCGATTGTTCTTGCCACAAGTTTGCGCCTAGAAACAACAATACTGGCATTGTCCCGCACTTCTCATTAGGGGGATTCGGGGATGGAGCTGAGCACGCCGAGGCGGCTGGGAAACTGACAGGCAAACTGTGCTCTGAACGGATCTCGCGTGATCCCACTACAGCAGGCTCTGGCTTTTGGCATCAGCAGTGCCAGCTGCATTGGGAGAAGCCAAGCCTGTCATACCATCTTCTCATCAAATCCTCAGTACGGAGGCAAAAGCATAGTTAGAGCTTAATGAAGAAACGAATACAAAAGAGAAGATTAGGACTTGTTAACACTTGCATTCATTTGTCCCTATAAAACCTGCAACAGAGGGGCAGCTCTACAGGATTTTTTTAAGGAGGAGAGAGCTACATTGATGAGGTGTTGCTTTTATAATTTTTTTTATAGATCTTGCCATGACCACATAACTATAACCCAGCAAATTATTTTGTCAAAAATTCCATTTGTAATAGTTCTGTCAATGACAACTGTCAGAGTCCATAAACATATACTTAAAAAATGTTGATATTAATAATATTGTACCTCTTGCGTCTGAAGTGTTTACTTACATCCTTTACTGGTACAATTGTGGGCTTTTGGAAAATAATCGTGTGGAACTTTATGTATTGTTATTAAAGTCAATCTGTTCTTCAGGACGAACGTTGACATTTGATGGCTCTAAATTACTCAAAGATCAGGCTATGAGCTCTTCTCCCTGAATAATACTTTCCTTCATGAGTAGCTCCATTGATTTCAGCAGTACTTCTTGTGGGGTAAAATGCTACTCACTGGGAGATCACAAGCTGGTCCTCTAATTCTATTTTACCCTTGTGGATTTAAAACAAGATGCCCTTAATCAGGGTCCAAACCTAAAAACCTTTTGCATATCAAATTTCTGTTGAAGCCAATGGGAATTTTGTGACTGGAGGGTTTGAAGAATTAAGGCCCCAGTCTTGAAGCCTGTGAACTCCACTATCTGCAGTGGAAGGCTAGCCTGAGCAGGGGCATTAGAAGATGAAAATCTGTATAAAGTAGCTTGTAGAACTATGTCTGCAGTAAGGACTCAGGATTTAGCCCTGCATTAAGCATGTTTAATATAAGGACACACTGAAACATGTGTCAGCTTAGGTGTTTGAGTGTGTATCACTGAAACAATGAATCAGGGAAAAATACACATGAAACACACAAAAGTATTTTTGTTAAATTTATATTGATAGATAATTTGGAGGCTTGAGATTATTTAAATGCTTACATTCATAAATCTATGTATGTGCATACTTAGATGTAGATATAGATAGATGCATGTGTACATAAAAATATTTCTATTTAAATGTCAGGGCATTTTATATGTTTCATAGCTGAGTACACTTGAAAAAAGAAGTCGAACATTGGAAACAATTCTCAAGTGTTTCTTGCACAAACACATGTACATATTTACCAGAAAGTGGCCAGGAAGTTTGACAGGCATAGTGCTACAATTATTTTCATTGTTATAAGTAATCATTCATCTGTAGAAAGGTGTGTTGTATGTAGACCTAATGTGAAGCTTGTCTTTGTTTATGCTACATTTAGCTATCTATCAACCATAGGATACCGGTAGAGTATATTTTAAATGTTAATATTCTAAAGAAAACAAAAGAACCGTAATTGAATAATCTGTTTACCATGCTGCAAAGTGTGTGTGGAATCTGTACAAGAAAGAGCCATAATAAATCTGTATCTTTAAAACCTTAGATGCATGTTTAATGAAGGTAGCCTACTGATAGAAGACAATGATGCAGAAGAATGTACACAGTATTTTGTGCAGAGAAATATCTGATTTTTAAACAGGAATTTTGCAGAAATTTTTATATTTTCTGCTTTGGCCTGCCAAATTTTGTGCAAAGACAACAAAAAGCATGCAGCTTTTTCCAAGTGTATTCTGCTATAGAAACAAAATGCACAAACATTTAAAGTATATAATAATATATAGTTTTATGAATTCTAGCATGTAAAAAATGCAAAGTCCCTAACAGGCTAAAATACTGTTTTCATCTTGGATTTCAGTATATTTATTTCCATATACTGACTGACTCCTGCTTAGGTGGCCAGAAGAGTAAAAAGTGCTTATAATGCATTTGAATTGCAAAAATAAAACCTATTTCACAAGGACTCCACCCCCTGGGATCTCAATGAATGTATGCTTTATTTTATTTTTCCAGTGTTTAGTATCATTATCAGACATCATTACTATTATTTTATGTTATTTCACAAAAATTAAAAATTAGCTTTCTCTTACAAGGAAGAGTGTTATCTTTTCAACACATAACGACCTTTCATGTTTTTTACGATTTAAGGCCTGTCTAAATTAAGTGTCTTTATTTGTGAAATACTTTCACAGATTCAGAGACACTTTAGGCAAGGAAAGCTTACCTTTAGTAATTATTCCTATGATGTTATTTGGTGCTGTATTTACTAGTGAGGAGCTCACTGTTGTGATCGCAGAAGCTATTTTTGTGAAGCTGCTTATACAGTAACAAAAACATACATGATTTTGTTGTTGTTGTTGTTGTTGTTAAATTAAACAGCAGCCCTCTAGTTGTTTTCAAGGAAGAGCAGCAAAGTTAAATGATGTCTCTAAGAGTCAGTATTGCTGTACAGTAGCATGAAGGCCAATATTAGTGCAGTTTGCAAATACAGTGAGATCATACTTTTCTTTACACAAATAACTGTGCTTTGTAATAACAGAATCTAAGTATGTTATCAATTACAGAATAGTTAAATATATTGTTAGAACTATAGCTAACATAATCATGTATACATGAGAATTATGCAAAGTACAGCTGCATTGTTTCATGGGTGATTATTTGTCTCTTAAAGAGATTCTGGTTATATATACAGTTATAAAACAGATAAAACCAGCACCTGAAAGCACTATTTAACAGATGCTAACTATTTTAGATAATATGTTATGAGATCATGCCATACATAAAATCATAGAAATTAAATATCCTGTTGGTGCCTGTAGCTAGTGCCATCATCTGTGTATGTCGTATATTTAGATACATGATTATTAGTGACAGATCTATAGAGAGAATCTTAAGACCGAGTAACCACTTTTTGAAAACTCTGTTGCTGGCCAGTCAGTAGTACTGCAACCTTCAAATTCCAGAGAGAGAATTAGCCCAAATTATTTGGTGTTTTATGCTTTAAATAGTTTTTGACAAAAAT
The DNA here is from genome assembly GCF_036417845.1 of Apteryx mantelli. Taxonomy (NCBI): domain Eukaryota; kingdom Metazoa; phylum Chordata; class Aves; order Apterygiformes; family Apterygidae; genus Apteryx; species Apteryx mantelli. The sequence goes on from NC_090020.1 coordinate 54,587,658, forward strand.
TAGATTGAATATGCAAAGTCCTTTGAGGAGATTATTGAAATATTTTCAAAATAAATTGTGTGATAATGTCCCCCTCTTGCTGTATTTTCTTTGGAGGCAACAAGATCTTTTCCCAACCGTTTAAAAAAATACAGAGAATGTTTTTAAAAATAGAAGGTATCTATGTGTGTGTGTATGTGTATGTGTGTGTGCATATGTGTATATATATATATACACACACACACCCACACACACATATATATATGCAGGTATCCTCAAAAAATTGTATCTGTAAGTTACATTACAGTGTTTTTCATGTATTACTATGCTGCCACTATAAAACTGAACAATACACTAGAAAATATCAAGCATAATCCAGAACAACAGACCTATTTTTACAGAGTTTAAGCAAAAATACCCACCACAACAATTTATAACAATTGTTGTGCTGTGTATAACAATTTGTGTTTTCATTTCTCCTTTACTAGAAAAGATAATAAATAAAGCGAAATAAAAAGCCACTAGGATAAAATATTACCGTGTTGTTTACAATGAATCATTTAATAAGGTTTTGATTATGGCATTTTTACTTACTTCTGTAGTACTCATGTGAATAATCTTCACCAGAACTACTTATTTAGTCAATGACACAAAAGGTGAGTGCAAATTGCAGAATTAGACTCCAGAAGGAATAATCCAAATCCTAACAAAATTACTGGAGCAATGCTGCAAGATACTGAATACTTTACTGCTAATCTAACATGAACATGAGCAGGATAAACTTAAAATGTATTCTCAAAGTTAAAAGACATACACAGGTTTAAGTACTTTGAGTGGGAGAGTAAATGAACAGAACTTTGTAGCCCTGGTTTTTGGTCTGTTTTTGAGCAATATGTTACTGGAAGTGATGAAAATGTGTTTTCCAAAATATCCAATGTTCATTGTAGCAAATTATTTTCTCCCAAGTACATACCATTTTAGAATGATCTTTTTAAACTTAAACTAGGATCAAGGGAAATCATTCAACAAAAATATAGGAGTCTGGGTTTTGTTATCAGCTCTGCCAGAGACATTGCTGTGAAATCTGGACTGCCTTTTAAGGCCAAATTCAAACTCAATAAGATTCATTTCCACTGAAATAAATGTAAAGAGTAACATTTATTGCCTTGTAAGATTGTCAAAAAGTGTTTAATTTGTTAATGTTTGTGTATTACTTTGAAAGTCTTTATGTGAGTAACGAGCATTAATACTGTTATTATCTTCATGGATTAATCTTGTGCATCTATTCATAAGGCTTCAGTAAGACTGTCTTCAGAGGCAGTGAACAAATTTTGCTCAGCATGGGAATGAAACTGTGAATTGTGGACACCAACTGTAAGATACTGAGATTCTTCAGCTTCTACCACATTGTACCTTGTGGGCACTAGCCCTTACTGTGTGCTTGTGTGGATTTGTGTGGACTGCCTGTTTGTGCATCCCAGCAACAGTTTCCTCTTCCAATCAGTGGAGAAGGCTCCATTCTGAATTAAGACACATGGCTATGCTGAATTAGATGAGATGGGATGACCATGTAGGTATGTGTAGAGCTGATGAATACTAGGCAATGACTGAGAAGATATTGTGTGCAGACTCTGAACAGAATAATACTGATACTGTCCAGAGAAGGTGTGTGTGCCAGTCCAGCCTATTGCGCAGAGTAGATGAAGCAATAGATGAAGGAGGTGAAACAGTTCCACAGCTTGTGTTGTGCTCAGGTATGTTTCATTTGCTTCTGTCCATGTCTGATGAACTCTACTCGTACCAATGCAAAGCAAGGCCAGGTGGCAAATTCCCAAAGCCTCAGTAATGTCTTTCAGTGAACAAAGATAATATTAATTAATGTCCAAAGCAAAGAAATTCTGGAATCCCTTGAAGAAATTTGAGGTTTCTGCCTGTAGGGAGTATTTTGGAAATACCTGCTCTTTAGTGTATTCTGCAGGCAAAACAATCACTCTTTATGAACTAGGAATAAAAGTCAGCCCAGTCAGGGTTGGTTTAGAAGTTTGCAGAGAGGGGAATGAAGTACTGGAAGCCACAATATCTTTATTTCTCCACCTCTCCTTCAAATTCACCACTGATACAGAAATCTGAATAGTAACATGGTCCGTTTTTAGACCTTGTGTTTTTCCAGCAGAGACTTCTATTTCCTTGTTTAACTTTCTGAAAATATCTGTGATAAATACTGAACTGTGCCATGGACATGTTGTGTCCTCACAGCTTTGCATGTATCGTTCAGCTTTCTATTAATTTCTATTAATTTTCATAAATGTAATTTACTATTTTCTATGACTTTGTTTTTTCTTCTTGCTCTCCATTGCCATGTTTTTTTGTCAATCCTGTGTACACTTTACTTTTAGAGGTGTTCCCCTCATTCCTTGCCTCTCACTTTCTTCATTTTGTCTCTCCTCCCTTCTTCTTTCCCTTCCACTGTATTTTCTCCTACAGTCCTACTATTTCAGTCTTCCTCCATCTTTCTGACTCTCTCTCATGCCCATAATCTTACTTTCCTTCCTGTTGCTTATATTACTTGTGATTTCTGCAATATCTCTTCACTTTGTTTCTCTACCGCCCCCACAGTCCTTTTCATTCTACCTGTCCGTTTGCTCCAGTCAGCCCTGCTTTGCAAGTCAGTCTTCATTGTCTTTCAGTTATGTCAACTCACACAGTCATGATCAGTGCAGTCGTTCTGCCTCTATAGCTACCTATATTCTCATCAGCTCTCTAGTGTTCATTCTGCAACTAGCATTTGCTCACTTGTATGCTGCCAGGCTTACTTCAGCTATACAGGACACAATAAGGCACTCAGTTGGGTGGTACAAATCTCTGGACTTTGAAGTCTAATTGGGAGCCACTTTTCTTTCCAAAGAAGTGCCATACACCCATGTGGCTGCTCTTTTGGGTAGGTAAGGACCAAAGAAAACTCTCTTTATGAGGAGAGCTTAGGCCACCATTCCTTTAGGTAGCCTAACATTGCACTCTTGAATCACAGGCTGCCTTACGAGAGCACAGCCTTCATGAGTTACGTGCTGCGTCTGTGTGAGAATGGAAAGAACAAACCAGCCCTGTATGCCACCCATGCAATTTGTCTGCCTTCCAACTGCCCAGTCATTGAGTCCAGGTTTGCAACAAAGCCCAACTTAAAGTTATCACCCAGATGCTTATTTTCAGCATGTAACTAAAATATTTATTGCAAAAGTAATTCTATATACATTGTTCAATATTATGAACAATTTATGTACTGTAGACTGTATTTTTTCCTTTCTACTCTGCAGCCTCACTTATTTCAAAGATTGCCATTAAAAAATACAGTTGTGCAATATTTCTCTATTAGATGTGTCATGGCCCAAATTCTATGCTGAGTTACACCACGTGCAATTATTAAATTCAATGAGTCACATTATGTGAAAGTCCTCTTCAAGGATCCCCATGCTAATGTAAGAAAACTGCATGCCCTCTTGAATGCACAAAATAGCCATGAAACAAAGGCCTCTGCACATTCCAGGTGCTGAGATGTGTTCTTCACACTGCTTTTCACATAGACACACAGAGCTCTAAGAATTAGTTTGGAGGGGTTATTTTCTTCATATTGCTGTGGATACAATGGCCAGAATGCCCCACATATGGAGTGCACTGGGGCAGTCGCTCCTACCCTAAAGCTGTCAGTGCAAAGCTTATTTACACTGTATGTGGGAAGGGTGAATCTCATCCTCAGTTACATGTGCACAGTCACATACTTCAGGGGAGAATTTGCCCCACTAAGTATCCCTAATCAAAGTGAAATATTTTGCAGCCTTATAAGGTTTTTCTAAGTAAATCTGTTATATGAGTGCATGAAAAATGCTTCTTTCTATTTTATGAAGGCTGGTATATTTTCAGACATGACCACATACATTTGTGTTAAATCAAATCTGCTAAGTGTGACTGTATGTAGGCTAACAAAAATGAATGCTCCAATTGTAGGCGTTGCAGTGACCTATTAGCCTGAATTTCATTCCTAAATCTTTCTGTGTTTAAAATTTAATTTAGCTACCTGCATGCTCTACCAATTAATTCTTATTTTATTTATCTATTTATTTCTGCAAGTATCTTCCCAATAAAAGATTAAGTGACACACTTTAATGAAGGAGGTTATTCTTAGCTTTAAGTGTCATGAGAAAGTCCCTCAAGTGGAAATTATTACTCAGAAGGCTCTCTTATGTAAGGAGGCTACTCACACATACAAGTTTTGGCAAGGATAGGCCCTCAGACTGCCATGAGAATCCTTACATGGATAAAGTTAGTGAGGTAAGTAATTGTTTGCAGGACTAAGCCCAGATACAATAACTGTGAATGTGATAGTAACAGAAGCAGTTTGCAGAGATGTCAGTTCTTGATGAATGTTGGTATATTTGGAAAAGGTACTTTACTCTCTGGCATTCATAAAATTTATATCATAACTGTATATTGTAAGTGTTAATATAAATATAAAAAAAACTTTGGATAATATATTTCTAGAGTGAACATAATTCACATAAACCTCAATGATTCAAAATAAAAAGAGATAGCATGAAGTGCCCAGAATTGTAAACAGTTAAGCACACAAAGTGCTGTTGACTTCTGTGGGACTGCTTATGTGATGAAAGTTACCTATCTTCCTAAGTGTTCACATTATTGTCTTCTAATAATGCTATCTCTCTTTCACAAAAAACACCAGTGCCCTTCAGAAAGAATAAAGATCCTGCTAAGGTATTAGAACATGTGAAGCCACTAAACAGCTCACAGTTATTTATATTATAAAGGAGAACACTTGTGCATTCCTGTTAATTGAGTGCTCTTCACTTAGGGTTAGACTGCTTAGACAACCAGCTCTGTCTAAGCAGTAATGTGTACTGACTCGTTTCAGAGAGACTTCTAGGAAGTCACAATTTTTTATTTTGCCCACCCCTTGCTCCAGAGAACAGTAATCTGCAGGTGACCTCTCCCAGTAGTAAATTATCCTTTACCCTTGCATCACTGCGCTGGCTAGAAAGCTTGAGAGTGTTGATGAGGCCTTGTTCATTCCCTGTGCATCTTCGCACACTCTGTGCCTGCTGCACCTGCTAAAGAGATGCAAGAGATTTGTGCTAGGGAGTTGAGAAGAACTCCTAACCATATGCAGTAAGCTACAGCTAACCTTCATTATTATTTTCTGGAACTTCCTACTCCTAGATAAAGCTAATTGAAATCCTTTCTTTCTCACTAGATGATAAAACAATTTACTGATTTTGCTTTATTCATTTCACTTTTATGTTAACACTGAAAGTGCAATTATTGTTGGGTAAAAATATAAAATCAAGACATTCCATTCACTAAGAAATATACTGAACAAGGAAGAAAAAATGTGAAAATGCCATAAGGTTCTCCACAGAATTTCCTTTAAAATTTTCCAGTCTAAGGAAAGGAACTGTAGCCCCATGCACAGGGAATGGGATGAGGCCTATGCATTCAGCAGATACTTCAAACGGGTGAGAGACAAAAGGTGCTGGAATAAATGCACTGACTGTAGAGTTCTGTACATGCACAATAATACAACTGCCTTAGGAGTCATGCTGGCAAAACCTCTCCCAATGCTGTGATAAACAGTGCAGAAGCCCATTTGGAAAACAGGACAGAAACTGAGCATATAAATTAATGCTGATAAATCGGCAATTCCTTGTAGAATTCTGTAGAAATCTTCAAGGAAAGTATGCTAAGGAGGCTATTGTAATATCCTAGCTTTGAATCTTTCTTGTTTCCATTTTATGGAGACCGCTTGCACGGCTTTAAAGGAATTCTTGAGGTCCAGCTTGTTACCACCCTTCTTACACTCATTTTGCTGTTTATGTAAGGCGGAAAAGTACCAGGCTAGCTTGTTACTTCATGCACTTAGAAAAGCAAAGGTGCTTTATATTTTGATTTAAATATAACTAAATATGTGTCCTCTAGATCTCCATTTGAAGTTATTGCACAATTTGCTTATTCTACAATATTCTTGAATTCTTTTCCTTAAAGTACAGACTCTGATTGATCTGTTCACAACATTATTTTTTAACAAATTCTCTTTTTCTTAACTACCACACTATTGTAGCACTTAGCACTAACACAGCAAGCAAGCCAGCTAGTGTTGTTTATGATCAGAACTTAGGGTACTTATTTTTTAAATGAAAAATTTCTGTTCTTTTTTTTTAAATCACAAATGCTATATGGTTTATCAAATATTCTCTTAAAATAAATTTGCAAACACTAACAGCATTTTTTAACTAAACATGTCTAGAAAAGCATTGATCCATTTTTCTGAAATGTATAATTGAGAATGAAGACAGACAGTGCTTGTTAACTAAGTCAGCTTTTCCATTTTTAATGCAAAAATCATAGCCAGAGATAGACTTCTAACGTGAAAAATGTTTTTGATTTTGGCTTTGTTGCCTCACTGAAAAAATAGAAAAATTTCACAAGAAATTAGGAAAAATACACAAATGTTGAAAAGGCCTTTCTTTCAAACAGGTCTAAATTTATTTAGATAGTTTATTTCCTCATTATTTTTTTTCTTCATGTTCTGTAAGTATTTGTTCAATATACCATTTGCTTTCTGTCTACTGCTATTCCAGAGCCAAACAGGAGATTGGATTATTCTCTATAACATTCACAAACATTCCCCAATTAGTTCCTAGTTCATGGTCCAAACAACGAATTGATCATGCTCTATAATTCATTTTAGATTGTGTTCATTTATACCATCTCTCCAAAAACTGGCCCCAGTTACTGTCTGCCATACGTAAAGGATGAGACCAAAGTACGACAGTATTGCCACAGTAAGTCAAAAACAGACAGTGTTTTCAGTTCATTCTAAATAACAAGCTTACCAGCATGCTGTTTAATTGGTCAGTGGGCTTGACACAACTGTCTGGATGCTTGAGAAAGAAAAAATACTTGTTTTATACCACAAAAATTTCTTTCTGATACCAGCTTATCAGTGAACTAATATTCAGTGCAAAGCAAAGAGTCCTGCTATTTGTATCTTACTCCCTACTCCCCCCAGAAGTAATTTGCCATTTTATGTCAATGTAACTACATGAGGCTGGGATGAGGAACAGGGGCAGAATTCTGCCTTCCTCAACATGGATATTTGCCCTCACATTCCTCCTAAAAGTGAGAGCAACATAAGAGTGGCTGAGATATAACCTTTATAGAGGATAAGTCCTCTCACTACTAGCTCCATATCCCAGGATTTAAGTGTGCAAGATGGGGTTTGAAAATAAACCCAGTTTCCTTCCACCTTCCCACCCCCGTGAACTGCCAAGATCTTCCTCCACAGCAGCACAGGCTCCTTTCGTGGTGTTCACTGAAATTCAATCTCACTGAATATCAGTGTCCAAAACAAACATCTTCCAAAGCATACTTGATTGAATATTGGCCATCCAACTATATCACTTCTTTCTTGCTTCTTCTTTGTACTACATAATGCATATATTTTATACATTTTGTGCAGAAGGTTGCTAACTTGCTTACCTCAAGCAAAGGGGTTCCACTGCTTACCTATACTAATGTGCTTTGCTGCAAAGAGCTTTGCAGGTCTTTGCTGCATACTGTGCATATCTTAGTAATAGCATATTATTAATGTTAAAAGCTCATTTAATCTGCAAGGACTATCTTTAGGAAAATTCTTTTGTTTTTCATTAAAATATACAGCATGCCAAATACTAATTATTCTTCCTTCACAGTGTTTTAACCAATCATGTGTTATTTATATCAATAAAGCATATATGGTCTCTAAATGCAACACTCAAATCAAGAAGAACATTGCTTCATAACAGAGCAGCTTGTGCCTTCTTTGGCTGCATATGCTTATATGAAACATTTGATCAGTGGTGACTGGCTTTGTTTTGCTTTGTGTTTTCTGTTTTGTAAATGCCAGTGAGAGTCTGATTAGAATGCTGAACATATCGTTAGCAACATCACTAATAAGTGAATGTTCCCTGATGCTTATTAGCAGGGTCTAGCAATGTGGTGAAATTGTCAGTTAAATGCTTGGAGTCTGAACAGAGGAAATGACAGGCAATGCCGAAGGTCCAGCTGCAGTGCATGTCTCCACTGTAGCTGGAATCACTGGAATGGTGAAACCAGTTTAGGTTCAAGGTTGCTGCTGACATTCAGCTGTCATGGCTTCATTGTCTGCATGCCTTCCCTCCATTGACACATTCAAGGGTACTTTATAACAACCACAAAGAGCTAGTCAATTGATACCATTACACTTCATGCACACACAAACCACACACTTGTTCAGGACTGTTGATACAGTCTAACATTTATTCATTAATGGAGCCATTGAATTTGCAACTTGCCCAACACTACTCCTAACAACGTAGACTTACTTGTTTAGTCCAAACATTTAGCTATGTCTTTTTGAAGTTTTGCACAGCATTCTCTAATTGAGCTAACATTATCTGCATTTTAATGCTAGGCCATTTGTGTCCAATGAAAGATTACCTGAAGAACCCTGCCATTTACCATGCCAGTTTAAATACAGGCAGTTGCAAAGAAAAATATACACAAAAGATGTAAGCAAGGAAAAAAGGGAGATATTTATTTGTTCTGAGAGCACCACGGAAATCCAATTGCTCAGAAATAGAGTCTGTAGTGAAAAAGGGGAAAGTATAAGCTTGGGTCAGGGAAGAGACAGTGATTAGCTCCATTGTTAGGGGTTCTTTGAGCTTCATTGGTCCTAAAGAAAAACCCACTAATGAATCTATTGAAGCTTGCCAAACTTTGTGTGGAAGACAACTTAAGTTACAGTGCTTATCTAAGACATGGTAGTAAAGTATGCTGATACAGAAAACAGCAAATGTGCATTTTTATTAACTGCTTTCCTCTAAAAACCATACGAAAATGCTTAAGATTGTTTATTCCACAAATGTGCTTTACCTGTAAGGGCAGCTGTTTAACTGAAAATTCTGATTTTGAGAGACCAATGTACAGAGGATAAAAATATAAAATAAACCAGGGTTGGTGTTAGGTGTTATAGGAAATTTTAAAGCTCCTCTTACTACCATTTTCAGAATGAGCTGGATGAAAGTTTATTTTCCTTGAACTTTTTTAGGATACATTTATTTTAAAGTTTGGCTTGATGTTTGATCAAGGACTTGAATTGTGTACATTCAAACCTCATAACCACAGTTAACTTTGCAAATTGTGTAGCAAAGGCTATTGCTTGCTAAATGTTCTACTCAAAAATACAGTTTTTGCTTTATAAAGGTGTTTCCTTATGTATGTTTCTTCCGATTTGCTTTCTCATATACTGTACTAGGCTGACAAGGAGAATGAAATCCGTTGTTACAGAGCTGGTGCAGCAGAGGCTGTAGCAGAGCAAACTTCCCACATGCTGCCCTGCCAATGTGCCTCATCTGATCAGGAGAGACCACCTCTAGAGGCTACAAAGTTGCTGAGACAGCCGACAGGGGTGCCAATTAGTGTCAACTGTTGCCTTAGTTCTGTGATATGGACACCTGTCCATTGGGAACCAGCCTGAGACCACCAAACTAATTTGAGAGAAAACAGTGAATAGGCACCAGCTGAAAACAATCTCCATTTACATACTGACTATCTGAACTAGTCTGACAAAAGTAGAAGGCTGTGCGTCATTGCCAATATAAGGCGAAGTACCTTTTCCAGCCCCGAACAGGAAAACATGTATTGTCATATAAAAGTATGCAGCAAATGCCCCCACTTGGTGTTCAGGTGACGGTGTTGTGATTACCCAGGAGGAGGTAATGGTTGTCACCAGGTGAGATACTACTGGCCTACCCTCTGCTGAGAATCTCCCATAACATTCAATAGGCTTAGACCTTATGAGCCAAACCTCACTTGAGGCTTCATCATTTAATCTGGATCTCGAGTAGGGAGAAGAAATCCCAACCACTCAGTCTTCAGTGGGTCAATTAGTAGGTTTTAAAATCACCAGATGGGATATCTAGTAACCTGCCTTAGCAAGGGTCAAAAGAAACTTTTCTGAGGAGTGGTCAGAAAAATCTTGCTCTGGCTGGCTAGCTTTTTGCCTTTTTCATAGCCATAACAGGAGAGAACTGGTGGCCAGAAGCCTAAATTCTTAAAGTGTTACAACTCAAACAGAGGTTCAGCTTTAACTTGTCAAAAACCCAGTGCTGTTGAAAGCTATAACAGCTGTTCCTTAGATATACAGTATCTGGTAGTAGATGGTCCCTTTACTGATTTTATAAATAGAATTGAGGCTACTTAATCCCACTTAGTCTGTATAATCCTTCACTTGTACGTCCAAGACAGTGAAACAGTTCCTGTATTCAGTCATGATCATATTACCAAAGGTTTCCAAGTTCATTATCATGTGCTTACAAGTGCATAAGACTTGAATTTGCAAAAAAAAAAAAAAAAAAAAAAGGCACCAGTGTAACTGAATAGGTTTAACTGAACCTCTTTATCCAATTCTACCAGTTTTCCTCAGACCATTGCATCTTGATATAGAGATGAAGCCAAGGATTTCCCGTAACTTACAAGGAAGCCAAAGTCTGAATATATGCATTGACTGAGTTCCCATTGCTCTACAACGTGTTAGTCGATTTCTGGGAATTGATCTTGCCAGACGTTCGGGTTTAACCTGAATACTGTGTGTTCCCAGAGAGTTTTCAGTTTTCTGGGTTACAGTGCAACTTGGATCCTTAAAAGCCCAGATATGGTTAGTGTCCTCTTGTAAGAATACTAATACATTCTCAAAAGGATGTTCCATGTTTCATATCCTCTCCCAAACTCTCTTTGAAACAGGCAAGAGAAAAAATTCAATTGGTATCGCAAGGAACACTCCTCCTGGGCCCCAAGGAGATGGAAGCATGAGCTACATTGTGCATCTGACTCGGTTCACAGGAGATGATTTAGGTAGCACCATGATTCTGATCCAAGACACTCTGGTGACAGCAATGAATGGGCTTGGACCCAGATAAATCTGCTGGACTACTCCTTGTTCTATGTTTTTGGGGAGGATTAAGAAAAGAGAAAGCAGGGCTAAATTACTGTAAAATAACAACAACAACAGCAAAGAGCATCACGGTAGTACGGCAAGGTCATCTGCATAACAAATTTACACTTGGTATGTATGTGCAAACACGAGTATACTACAAAAACACAGCAGAACTTACCTAGCATATGTGTGGGTGTTTTTCTAGCATCAGCATCTGTATTTCTGGATGAATCACCAGTCCATGTTAGTCAAAAACAAAATCCTAAATTTAGGCTTCTGAGTCTGATTTTGCTTGTTTTGAAGGTGCTGAAAAAGCAGCAATTCCTATTGGCTTTAATAGGAGTTGCAATAATCAACATTTTGGAAAATCAGGTTATTTAGGAGTAAAATTTTCAAAAGCCCCCAAACAGGTTTATAGGAGAGGTAGTATCTTTTATTAAACCAACTGACGTTGAAAAGACAGGGAAGCTTTTAGGTTCATGAACTCTTCTTAAGGTCTGAACATAATAAACAATATTATCTCTTCCTGTAAACTTTGCCTCATGCACAGAGGCCATTATGACCACAAAAAAAATTATCACCAAACTGACTCAGAGAATTTAAACATTTTATTTGTAGGGGCCTAAATTTAGGCTCCAGTTTTTGACTGGCATGACCATAGTACATTCTGGCTTAGGATATTCCTGATTTATAGTGTTTGTGTCTTGGGATAAAACTGGTAACTGTTTTTTCAAGACTACATTATTCTTCTGGTTCTTCCTATTTTCTTTTCTTCTTATATTCCATTTTTTCATGAAAAAACTTATATTTCAATGGCTTTTTTTCATTTTGTAGACCTAGCTCTGATACTGATAAAATCAGTGAGACCTACATCACTGATGTCTGAAGAAGTATGACAAAACCCTATTGTTTGGATAAAATATACCAAGCAAAGGGTCTTCTTGTGATTTTAAAGGCTAGTTTATGCATCATTTTCTTTCATAGTTAAACTTGGGTTCTCACCAACACAACTCATTTGCTCTCTTCTACTGTTTAAATAAGGAGTAAACACAATAACGCAACACACATTCTTCTGTACAGATGAGGCCATTTGTTAATAAAGGAAGTGTTTAACTGCAGCAATATTGCAAAAATAATGTTTGGACTTTTGTGAATGAAGGATAGAGAAGAGAGTTTTGTGCTTAACAGCTCTGGTGGTCTTGACACACTGACGTAAGTTATATCATAAACCAAGCACTCTAATTCCCATCCCATTTTTTGACTAAGAGGTCTATATCTGCCTTAATGTAATACTGATTATTTTTCTTTCTGCTATAGCATGCTAATTAAACCAAGCCTTACTCATATATTGTCGAAGGAAGGTTAATTAACAGTAGTAAAAATCAACCTTCTGAAACTCAAACTGCAATTAGACCAGATTGTAACATTTTTTCAGCTGTAATAGACACATTTTGTGTTGTTCAAAACTAGACATTTTAATTACATTATCTGGTTCTTTAGAAAAAAAGAAATCATTTTTAAGAGATAAAAGACTCGCTGGTATAATTTTCTTTTACCTTTCAACAGCACACAGCCAAACCAAGCAGTTTATAAAGAAGGGCTTCAGATAATATTTTGTTCTTCCAGATTAAAAAAGGGTAGGGGGGTGGATAGGGAGAGAAGACGCAAAGGGGGTGGGAACAGCTTACTATCCTAATAGTACAGTCTTTTATGGAAGGATTGCTGAAATACTCTTTGAGTTTAGTCTAGAAGACTTATTTGATGGGTTTACCCAGTAATTAGCAAGATCCATAATCAAGACAACTGATTCATTTTTTTACCGGGGAATCTAAGAAACTGAACACATCTGTTACAGCACACAGTCAAGCAGTCTACAACTGACTTGCTTTGTCACAGTAATGCTAGTAGTGTCTGGCAGGAAGAAAGAAAGATATCAATGTATTAATAACTAAGTTTATGTAAAAATAAAGCATCTATCCTATAGGAATAATCACTGTGTTGTATTACTGAATTCAGTGGCCTACAGTAGAGTTAGCAATAAACACAACTAGGCATTTTGAGCTATGTCTGGTATAGACAAGTAGCTTGTGATATCTCAAAGTAGGCTCAAAATTAACTCATTTTTAATATTTAACTTGAGTAATTTGCAGATTGGGCATGATTTGAGCTTTTCTTTTTTTCTAATCTTGTGGCAGATAACCCTGTTGACAACTTTAGTGTTTCAGGGTTGTTTATTGTTTGGCTTGTTGTTGATGCTTAGTGGAAGAGACACTTTCAGGTTCTGTTCTAGGAACCTCAGGGCTCTCTTTTAGGCAGTTCAGCCTAATGGAATTAAGGCTGACATGTTTCAACTCTATTTCTTTATAAAATAAACATAAAACAATGGTTTAGATTTCTAATAAAACTGTTGAACCGTGTGAGACTCAAACTTTCCCTGTTCCTTTACACATCTGTAAATAAAGACCATAAAAGAAGAGTACAACAGGATAAATCAACATGAATTTGAAATCCACTGCAGCATATTAAATGGCGCAGTCTCACTGAAAGAGAGGGCGACCCCGCGGCTTCTTGCAGTTTGAAGCTAATTGTTTTCGTCAGGATGGGAACGTCTGGAAGTCCACTGCAGTGTCCCACCAGCAAGGCTTCAGTAACTGAGCCGGCCTGCAGAGAATGAACCCACTTTGTAGCGACACAGCGGGCTCAGACACCACCTATTCTGCTCTCCAAACTGTCATGCATAACAACTTCATTGTGCTAAATTGAACTTGAAAGCAACCAAAGGCTATGAGAAGGAGAGGCTATGAGAAAAGCGTGCTGTCAGCGCTGGCAAAGGCTGACCTGGAAAGTAGGCTCAGAGACAGGAGAATAAAAGACCAGGGCCCATGAACACAGCATATTGTTTCATTTTAAAGTATGATTCCCATACCAGCGAAAGTAGCAAATGTGATGTAAATTTATTTAAATAGATTCCACTGCTTAAAAGTTTGCCAGCCGCTCTTATCCAACTTTCCCAGCTCTCTGATTCGTTACTTACAGTGGGAATATAATGACATATAGTCATCATTGTAACAGCTTCTTTGCAGGGGCACAATGATGATTAATAGCTAGCAGCAAATTTTCACATGGGCTCTGAAGCACTATAGCGTTAAGCAGCCACATACTCCCAAATCCCCCTTTTCTGTTCCACTGAAAAGTCCTCTCCTTGTACCTTGCAGATATGAACAAAGCCTGTCTTAATTCCAATCAGCTTTTCCTCATTCAAAGAAACTTTCTCTTTTTCATAATTGATTCATGTGCATTTTTTCAGTCTTTCACTGAGCCTGAGACTTTTTTTTTCTGGGGGAGAGAGGAAATCATTTCAGCAATAATTCGTTTTGTTTTGTTTTGTTTTGTTAACCCCTCCAAAATATTTTTCAAGCGATTTCTCAATTAGTTGAGCTATGCATATTTAAAAAAAAGAAGAAATACAAAACCAGAAAAGAAGCCTTAACTTTCTCTGTCTTGTAAGATTATTAACCAGTAGCACTGAGGGATGAGCTCAGAGAAACAACTCTAGTAAAGTAAGTCAAAGGCCGGAGAGCAACAACAATAAGCTACTTCTATTTATTGTATCAATGTCCATTCCCATGAGAAACTTGCAACTGAAATTTGAATGGATTCATTTTTCTGTACAGAATTATTTTAAAGATAGCCCATTTAGAAATATTTTATTTTTTCTTTTAATGTTTATTCATTGCTGTTTCATACTTTATTGGTTTTCCACAAATGTCTTTTCCACATATAGAAAAAAATACTCCTAGGACTGATTCAGTCTTCTTTTCATCAGTTTCACTCTACTATAACTACACTTTGAGGGAATTACTCCTGATTTACACCAGAATGAGCATAAGACAGGTCCACAGGATTCCATTTTGATTTTTATTTGGGCAAATACTTTTAAAGACAAAGGAAAATTTCAAAGAAATATTAGATGACTAGAATTTACAATGAATATCAATCTATTCTGCCACTCCTGCGGAAGAAGTTTGTTATGATTCTATAGCTCTACATATGCCTAACATACCCAGTTAATGTTTAACTGATACACTTTGCATATGATTGGTGTCTACTCATGAACTACTGTATGCCAAATTTGATCTGTCCAATCCAGGAGAGTATTTACTAGCCATTTGCATATTGGATAAAATGTAGACAAGAATGGCTTTTGAAGTTAGCATAATATCTAGGAATAAATAGCATTTGCTGAAATGACTTTATACAATATGTGAGATGAGAAAATAAATATATATATGTCATCAATCTTTTTTTCATAGACATCAAGAAAACACTACAGTCAAGTTGCCCATAAATTCAGCAAGTTTATTTTCTAGAAGAAGCTAAAATTTTTACCTTAATTTTGCTTCCAAAATATTCTTTTGAGAAAACAGAAAGTATTTGTGAAATTTTTCACTTGAACTGAATGAAAATTTTCAGATGAAAAACAAGTGAAAAATTTTGCTTCTGAAACCAAAACTTTTTGTCAGATAAACAGGTTGGCAGATTGAGTTTAAAATTTTATTGCTAATTTCTTAGAATTACTTGGGATATAGAATGGCATATCAAAATCTCTCAAGAAATCAAATTTCTACTCAATTTCTTTGTGTTGCAAGATTTGGCAAGCAGGTTTTCTCCTTCTGTTTGTCTCAGAGATTTTTATTTTGATGTAACTTAGCAGAATTTTATCTGATTTAATACAGGTGACTTGAAGCTTGAATCAGGCTTGTAGAATTTTTGCCAAGTGTTAGTAATGTTCAGTAAGTAGAAGCTGTATTAAAAAGCTGGGCTTCTTTTGCTGTGTTTTATCTAGTGTGTGACATTCCTTTCCTTTAACTGAAGGATATACTACATGCAAGAAAATATTGCATTATTTTCTACAAGCAGTTTCACTTTACTGTGTTTTGACGTTTAATCGAAACAGTTAAAAACAATGCAAATTTTAATATATATCAGTAACTTGTATTGAATATTCCTTGTGTTAGTTATTAGAGACTATCATTAAGAATATTGCTGGAGCAGTAGAAACCTAAAACTGCATATGGATGAGGGTGGTCCATTCATTGGTTTATGAATCCCAAGTTCCTCAGAGTCACAAATCTAACTGGTGTCGCCGAGTGCTGTGTTTTGTATATGGACCTCTGAGTTAGCTGCAAAATATGTAAAATCTTATGTAGTCAGGGAACTCTCCATTGATTATGCATCTGAAAAGCCATATGCATGTTGTTTATTGCAGCAAATACATGGAATATGTACACACTCCTGATAGACTCAGACAGCCATATGTAAATAACTGGCATGTGGGGCTAAAATCTCAAATGACATACCTTTTTCAGGATGTTTCAGCATGTGCGCTTTCAACATGTCAACATGTTCATGCATCCTAATGTGACTTTTGGAGGACAGCAGAATCCCAGCATAGTTAGGGTTTTACAGTTAGGAGGTTTATGAAAGCATACATGTTCCACATTTTAGTCCTTTGTATGTACAGGCTTCACAGAGATGAGCCTAATGTAATTGAAATTTTAGATCAGGAAACTCCTTTCACCAACAGTGTCTAGCAATTTCTGGGGATAGTTCGTATTACCTAATTTGCTGAAAATATTAGATAGATTTGACCCAAGAGCAAGACCAAACATTCTTGATCCTTGTGGAAGTCTAGACCAGAATGTGTAAACCTTAGCTCTAAATCTCAGGCTCATAACTCTAGTGTACCTTATCATATATCTTCTGCTGTATTGTGAGTTACTTAGCCACAGACTTGGTTCAGCTATCTTCTCTCACTTTGAAGAATGTTCATTCACCTTCCACCAGCAATCTTGAGAGATTTTGATGTGCACCAACCTTTTTCATGGTTTCCCCAGCAGAGCCCTGTTCATAATCAAACAACACACATCTGACCAGTACAGCAGTTGCCTATATACAGATTAAGTCTAGGGAAACATTGAAGTATTTTTACTTGCTTTTAGTGGGAAAAAGGTCTAATTTTGCCATCTGTACTCATGCTGAGTAGTAACTTGCCTCAAGATTTCAGTGGAAATCCTGCTGGTGTAAGTTACCATTAAGCAGGAACAAGAGTCAGAATCTCGTTCTTTGTTCTTTTGGGAGACAAGTGTTCACATTGTTTCTCTTCCACTAACTCTCATTTGCTCTTTATAAATATATTGCTTGCCTCTTTCTACTTTCAACATTATTAAACTTTTTCTACTACTTACTCTTCTTCCCCAAAGCCTGCTTTCTCACACAATTCCTCTCTTTTCTCCATGTGTATTTATTCTGGAAACCAGAAGAACCTTTCTTATTCCCTGTCTATTGCCACTATGGTCCTGGCTTGCCTTTTTCCATACTCTTTGAAATCTTTATTTCCCACTGTTGACTTCCATGCCATAGGTGGTTCATGACTCAGTCCTTTTTTTGCTTTGTTTCTTCAGAGCAGCCTTCCAATTCATCTCCTCTTTTTGAGTGTGGTGACGACATATAGGCTTGCATGTCCTCCATTTTCAGCAGCTTTTATCATCTATTTAAGGTCATGATGTTATGTAGCAGTGCCACACTCTCTGTGCATCAGAGATCTCAGACCTGATGTGCCTACTAAAGTGGTGTAATTCTGCCTGTAAGGGCTCGCTCTTATAAGGAAAAAATGGGTCTGTATAGTCCTTCAGTTCTTCCTATCTTAAATTAAATTTTCTCATTCCAGATCTACACAGTTGCACATTTCTGAGTTATTCCATTTTATTATCCAGTTCCAGATCACTACTTGTTTCCTCTGTGGGCTGTCAACCTTGTGAGGAACCTAGATTAAATATCTGGATTCAAACTGTGCCAAAGCTGGTGAACAAATACATTTAATTGTCTTGGGAAGGAGCACTGTGAATGTATTGGCATTATATTTTGTGCTTAGCTTCAGCTGCAACAGCCTCTCTTGAACAAAGAAGCCAAATACTGTGAAGAAAACCCATTTCAGTCTACCAGTATCCAGAGAACAGGTTTTTAGTCCTAAATCTCAGCTCTAAAAGAATTGTGAAAGATAAAAGTATCCTGCTGAAGATTGCCCTAGAATAAGTCCCTATCTGCTATTTTCTGATTGTTATTTTTGCCCTGGGTTCATGCATATTCTTCAGGTCATCAATAAGAGCAATAAATCATAAGTATTATTAATATCATAGATAAGACACTCATGACATCATGTTTTTGAATTATTCTTTTAGTCTCTTGCTGACAAGTTCTCTTAATTGCTCTGAAGGCAGTCAGTGCTTTCTGCCTAGAATTCAACATTTCCTGTTTTCCTCACTCTCACCTTTAACCTTTTACTTTCTGACTTTATATGATCATGGATCACCAGCCATTGTATGCCGATCCAATAAAGGACCATCTCATAAAGGCATCTCCTCCTAAGTATGATGCATCTTATTCCTCCAAACTCTTAAAGCAAATAGTCCTCCACAAAGAAAAAGTAGTTTGTATCCTTTAGGAAATTTGGAAGGTAATCTTTCATTCATTATGGGTAGAGCCAGCATATGTTGCCTCTTGTCAGAACATCATGCAAAACAAAGCTTGTTAAAGAACATGGGATGGAGCTGAGGGTACTGCAGGGAAGTTACAGTAGGAGATGTGAGAGAAAACTGAAGGGAATTATTGTGGTGGGAAACCTCTGTGTCTTTTGTTGGGGGAGGAGAAAAGGCTCAGGACATGGGGAAGGCATGAATTATTACAGATGATGATAAGAAGGAAGAGTAGGGAGATGGTTACTGGAGATACAAAAAAGAAACAGTAGGAAACTTGGTGTCTTTCTGTCTTTAACTCACAGAAAACAATTGGTTTACATTTTTCACACTGGGAAAGGATTTAAAAATGATTCAAAAGAGACATTGAAAAATTGGAGAAGGTAGAGCAGAGGGCTGCCATGATGATCAGAGTGTTGGAGAACTTGACATATGGAGAGAGTTTGAAGGAACTGGGTTTGTTTAGCCTGGAGAAGAGAAGGCTTGGGGAATCACAGTCTTCTAATACCTAGAAGGTAGTTATAGAGAAGGAGTCTTCTTCTCTTCACCAGGATACACAGTGGTAGCAGAAGGGGCAATGGGCACAATTTGCTTGAGGTAAAATTCTGTCTGGATATAAGAAAGGAATTCTTCTCTATGAGAACACTTAAACGTAGGAACAGGTTGCCAAGAGAAGTGGTGAAATCTCCTTTTGCTAGAAATATTAAAGACTTGTCTTGACAAGGCCATGGATAACCTAATCCAAGGCCCTGCTTTCAACAGAAGGTTGGACCAGATGATTTCCAGAGGTCCCTTCCAACCTAGACTTTTCTATGATTCTATTATTCTATCTTCAATCCATACTAGAACCAACTTTAGCATAGGGTTAAAATCCTAGAATAAATCTAATTTTATGTTAAGTTAGCATACATATAAAGTAGCATACACATAAAATATCAAAATAGAAACATGTATTTTCAAATTGCATTCATTTTGCAAGGGTAAGTTGTTTGGTGATTCTAAAAAAAATCAGAGCTCTAATCCCAATGTCCTAGGTTCTTGATACAGCCATTCTCAACTCTTACACGAAATCTCTGTCTTGTAGGTAACTCTGCTAACTTATGTGTCTCAGTTTTCTGTTCATCAAGCAAGAATAAGATACTGTGAGCTTCAGTTAATGTATATAAGTGACTTTGATGAAAATGTTTCTTACAAAAGCAATCAGACAATATAATTGTATAAAAATTGAACTTTAATTAAGTTTTAACTGTATTCCACTATGACTATGGTCACTACACCTCTTTTATTGTATTTTCCTTTTGATTTTAACTCCTTACACTCACTTTATTTGTATTTCAAGTCCCCCAATCTCACTTCTATTGGTTTTACCCATCAAATCAGATACCTTCCATTTTGTGGTCTCTCTTTTGCTATTCCTAATCTTATCATTTGTCCTAAAACAGGTGATCATTTCTCACATCTACTGTAGTGGGTGTACTTTCAACCTAATCTCCACTTGGAACTGATCGTTCTCTATGGCCTTTCACACCAAATCCCCTTTCTCTGATGATGTCTTAATTTCTACCCCTATCTCATGCCCTTTCCAAGACTTATAAGTTGGCAATGTCTTTCATTTTTATAGTGCATTCTACTCTCTACTTGTGAAAATATTACTTCTATTGGCATTATTGTCTACAACTGTTTTTTTATACTGTAAACTCTTGATCTTTCTTATCATCTTTAGTATTTGCCTCTTGTAAGACTACAAACATTACTTTTATCTTCCATCTCTGAATTCTCATGTTCTCTCTTGCCATGGAATTAAGAAGGCCAGGTATCAAGTGATTTCCCTCTTTTGCATATCTTTTAAATTGTACTATTACTTCTGTAAAATGACTGTGCTTCTTTTGCATGATCAGGTGCTGATTTTTACAGTCTTTCATGCCTTTTCTGCAACATCATGTCTTTCTGTGAAATGCCATTCCCACCTCCAAAGAATTCACCAAATCCTTCAAAAACAGTTTTCTTCTCTCTCCTCCCTTTTTTTCCATCTTTTCCTGTCAGATTTGTACTCCATTTCTTCATGGACAAAACCTTCAAAGGACTTAAATACTTTAGTTTCTCCCTATTTGTCTGGTCTTATCTCCTTTCCCAACACATTTGCTCTATTAAAACCTGATGGTTTTGTGCCTTTATCCTACTCTCATCTTCAGGCACATGGTGTGCTCTCAGTGGAGAAGAGGCTGGTAGCAATTATTGGAGAAGACGAACTACAGTACAGGAAGACTGAAAGAGCTGTTTACTGTAACTTCTCATGCTCCTCTCCTGGACAGGATTCTTTTTTCTGCACAGAACACTTCAAAGTCTCTGATCACCTTGAAACTCTCTGTTTGAGAATGGTGAATTCCTTTGGCAGGCTAGCTGTTTACTCAAGAAAAATTGAAGAAGAAAAGAGGAAACAATTAAAAAACATCCAAATGCTAATGGCTCTGTCTCTCACTTTCCTGAATCAGGCTTCATCTCTCCAACCTATTTTCCTCCTTCAGTAAGTAGTGCTGGTTTATCTGCTAGTGTGATGCCTCTTTCAGTGCCACACTTCTGAATGGAGCTTCCTATTTCAGCTTTTAAACAGTTTTAAACAAAACCCTTGGGTCTGATTTCCTCAAATTTGCAGCAAATGCTAGTTTTGCCAAAAAGACGAGACTAGAGAGAAAGTGCTGCAAGAAACCTCTTCATACTCTCAGTTACAAGCCTGCTGGAGGCTAAAATAGCCTTTGATGTAACTTAGATCAGCTAAAGATGATCTTGGTGATCTCTCTGGATCCCATAGGAACCATTGCATTGTCTAAAGATCAGGGCAATGATTAAACATTTTGCCCTCTCCTATCTGCCTGGTCACTATCCCTGACATACTCCTTACCTGAAGAAGAAATGGCAAATGGTAGTATAGAGGACAAAGTCACCATTGCCAAACTTGTAGGACATAGCTCTTGATTTAATATTTTTTCTAGGTTATGAGCACATTGCTATAAATATAATTAATAAGAACATGGCCTCATTCTTTCAGGATCCCACCAGAGCAAAGTTACACATGTAACTCAAGTTTTCCAGATGAGTCTCAGCTTTTTCATATTAACCTACTCTGTCAGGTACTGAGGACAGAAAATACCTGTTTCAAAAAGTCATAGAACAACAAGTAACCATTAGATCCAGGAATCATCTGGATATTAGGTTTCCTCATGTAATGATGAGAAGGAATGAAAGATGCCCGCTGAACATGTATCTTTCTCTGAGAAGGAAAGAAGTAATTGTGGAAAGTGAGGAAAGTGTAGGTGAAAAAAAAACTGTAGTATTTATCCAGCCTGCCAAGGCTGGCACCATCACTTCACAGTGCAGACTGGACAAAAGTAGCCCTTGACTCACAACTTTCTATATATATTTGAATGATCCACACATGAAATATCAGAGGGAATGTCCAACATAAAAGTGATTAAAGAAGCTTAGGTCAGGTCAAATATAAAATATAAATAAATACATTACTAAAGAAAATAATGGATACTCTAGATTTCTGTGCAGCAGAGGCCCACCAGACACATGGAACAGTGTAATAGCATTGCCTCAAGGAGAAATTTGGTTTAGGGACTCCAGATGGACAAAGACCTATTCTTCCAGATTTCCATATTTTTATTTGCTTATTTAGTACTGACAGTATGCTTATTGACCTACAATGCACAAAAAGAATCCTTTCTATTAACTGATATCAATAACAATAAAATAATGTCACACTTACATGGAAAATGGCACAAAAATGGGAATAAATTTGGCATGAGGAAAGGTGATTATTTTTGTCTCCTCTTGTAGAAATTGCAGAATAAGTGCCTTTTTAAGATGAAAGAAAGTGAAAAGAGTGTTTTTTTTCCAGTTACACTAGAAAATTCAGATGAACTGCACCTTCTTTTTTACTGAGGCTAGCTTCTTTTTGAGCCAGGCTGGCTCACGTAGTCAGAGAAATAAGAGAATTACTGTGCAACTACAATCATGTGACTAACGTATACGATTTGTCTCGATGAACCAAGTATGAACTTGAATTACACAGAATGGCATGATGTAGGGTTAAAACAAACCTGTAGAAAAACAGACAGAGCAAAAAGCTTTTAAGGATGGCTTGTGAACACAAACAAACCTCGCACAAATCTGCTGAGTGCTAGTTCATGGATGCAATTCAAGACATGCAGCAATCTAAATTGGGATGGAATTGGACAAAGAGTTATGGATGTAGACCATTCTCTGTAAAGATTCTCATTTTGTGTGTATTTTCTGCTTTTTACCTGAAAAATAAATATCATGCCTGAGCCACCTTAGTTTTTCAGTGTGAAAAACTTGTGCTCTGATGCAGAGATTCTAGTTGCTTGTTGTTTGGCACCTCCAGGAAACAACTTCTGTGAAATACCAGGAATAATATAAAAATGGAGCATCACTGTCAAGCTATCAAAAAGAAATCAAACTTTCAATATGTAGGTAATAATGCTACAATCTACAAAGGTGCTGTAATATATTATGTCCAGGATGGTATGTTATAAATCCACTATTTTTCTAAACAAAGAATCTTTGAAAAGACAACCTTTCAACAGAAGTCTTGGTAAACTTAAACCAATGAACTTAATAAAATTGGACCTGAATCTATTCTTAAATCTCATAAAATTGCCTACATTTTGACATTTTCTGTATTGGTTCATGTTTCCCTATGGAAATATACCAAAGACAAAAATAGAAAAGTCTTGAAATCTTTTTCATGCTTTTGGTAAGATACTTTCTTCAAATAATGTTTAACTTGCAATAACTCTTCAAGCCATGTAAAACAGAGTATTTTTAATTTCTCTTCTTTCTCCATCCTCCAAACAGTTGTTAAAGGAAAAAGAAAGCAATTGAAGTTTCACCTACATGGTAGACAACTCAATTTGTTGTTTTGCTGCAAGGTAATCTATACATGCCAGGGTGCACAGTGAGGTCTCTGTACTTGTTATAACAGAATTGCTTCAAGGTGAGGTTTTTAGTTGCAGAATTTAAAGTTTGATTTCCTTTTTGATGGAATATTAAACTTTTTTAAATAAACTGTTAATTTGATATGAATCACAGCTTTTGTTTCTTGATATAATAGCATTTCTCTATTATGTAAAATATACAGAAACTACAATTTTCTTTTCTATTCAAAACAGCCTTTCATTGAAGTTCATGTGAATAGGCTAATCTCAGAAATTTTTATAATCTTATAAATTCTATATCTTTTTTCTGCTTGTCACATTTCATATGAATTGAAAAAGTGTTTAGCTTAAAGGTGTTATGAGTGATCATGCACACCACAAAGCAACTTATTTTCTCAACTTTTTGGTCAGATAACATTTTCAGATGATTGAGATTGTGTCCAATTCTCTGTCAAACAGAAAAAGAATTGATATTCTATCAAAAATAAAAGCAACGTTTAACAGACAAAAGATTTATCTTTAGCTAGTTAAAAATCACTACCTTTCTCTCAGGAGGATAACTTTGCTAATTATATGAAACATGCTTCTTTTTGCTGTCGCTTCTTCTCCTTTTTCCTCAGTTTGTCTACTATTCTTTATTTTTCCACGTTTACTGTTCTTTAGATTTTTATAAAGGGATGGGGGGGAAGGAGATTAGACCATGTCTATGTTCAGAACTAGCTTCAATACTCTTTATTGTTAAGAATGTAACCAGATGCTTAACTAAAATGTTTGATCCTCTGTGTTTCAGTCAAAGCTCCTTTTAAATCATAGATAAAGCTAGGTCAGAGGAAAGGCATTCGCCTGCTTTATGAACTGAGGAAGTAATCTGGGTGCATGTTTTAGAGATATCTAACTCCCCACATAGGAATAAAGCTAAATCTAGAGCTGGTTTCAGGTTTAATAACTTTCACTGAAAGTTGGACCTTCTGAAATCCAATGCAAGGTAGAACTCACAAATGGGGATTTTGTTTTGTCAAGGACTAATTGCACTAGTCAGTTCAGTCCTAAACCTTTATATATTCCCTTACCCACCCTTACCTTGTACAGTATTGCTGTATTCAAGTAGTAGAATTTTATGAACCTCTATATAGTGTTAAACATCGTTTACATATGTTTGCATGTGTACAAATTAGTTTTATGACACTTTGTATGATTTATATCAATCAAGAAGGAGTTAGAGAAATCTTTATTTCTTGTATTATAGCAGGAAATCTGAAGACAAATGATACTAATGGTGTGGCAACAACTTAATTTACATGCTACTCTTGAGGTACAATGGCTGCTTTGTTGTGCATGTTTGCTTTTATGTATGTTCTCTGTTACAGAGTGGTATAAACACAGTAAAATGATTTAACATCTTTTCTTGCATGTTTTTGTCAAACAAAATAAGATCACTTGCTATTATAATTCTCCTCCCAATACTGATAAGCTTCCAAAATATACCCACTATATTTTTACGTATCTTACATGCTGTAACTATGTGAGGTAGTTATATACGCATATATATTCTCCCTTCTCCTCTCCAATGTGCCTTAAGCCATTTGGCCATGATCCACATCTCACCAAAATCAATGAAAAAAATTATACTAATTTCATTAGGTTTTAGAACAGATCTGTAGGGAACCTATCTAGGGCAACGTAAGCAGAATGTCATCCTTCACCAACAGTACACTTAGTTTTTCTGTTTTAATTTTTTCCTTACTTGGCAGCACTCTTTGTTGTTCTGCTTGCATAAGCTCCACAGGTTGTGAATCAGGGCATCAGAACGAACAGTCAGCCTCCTTTGACCTATCCACTGTCCATCTCAACCTTCAGATAAGACCTACCATTAACACTGGGATGGAAATATTCATAAGAACACTTGTCCTTGTGCAAGATCCAGCCAGAATGCTGCCTGTAGGCAGGAGATGTTTCTTTCCTAGAAGGTCATGTTGCTTCTGGATATGAAAACCTGAAAAGTTTCAGATTGTTTAGGCATGCTTCAATGGATTCTGTGCCACTCTGAAGCTTCAGAAAGTCTCCAGAAGATCTCTGAAGACAACATGGATACAATCAGCCAGCTCTAATTATAGGAAAAGCAGGGCAGGAGACTGCCAGAGTGGCAAACAGCAGTCACCCCTGCTTGCTTTGCCTGTGCCTGAATCCTGGAAGACCAGGCTGTCTGCTGCTTGCGTGACAAAGGGCCTGGTCCTTGAGGACCATCAGTACTGGGGCTGAGGAAACAAAAATCACAATCCCTCTCATCTTTTTTGTGCAGGAGGAAAAGCATTCTCAGTTCTTCAGGGTTCCCTTAAGAGCTATGCCCTAATTACATACTTTTCTTTATCTGGCCACTGTTACAGGGTGACAGAGTTCAGCTTTGCCTTTTTTCTCATGGCTGAGAAACTGGTACCTAATTTTGTGTGTGGAAGATAGTCACAGAGACTGCTCATGGTCAATGCTGACTAGTTCTCTTTACTTAAAGCACTACCACAGACAGCCTCTCTTAAGTGGGGGAGTCAGGCCAGTCCACTGGACAGAGAATGTCCTCTCCTGTGGATCTTCGTGTTTAATTTTTAAGGAAAAGTCAGTGCCATCCTACCCCTGGAGGCTATAAAGATATCTCTGTTTTCTGATGTTTTATTCTTGACATTGTATGTGTAACAGTGCTTTAGAACCACAAGTAAATCTACTTTGAAGTGTTTGTTTTCCCTCTTCCTTATCCCTAACCTTATCAGGGGTTCCTGAGGGAATTAGGGAAGAAGGTTTCAGATTGGTAGTTTTGATTCATTTCCTTTCTCAGGAGCTGGGAGGTTACGCAAAGCAAGGACAGTCTTCTAAAATCAGGTCATATTTCCCCACAAATTGGGGAAGTTTTTCTTGAAAATCTACAGCAGAGTCAGCCTCTAGGAAACTGTGGAGAGGAGGGAATATTCCAACACTGTTAGTGGATACCTTTAAAAATCAAGAATCAGCTCCCCCTGATTCAAATGATATCAATTTTTTTTTAGCTTATTTTAGAATATTAAACATAGAGTTCCATTTATTCTCTGTCTAATGTTTAAGTCTTTAGAATGTATCCAGGTCACATTATCCAGCTTTTCCTTGCAAACATAAATCTCAGATTTTAAAACAAAAAATAGAGAACGTCTTTTATGGTTGTTTCCAAATTTCTTATTTTCACATAATCACTTGTTTCCAAGAATACACTTCTCAATATTCCATGAAATATTGCTCAGCTTGAGATAAATTATGGGAGGTAGCCACATTATCACATCACAAACTAGTTTATAGTAAAAATCTATATGGATATAATCAATATGGATAGACTATATATTCTCCCATTTCTCTGCTTTATGGGGAGAATATAAAAGCTCATATGGTAGTTCTGCACCATGGGATAACTGCACTTGCAGCAGGGTCAGATTACTCTAGGCTGTTGATATAAATTGGTCACGAAGAAGAAGACAATGAGGCCCATTTAGCTCTTGATGCAGTCCAGAAATTCTGGGGAATGTGTGTCATGTCTATCTCCAATGCTCCTGAATCTGTTCTCAGGAAGCAGAATTTCCATTTCCACTGAACTCATGCAGCGAAATAATGTAACTACATAGGGAAGAAAAATCTCTGAAATACAATCCAATGAAATGAGAAATATTCTACCCAGAGAATAGGGAGAAAAATAAAGTATGAAATGGAGAAAATTTGAAATAATTATGGATTTGCTAGGGAGGAAATAATTATCTCCTTTTCCCCACAAGTGTGTAAAACACATTTTTAAGTCTTTTGTCCAGGAACTGATACCAACCAGAAGGAGTAGTGCATCCCCACAAAATTCCAGGGGTCATCTGTGCCTTTCCAGAGAACCACAGTTTTTGCAAGTACAGGTCTTTTGTTAGGCTTGTGATAACAGGCTTATTTGACCTAAATACAAAATATAGCAGAGCTAGCAAGATAATTTTCTATCTTAATTTGATATCATACATTCACCAGCTGCATAAGAACAGTCATTCAAAAGCAGATAAAATGTAACTGCAGAGAACAGAAGTTTAGGGCACTAGAACACTGACCTGCACATATATACTGTACAGGCCTACTGCCAGGGTAGACTCAGCAGCTTCAATTTTGGAGCTCTGACTTTTTCAGAAAGGCAAAATCTAGACTGCTTGCAGCAAGCATGTGCCCAACTTTAAAAAGCTGCTGCCAGTAGAAAAAAAGAACCACTCAGTTTTTCCAGATAATTCCACCTGTCAGTTAATCGTGACTATTGGATAGTGAGTAGCTGAACTCACTGAAAAGGAAGATTAAATTTCAGAAGGTTTTTAAATGGAAAACATGTAATTTTATAAATACATGAAGAACTAAAATTATATGGTTTTCTGACAACACATTAAAATACTGAAGAAATAAGACTGAAAAGATATGCACAGTCTCTCTGAAACTTCTTAATTCCCTTTTTTCCTTTTGGTTGTTCTTGCTTGCTTCTCCTGACTGTTATCACTGAGATAGGTAGTAAAAAGGGTGAAAGAGATGGGAAGCCCCTCTTGATTTTTTTCTGCATGAGTTTGATGTGATTTCCTTGCATTGCTGCTATTCTTCATATGTATCTATCACAAAATGTGTGCAGGTTGAACAGGGTAAACTGGGAGATGTATCCTTCATGCCAAGAGAACGTTTGTTCTGTGTAGATGCAACCAGAGGTTGAACAGTGTTATGCTCTGGGAAGTCTGTAAAGATAGTGCACCTGTGTGAATACAAGAGAAAGGCTGGTCACAGCCCAGTGCAGTAAATGTGGTAGATCTGAAAGAGCTTTTTATTACAGGCCTGCCTCTATGGGCCTGTGGAAGATGGCTGTGATTTTTATGTGATAGTTGTCCATTCTTGGAGGCTGAACACTCTGTTACAGTGGGGGTAGGACATGCCATGGAGCTGTGGCTGAAAAGGATTTCTCCATGCGCTTTCCTAGTCCCTGATCTATGGGCACAAAGCCTGGCTGCCTCACAAGGTTCTGTCTTGGCTCCAGAGCTATTTTGTATAGCTCCCTCCCTACCCCATACATTCATCTGAATTCACTCACATGCAGGCCCTGCTTTTCTCAAACTTTATTTCCTTCTTCCTGAAAGACTCACAACACTTTGCAGAGATTTTAACACACCTGGTGAAAAGCTGAAATTTCTAATGAAACCTGATAAAATTAATCAAGCTGTAGATTTCTGAAGTCTTCCACTTCAGAGAAATTTGAGGTGCCATTATATAGGAACTAAGTAAAAATGTAATTAAGAAATTATTTTTCTATACAGAATTTGCAATTGAGTTGTATATTCTATAATCAGAAAAGTATATACACTGTATGTACAGGAAAAATAAGAACAGATTGAGACAAATAGATCAAAATTACATTATTTTTCCTTCTTTCCTTTCTCCCCTTTCCTCCACAGCACTCCAGTATCTGGAAGCCATTTGAATCAGAAAGTTATAGGAAGATAAGCAATGACCTCCAGTTCATAAATATTTTAATATCTATGGATACTATATCATTACATTATACTAACCATTTTTACAACACGTTCTTACACTATGTTATAGATAGGCTTTGCTTGTGAGCACCCAGACTTTATGCCAATAGAGACTGAATAAAGCTATATACACTAGTTTAGATTAGGTTAGATTGGATTAGATTAAATGTACACCACCCCACTGTGTTCCAGTGCAGTATCTTTAACTTGGACACCTGGGCTCATGAAGTTTAGTTCACAATGCAGTTTGTTGAATACTCCATGTGCAAGCACTGGAAAAGAGTTGGCTATATTAATAGCTTAATGATATATTATCCTTTGCCTTTCCATCATTACCCATGAACAAGGATAGAGGAATGGATATTGTATTTTTTATTAAACAGAAATAATGACATTCAGATGTGAAGAGAATGCAGGAAATATCATAAACCTAAGCTCCAGAAAGAGAAGATTTGGGAAAAAAAAGGTTTTGGCTTTCTTTCTCAAAATCAGTCTTCACAATGTAAACCGAATACTGCTATCATGTTGAATCTATTTTCTATGCTGAGGTTGTCACAACAACACCATAAAAGGTGTGAAGTTCTACAGTAACTTTAATGGAATGCTAACTTTGATGCTTAATTATGGCCTTTTTCATGTCAACACTATTAATTACACATTGCAGAGTCTGTCTGCTTCCTCCCGGGATGAGACCTGCAGCTAGGTGACATTTAAGTTGGGAGAATCATCGTGGTTTTAGGCTGGGGAAAGTTACTTGACAGTGTGTCAGCATAGGTTTATTTGCCAAGTGCTTTTTATATTATAAATAGTATGCATCTAGACCATCTTGTACAAGAACATTATATATATTGAGTAAATACAAATAAATAAACTCCTTGCTGAGGAGTGGCCTGGCAGATACATCTAGTGTAGTCAGATGCGTCTTGTATGGCCCGTTGTTCCGTTTATTTGAGGCTCATCTATGGGAGTCTCCTCCTAGGACACATGAATACTCCAACAGCAGTAATAACTGCTAAGCAACAGAAGATAAACTTGGAAATCATCAAGGAGGAAGCTGTTTTTTCTTTTAATAAAGAATACAAAATCCAACTCACAGAAACACAGTAAAGCACCCTATAAAAATAATCAGTGAAATAATGAACACTCAAAAATATAATCCTGATTTCACCTTTAGCAATTAAAAAAAAAGTTCTTAGCTTTCCCTTATGAATATACCATATATACATTTTTATTAGCACATCCCCAATAAAAAGACTGTTACTACTGGCTGAAAAGCAAACATCACTATTTACAGTAAGAACTGTCCTCAAATAAAGCTGATATAGTCAGCTAAGTTTTTGCTGAGTAGACTTGCATTGCAGTCTTTGCTAAGTTCTATTACCATTAATCCCATAGCTGAAGTATAATTTTAAAAGAAAATGAAGTTGTCATTATTTCCTGTGCAACTCTTTCCCTCTAGTCCATGTTGGGTCTGCAAGGGCATTTTGAATACCACCAAACCATTCTCTCAGCAAGAACACCATCACAGTGGATTATTACAGTTGCATACTAGAAGCCCTTCCATTGGAGCCAAATTTCAGAACAAGGTCAATTTTAGAGTCAGAAGCCACTGCAGGCTATTGTAGGAACATGGAATCAGCCCCCAAATCAGTTGACCTGAAATGTTCTCATGGGCTAGATTGCCCCTCAGTCTAAGGCTCTCCATCCTGTCAGGAGCCAGCTTGCACTTTGAACTGGACAATACTTGGGATGCACTGTCTTGTGTGGCACTGTCTGCTGAGACTGAAGCCACCTACATAACTAAACAGAGAACCATCACAGCCCAGATGAGGTTTGTAATTCAGAAAGGTTCCACGTGGCCTCGGTGCCATGCTCTGAACTGCCCACCTGAGAGCAAACGACACAGCAAGAATTCAGCTACTGCTGCAGGTTGGTTCAGTGCTCGTACAGCAGCTAGGTGGACAGGAAACAGCTTCAGTTCCCCAATGTAAAGGTCTCTCCCCCCCAGCTGGGTTCTTTCTCTTGCTTCTGAGCCCTGACCTGAGGGTTGAACTTAATTAGTATTTTCTAGTTTCTGACTAGAACCATATTTTTATCCTGAACACGAAGAATTCTCTCTTTCCCCTTCCTCACCCTTCCCCAAAGTGCAACAGCTACAGTGAAATCAGGAGCTGATAATAGCAAAGAGTCATGTGGAATCAGACCAAGCAACACACACAAATACACACAGAGACACACAAATGTTGGGACTGTGAGAGGAACTCAGGTGTCATGAAAAAAGGTGCAGAGATTTTGAGGGTGATTCTTGGTTGAGCCTGGAGAAAAGATTGCATCGGCCATCTGACTCAAGTGTGAATCAGTGCATCTGCCACCAGAACATCTTGGTTCTGTAGTCAATGGAAAGAGTTAAAAATCTCTGGAATTAATTTAAAGCATCTAAATTAAATGCCTAAAGTCAAACTATGTGAATATCCCTTGAGAAGTAATAGAGGGAGGTGACTTAAGATTGTTTATATTTTCACTAGGAGACACCACGCTACTCATTTTACCAGTGATTTATAAACATTACACGGTTGATTTTATATTCTGCTAGTGACATACTAACAAGGAGAGTTTAGCAAAGGAAAGGGCAATATTAGGAGTCTAGAATCATGAGGCTAGTTCTTTTATGCCTGACCTTCATAAATACAATAGAATTTGTTTTGTTTTTTTAATTTGAAAGTATGACAAAGATCTTAGCTTACAAAATTAAAGGCAAATACAAGTAATCTAAGAAGGCTTAGCTACCATTCAGGTAGCATCTTCAGATGCAGAGTAGGGGAGAAGATGGCAACAATGGTCACATTTCAAGGAGAATGATTTCTCCTGGGAAAACTCAGAGGTTCAGTATTTCTTATTTCCCACTCTAACATTCTGTCTTTCATTTTTTCTGTCAAATGTGGCATTCGCACTGTTCCCCATGTCTGAAGTCAGCTTAAAACTGTTTTTTCATGAAATGTTTGAGTTGCAAAGTCTGTATTCAGCTGAATGAATTTCTAGGGTTGTAAAAACCCATGTCCCTCTTTCTTTTTCCTTTTTTGTAGTTTGCAATAAGGTGGAACTCTTACTTCCAAGATACTGGCTGTAAGTTTCTCCTGTTTTGTAATTAACACCCAGAACCTGCACTTTTTTGAAGCAAGGAGAAGAAAGGCCTGTTTTCTGCAGTGCATTAACAGTCTTTCAGTACACTTTGCTCTCCACCCTATTTGCTTTTAATTGAGACCTTATTTATAATGAAACCATTGTTGCTGAGCACAGGGTATAGCTACATTAACACAGATCAGTTTGCCTGGTTTTCATGTACATTAGTAAATTATGGAAGATCAAATATCTCACAGAGATGACACATACAGAATTAATCCTGAAGTAACCTTGTATTCATTGTTTCAAGTTCAAGATAGTATATTAAACCATCCCGCTTAAAAGGCAGTTCCAAAAGCAAACAAAAATGGTGCTTGAGCAATAAGTGGTAAACAAGATATGAGATAGTGGTTGACTTCTGTATTTGCAAATAAGGTGCAAACTCAGACGGCTGGCTTCCATATTTGCAGATAAGGTGCTAACTGCATGAAGAACTAGGAATTTGAAAACCCAGAATACTGGAAGCTCAGAACTCTGGATGGGGTGTAATTATATTTAAATAGCTAATGAGAAATTGCTAGGAAAATAAATGAAGAATAACTAAAGTTATTAATTCCATCTTACATAATTAAAAGAAAAAAAAGAATTAATAGTATTCCTTGGTGTTACGTAATAGCTATTGGAAGTTTTAACTGTATACTTTTAAAAAATATTTCTTTGTGTTTGACTTTATTTCTTTTTTACTTGGCAATTAAACCTGAGTCCTGATCAGTCCTAGAAAATAGTTATCTGTAGCATTTCTACCATTTGTTTAATATTATTAAAAAAAAATCATCAACACTTTAGAAATCCATTTATAACTTGACTTGTAAAAGTGAAAAAGAGAAAAACAGACATAAGAAAGATGTAGATGCCTGATGACTTGCTTTTTGGGTCACACAAAGTAGATGCCTCAGCAGCAAATAATAAAATATCAACAGTTCTGCTCAAAATTAGAGAGGATCATTCTCTGTATCCAAAGATAAGGCATCTAATAATAAATAACCCTACTTTGCCCAAGATTCAGTGATTTTGACTTGATTGTTTTCAATGTGAGTAAATGGAGGAAAGGTTCAACTAGTAATAAAACATATACATATCATGCTTTCAATGGAAATTTTCATGGGCAGAGAAAATCTAAGGAAAAGTTGAAGAGAAATATTTAGAATTTAAAGTGTGAATGAAAATTAATGGCTCTTTAAGATGGATTTATCAGACAAGCAAAAAATCACGATTACACAAGCAAACACAGGCAACACTGTTCTTTGGCCATCCAACAGAGAAATGAAGACAGCAAACAGAAATATATAAAAAAAGAAAAGATTAGTACACCTGCATAACAGAGGAAATGGATTGCAATCAGTACAAATAAGAATTTACAGTGTAGGTAACCAAAAAGTTTAAGACATTGGAAAGAGATCCAAAGTATCTTTACAGAGAAAAAGAGACAGTTACAGATTTAAAATATATATATAAAAAATATACTAGAAACCAAACAGATCCTACCAACATTATGATTCTGTTAGAAAATAGTAATGGTAAAATTATCAATAGGTATACAACCCAGAAACAATCAAAATTCTTTCTGCTCTGCACTTGGAAAGAATAAGGACACTTTTATTAGATAAGGATATGCTCTAATGAGGTTAATAAGTACTTTCCAGTCAATTAATAGATGTTAAGCAACATCTGTCAGTAGGCCTGAATAACTTTTACCCGAGAGTCCTGAACAACTTGACTGGGGACAACACTCATTCACTGATGTTAATTTTTAATAAGCCTTGAAAAAGCACGAAAATACCAGAAAACTGGGAGAATGTTGCTGTGCCAATATTCAGAAAGGGCAAGTGGGCCTATCCAAGTAACTTGAGCCAGTTAGAACAAACTGCTTTGGGAATCGGTTGATAGAGAATTAAAGGACAACTCACAGATGATTAAGGAAAATGAATTTTGCCAAACAGACTTGATTTCTGAATAAAACTACTACTATTATGCCATATAAAATAAAAATAATCCTCCCCTCTCCCAGAATCAATATATAGTAAAAGGGTTCAGACTTGGCTAACAGATAGGTCTACAAATAGGAATGCAGAATTATCAGCCAAATAGGATGTTCCTGCTGGGATGGTGGGAAACAGGAGCACCTCTAATGGCAGTCAACATTTTCATTCATGATTTGGTTGTAACTCTAAAATTACTGGTGATGCAATAAATACTGATGAGGACAGTCAAATAAAGTGGTGTTCACTTAATATGTGGAGTCTGTTTTGACATTTTAATACAGCTATATGAAAGTTGCACTTGAGAAAGCAAGCTGTACCTGTAAAATATGAGTCTGCATCCTAGCCAGTGGTGACTAAGAAGAAGTTCTCAGTATCATACAAAATGCCAGTTTTGCTGTGGCAAAAAAGTGTACTGCTACCCATGCATGTATAATATTGTAAGGAACTGGGGTTTGTCTTTGACTCAAGCACTGGTAAGACCAAGACTAAAATACGGGGTTCAGTAATGGGTCCTTTTAAAAAGGAAGTTGGAAAGTCAGAAGGGGTGTAGAAAAGAACCCTCAAAATGATTCTAATACTGAAGATAATTCTTTACAGTGAGAGGCTTAAAGACTCAATCTATTCAGTTTATCAAAAAGAAGATTGAGAGGGGACTTGATTACAGTGTATAAGTACCTTCATGGGGAAAACAGACTGGGTACTAAAGGGCTCTTTAATCTAGCAGAGAAAGGCATTTGAAGAACTAATGGCTGGAAATTGAAGCCAAACAGATTCAAATGAGAAATTAGACACAATCTTTTACCAGGAAGGCTGATCAATCATCAGACAAATTACTAAGGGAAGCTGTAGAATCTCCATCTCTGATATCCTCAGATCAAGCCTGGATGTCTTTGGGAAGACATGCTTTAGCTAAACGCAAGTAATAATTTAGTCAAACAGGAATCCTCGGGCTCAACACAGGAAGAAACTGATGAAATGTAATGGCTTATGATACTCAGAAGGTCAGACTTGTATGATATAATGAGTCCTTCTGGCCTTAAGGTTTGAGAATTCATGAATCTGTAATAACAAAAATAATATTAATAGTAATACTATTAATAATATACTTTTTGAATTTTTATGTGTGCCTGGAATTTGAAAGGCCAAATCCTGATTAAGGGACACTGCTTGGGAAAGCAGATTATGCTATGGTGGAAAGGAGTAGGATTTGGGGACATTGAAATTCTCTCTGTTTGGCCAAGGCCCTAAACAGAGATGGTTTCTGCTTCAGCACTGTTGTCTTGAGAGGAGATGAGGAGACAGATGACTAGATGTGTCTTTAACCTCATAGCTCTCATATTTGGTCATTTTACAAAGTGGCACTGGCCCCATAATCCCTGAAACAGGACCACACCAGCACTTAAGCCTCCCATGCTGCTTCTCTCAGTTCCCTGCAAAAGCCATTTCTGTGGAAGGGCAGTACCTACACCTGTGGCCGATGGAGCCTTCCTACCCTCAGAGGGGTAGGCAGAAGTGATTAGTCAGAGATATGAACCCATCTTTTTCTGTCATTTGTGAAAAACATATTTGACTATGACATTTCATCTTAAAAACAGGCTGCTTAAAGAACATCTGCAATCAGGTTTTAGATGAAAATTGCACAAAGATTTAAAGTACACTCATTTTAAGTTTATGTACACCTTCTTCTCCCTGACCTGCTAGTGACCTTTTGTGTCACTAGCCTCCACAGTCTATCAACTTAAACATTTCTAAGTAAACTTTTATTTGGCATATCCTGAAAACAACTCCCAAGACACAAATATTTCAAAATGACCATAATTATGGGCTTGAATGCCCTTCTCCTGTAGCTTCAAGTGTGGGGCATTGATAATATCTCTAGGAGGGCCTTTGTGGGGAGAAGTCAACAAAGTTGTGGAGTGAAAGTGGAATCACAGTGGAGTAAATTGTAGTTCTAGCGCTCAACTTTCTTGGAATGTCCTGTGTGGGGTTTGAGAGAGGGTCAAGACTTTTGTTATGCCTAACTGCAGTTTTCCTCACTTTCTAACTGGGAAGAAGACATCCAGAAACTTTCTCCTATGTGCTTAGAACTAAAGTATTATTGAGCTCTTTTCTCAATTTAGATTTTAGTTGTATATTTTTCGTGATCATTTTGTAACTATTCTAAAATCAGAAACTCACTGCACATACCTGCAACATAGTACTGTAGATGTTGGCATTTCCAAACACACACTCTTAATAGTTCTATCAGCTCTCTAAAGGACAGATCAACTCTTACCAAGCACATTTATTTGCCTTTGCAAGCATTATTTTTTTGGGCTGTGACCTGAGATACTTTATTCAAAAGAAAAGATACTTTTTCTATGGTGTAGATAAAAATTGCCATTCTTAGTTTAAATTTCATGATTTTTATTTTATTTTATTTTTTGTGTGCCATTCTTGAGAAAAAGCCCTTGAATGTCTTGTGTCCTGGTTATTATTTTTAAATAGCGATATTAATGTTGAACATTTTTATGCTTTTCTCTTTTCTAACCTTTTTGCATTTTTTCACACTATTATTGCAAACACAGCTACCTTAAAAAAATTAAAAAGTGGAAGAAGACTTCTGAGACCAAACTAGATAAAGAACAAGGTGAACATTGTTTTAGTGCATCCTTCAAGGCATTAGGATTTTGATTCTTGTTCTCATATTAGGCCTGAGATGTTGTCAATGTCATTGCTCCTAGAATTAGTTGCTGAAAGTTCACCGCAATAGGATTACTTATATCCTTAGAGTCAAGCAAGTGTGGAAGTGTTTGCAGGAGCCGACTCTTTAATAAGCAGGCTATCTGCTTCCCTGCAAACGCATGGGGTGAATAATGAGTCATCAACCTTCTGAGGGCAGGGTAGATCGGCTCCACTGCTGCTACTGAAGAGTACGGGCAGGCACCAGAACTGTAAATGACTTCTTCATTACCCCCTTCTGCTCTCAGAAGAAGGAGGCCCCCTCCCATTGTGGCATTGCTCTCGTACTCTGGCCATAGTTGCTTCAGATCCCTGTAGAAATTCTCAGAGGAGATTCTGGGAAATCTGATTAATGCAATTTTCAGTTTGAGATCCTAGTGCATTGGCACAGTCATTTTGTAAAAGAAATTTGCAGAAAATGACTCTTCTCCCAGACAAAGCTGGGAGGACATCAGCAACACTGTCAGCATTTCAAAAATGCATACTGTAGGCATGTAGAGCAGGAAAGCTAAATGTAAAGAGTTTTTGCTTTTGGAGAGCCAAATGTGTGTGTGGGTGCATCTCTCCAGAAACACCCCTTTTTTGTCAAGGACGCTTACTGGGTGCTGCCGTTCTGTGCGGATGATGTTCATTTCATGATGGTGTAGAAGAGCAGTGGCTGGCTGCAGTGCCCGCTGGGTGCTTAGGACCCCACGTTTCTCATGCGCTTGCAGTTTTCATGACCTTCAGTTTAACGCTTTTGCTTAAAGTATGACATGCAACGTTCCTCTTCAAGTATCACCTGAACCAACTCCTTCCCTAACCTATATCTTTTCCTCACAAAATAACAGATCCCCAAGATTATTAATCTTAATGAGGAACCATTCAAATAAGAAAGCTCATGTATTTTTTGAATCCTCCTTTTCTACTCTAATCCCCAGCAAATAGTTGCTTGAACACATTACATATCTGTAGGATTTTCCACTGGTTTGTGATTCAAAGGAATTGTTCAATGTAGAGCTGCTCTTTTGTTTAAATATACATCATAAATATACAGGAGAACACATTATAGATCAGCTAAGGTTACAGTGAAGGCCTTACATTTTGCACAGCCTAACTTCTTGTGACTATATGTCTGCAATGACCTGATGTTGCATTCATTCAGCTAGTGTTGGAGTTTTAACTTCTCCATCCATAAAGGCAAGGAAAAGAGTGAAAACACAAAATTCCCAGGTTTGGTATTTATTTGTAACTGCCCTCACCCTCCTCCCTGGACTTGGGCGTGATGCAGTGGCCTAAAGAGGAAGAACAAGGGACCAACGGACTTCAGTGGAGTGGCACAGATATCTGCCAGTGGTAAATTAAATTAACAGCATCTGTCTGGAATGCTAGGTTTCACTTGGAATTTCCTTACATTTATGGATTGAATTTGTAATTATATAAATGCATTTTTGTGCCTGAATTGAGGATAGAAATACGATCCTTGGCTACATTATATATCTGCACACATTTTTAATCAGGAGAAATGCATACCCATGTTTATGTTTGTAAAAAAGCCTGTCTTTGATTAATAAGCAAGTTAATTTTATCAGTGCCAAATATCTGGTCATACTGATTATTTAAGTACAATTGTATTTTTATTTATAAAATATGGGCTATGAAAACACTCTTATTCTACTTCAGATAAAAAAATACAAATGATCGTTCTTAATTTCTAGTCTTTTGGGGTTTTGAATAAATGTTGACTTTCCAGCAAAACAGAAAGATGTTGTTGTTCTGCTTCTGGCTTATGTTATACTCAGGGAATCCTTTGCCAGGAGCATTCTTAAGCGATGTCATTCTGGGCAGGAATACTATGGCATATTCTGTTAATATGAAAGAGGAAATACCCCAGTCTTCAAATGCTGCCTATTACTAGCTTTAAAAGATATGAATGCTCTATACAGGGGAGCAATGTCCGTACCAGCTACAAAACTTTTGTTGCATGTGAAAACTGAGTAAAAATTAACTTCACATCCTGCAACTGCAGAGCAAATTAAGGAAATTAAATCATTTGTATCGACTCTGGCTATATCTGCTAAATATTTTCTAACTGTTCTAAGAAAGAAAAACACAAGGCAAGCTTGCAATGAATAGAAACAATAATAGTCAGTAGCATGTGTTGCATGTTATTTGAATGGAAAGTAATTTATCACTTCTGAAATAAAAGCTGTTTATTCTTGTGTTTCACTGTCTGTAACAATCTTTACAATTTATCTGTGAAAAAGTGAGAAACTGTACCCCCATTAGCATATGAATGCTTGACACATCAAATTGGCTGTACAATAACAGAAGGACATTTGCTATTGGTGTATGCACACAGACAAAGCAGCCATTTTGAAGAAGAAAAAAAAGAAAAAATAAGAAACGGTGTGGGTGTTTAACCCCTTCTCGGGCTCCCCCGGTTCACACCGCCGCTTCGGGTCGGGCCGCGCCGCGCCGCGCCGCAGGGGAGGGCGGCTTCGAACTCGCGACCCCCCGAGCCCCGGCTGGCCGAGCGCGACGGCGATTCGCGCGGCGGCGGGGCCGGGGCGGGTGCGGCGCGGGCGCGGGCGCGGGCGCGGGCGCGGTGCGAGCGGCGAGCAGCGGAGGCGGCGCGCGTGTGTGCGCGCGCGCGCGCCCGCCCGCGCCGGTGGGGAGGTTGGGCAGAAATGACACATTGCCCACATGCAGGTTTATTTCACGGCAGCAGCATAGCGGGCCTTGGGTCAGATGTGTGAAACTATTTCTCAAAGAAGCTGCATACATAATTGAGGCCCTATGAAGGGTTCTCAGTTGAAGTTGCCAGGCTACATTCATTTCAAAAGCAGAGCCATTTGTTATCAAATTTAAATTAACTCTCTCAGCACTGAACTCAGTTTAAAGCCCAGCTTTTCAAACAGTACTTACTACCCAAGGCCGGAGGAATTGTGCCTGCTAACTGACAATAACGTTAGTCCACAAAGGACAGCAATCTTACCCATATTTAGGCCTGCAAAGCAATAATCTAAAAAGATTAATTTCTGAAGGCTGTCTTGATGCCTTGTTCTCTCTTAGGAACCGCAGTGTTCTTTTTTTACTCTCATTCTTTTCTTTCCCTTTTTTTTTAAAGTCACCCTTTCAGCTTTAATTTGGAAATAAATTAGTAAATCAATATTTGCTGCTGGGTTTTTTTGCAAGCACACCACAGCTGCCTTCACCAAATATTTTGTTTTTAAGATGCTTCAAGTGTTTAAACATACAAAATTAGCAGCTCACAAGATATTTGTGTTTTTCAGCCCCTAATGATCTACAATAGTTGGGTTTGATCCTGTAGCCTTTACTTGCAGTGGTAATCCTTATGGATATAACTGCAGTGTGACAGAAGAGATGTTCTTGCCCCAAGGAGCTTGCACAGGGGTGCGGTTGTCTTTTAAAAGCAATCCATACCACTTTATTATGCAGTATGTTTTGTAGCAAAGGGCAAACAATAAAAACAAATACCAAAAATCACAAATATGCATTCACTAAATTGATCTGCATTTGCTCAGTTGATGCCATTGCTGTGCTTGTGTTCAGAAATATTTTAGCAGTTGAGTGTCAATGGTAAAATATCTGTAGAAAGCAAATTTTATATCTTGGAAAGAAGTCTGCTTGCTAGAAAGTTTTACTGTGCTTTCTCAGTTCTTTCTGAGGAGATGCTGGACACTCCTGAGCTCAGCAGGAACATAGATACGCTTGCAAGTAAGGTGCTTTGGCCCCGATCCTCACGTAGGTCCCTAATCTTCAGGGAAATCCACCACCTTTGAGGGTTTGTTGGACAGAGGCCAGAGTGATCTCAAAACTTTGCAGCCTGAGCTCCAAAAACAAAAAAACAGGCACAGCAATGTGTGACTTCTCCAGCCAATCTCAGCTGATGAGTGCAGTGCAAATTTGGAATATCAGTAATAAAGTCATACAGTAGAAAAAAAGCTACCTTGCAATCTGCTCACAGATATGACAAGAGATGAAAAAATGGCTAAATTTATCAAATAAATTATTCATTGTGAATTATTTGCTCTGTCTAGCCTTAAATTAGGTTTACTCAGGCTAATCAGCAAAGATATGCCAACAATTAAACCCAGCAGAACATCCCAGTCACATACACTGTGTGTGTGCCTGAACGTGTCGTCATGCAATACAGGCTTTCTGAACAAGAAAAGACGTATACACTTCTATTAATTCTGTATGGAAAACAATTAGGTTATTTTTTCAGTAAGTTTTGTTTCAAAATGTTAAAGGATTATGGTTATAAAGCTTTTAAACCTGAGATTTTTAAGCATTTTAATTTTATATTTCTGTTTTCATTTCTCTGATAAATTGGAGTCTCTAGCTAAGAGTAAGACTTTTACTATTGCTAAGCTTAATATACTGAACTAAATATAGCATTCTTAACAATCTCTGCTTTTCCTTCCTGAAACATAAGCTTAGGGCATTTAATCCACATCCCTTCATCAACATAAGATGCTGATTTGTTAAAATCAAGTCAAGCCTGTTGTAGCTGTTGACATATAGGCTAATAAGACTGATTGAATTTCATCTTTGTAGTCTGTGAATGGAAAGAGGACTTTGTTTTAGAAAAGACAATTAAAATGCCACTGAAGACTGTGTTGGGAAATTAAAATTTCTTTTTTTCCCCATACAAAATAGGCAATCTATATTGTATTATTCATGTGTGTAAAGATATAAAATGTGTGTTTGAAGAATTAGCGACTACCTCAAATTGTCTACCACAGTAGAAAATGATCTTTCATAGAACGTACAAATATTTTATAAAATGTAAGAGGCAAAGGTAAATTGAATTAAAAAGTGAGGACAGTAAAGTTCCACGATACAACATTTACCTTTTGATTTTTTAAAGAAAGCTATAAAGAAAGTGTATACATGCTCCCACACAGCTCTGGATATTATTGTAAAACTACAAGCCATTTGCTTATTTAAAGCTGTACGCAGCTAACAATACTAGAGGGCCAGTAAATCCTACCAAGCACGCTTTGAGAATCTTGTTTATTTACGGGTGGAAGTAATGTACCATACTAGTGTAGCCATGACAACCCTGTAACATGCCAGAGCAGTACTAGGTCTTTCCTTGCAACTGCAATATGAGATTAAAAGTAAGAGGCTAAATCTTATTAAATAGCAGAAGCTTTTCAAAAGATAAAACATAAAGTTTATAGGAGCATATGATACTTGTTCATGGTAATATATTTGTGCTATTTCAATGCTTTAGTTAGGTTCATCCATTGACTGTAAATAGTACTGAATGGTGGACATACTAGGAAAGATAAAACTTTGCATTTCCTGCTGGAGTTCTCCACAATACAGGAAAGTGATTCAACAGTGTCAAGCCTGAATTGCTAAGAATATCAGTTTTAAGGAGTATTAAGTTGGATCATGCTGTAATTTTTATCTTTTCTTAAAAGACATTTCAGGTTCTTTAGTGTTTTTCATTCTCATGCCAAATACTTTGATTAAAAATGTTATATGATCCAGTGGATTAGTAATGTAATTGCCTATTTATATTTATAAATCCATGCATTCTCTCAGTGCATTTGTGTTTGCTATGCCATTGATATGTTAGATTGATATGATTGAGATGCAAATTATGTGTATGTGGTGGAGTTTAGAGGCAAAATGAAAATTCAATTCTTTATAAGCCATTGTTTTATTTACTGTTACTCTTGATTATGTTACTGTTGCCTCGACAAAGGTTGTGGGTTTTTAAGGTTTAGAAAAGCACCTTGAAAAATTAAATCAAATTAATGCTGCATAAGCAAATCAATGCAATGGATGAAGAGTTTCTTAGCTAGCTGTAGGCTCCAGAACAGTATTTATCTTCCTCTAACATTTTAATAAATAACACAGTTGTCCAAATTCTAGGGTAGTTTTCTGAGCATTCATAGTTTTAAATGAGGAAAGATTTTGATTTAGTATATCAGATTCCCTCCAAGTATACTATGTTTTCCAGACATGTTAGTATTTAAGCTAATGTTTAAAATACTAGATTAATATTCTATATTCTGCCTAGGGATAAAGTTTACCATTTCAGTTCTGAGTCTTTTACTTCAATCTGTCAGTTGATTCAATAAAATTAGGTATGAAGAAGTCCTGGAACAATCAGTTAGCTTTAGCTGAGACCAACCCTTCATTGTACCTTAAAAAATGAGGGTCAGGATGTGGTAGCTATAGAAATTATGCAGAAAACGGTCCTGGGACCACATAGAGTATCTTCTCATTGGGTTTTGGAATAACAGCAAACTATAATGCAAACAGAGGGAAAATAAGAAGAAACTAATTTTGTGGGGTTTCTGTTATTTTCTTTACCCTTCTCAACACACCATGAGTTGGTCACCTCTGCACAAACAGAACAATAGTTGCTTGTTAAATAGCTGCTTCTGCAGATACTTGTTTTTCAGTTAGGAGAGAGACACAGGTTTTGCTTT
This sequence comes from Apteryx mantelli, assembly GCF_036417845.1. Lineage (NCBI taxonomy): Eukaryota > Metazoa > Chordata > Aves > Apterygiformes > Apterygidae > Apteryx > Apteryx mantelli. The sequence goes on from NC_090020.1 coordinate 54,631,031, forward strand.
CCTGTTGTTGACTTATTTTGTTCATCATGCTGTAGAGTGGGAGGGGAGGATTTACATGCATTTTTTTCAGGTGTGTGTCTACCTACACACATAAACAGAACTGTGAATTTGGGGAGTGAAATATAATTTTCTCACTGCTTTCTTGGTTAACATTTGCTCAGTTTGGGAGGTCAGGGGAGTCTTGTGCTAAGGCACCCATCTAAGTGATGCTAATTTGCACTCTCAGCAGAGAAAGATGGGTCTCCCACAGTCTGGATAAATGTAGTAGTTAAATAGGTTACTAAAAAGAAGGGAACTGTAGTCCCACAGTTATTGGTTTAAAAGAAAGTGGCAGCTTTCACTTCATTTTGTAGAGTACAAAACTGGGTTGGGTTAGGTTGGTGGTGCCTTGGGAACACTTACCAGACCAGCATCCTTGGGCCATGGTGAGCGCCAAAGGCACAGAGGTCAGGTGGGCTTTCGTGAGAGGCTGATAGTGATCTTCCCAGATCTGACAAGCCTGAGGCACTACACAGACCGTAAGGCTAACTCAGCAGTGTGGCATCTATGGAATATGGAGGTATCAGCCAAGCAATATTTTTCAGGATTCCAGCTGTGATACTGGTGCCTAATTTCCATCCAAATGATTGTGCAAAAATTCCACTTTGAGCAATCTTTCTCCTTTTCCAGGTCAGGCTTCACAGGCCATCACTGTTCTCCTTTCTTCAAAGTATTTCCACAATGCTGTTGTGGAGAAATGTCAGAGAAAACTCTGGAAAACAAACAAAAATTATAAACCCAGTCAAAGCAGAGCTCTCTCTTTCCCCATAACACAAAGAGATAGGAATGGGATCTGCATGCTTTAGACAGTTTTGGTCATACTGATCTAGATGATACACATTAGGATGTAAATATTTCATACAGTAGCATTGGTTTCATAGGCCAGTGCTTTCACTAATCATTTATCTCTGATGATCAAGTCTTACTTGCCATAAGAGCAATCTGATAATACTGTTGTGATACTTACCCCATTTATGCTGATTGACCAGAATGTAGTTACATGAAAGAGACTCCAAGTGACTGATTTTTACAGTTAGGAAGGAGTGTTCCTCTTCTGGGGACTGCAGAGAAGACGCTATACCTGTTGCCACTTAGAGGCAGATAAGGAATATTACAACCTGTGAGTGTTCTAACTAGAAACAGGAACAACTGATCTTCCTTCAGGTTCAGTCTGGTCCCTTATTAGAATTTGTTTAGTCTGCGTAAAATGCATGGTTGTTCCTCTGAGCACAAGTGTCATTTTGGATTTCCTGGCTCTGAATGCAAAGATCGCTTAAACATTCAGCAATGGTCAGAGATTGACCAGGGCGACCGTCAGCCCTTGAAGGATTTGCTTCCAGGTTCTTTTGGTGTAGTCTGAGAAAATGTATATTGCCTCTGATGGATTTGGGGATGATTTTGGTTAAACAAGAGTATGAAGCTCATGCACTCTAGGATGCTGTCAGGTTAGAGAAAAGACAGTTGAAATAGGGAGTAGTCATTAACTAAATTGGCAGCAACTTTCTAGCAAGTAGCTATGGTGGTATCTACTCTCTTAGTTTTGTTTTCACTTTAACAGGCACAAGTAGCTTTTTGTTATGTGGTACAAAGTGTGGACTTCCAATGGATTAGCATTTTGGAGTACTGTTTCTTTCCTATAGATGAGCTGGGATATTTTTTAAGGTTTTTATGAAAGGGATGAATTGCCCAGAATTCTTTTGTGAATATACATTATTTCATTTTAAGCAATGTTTATCAGATAACACTTCATCTTTTAGCAAGTTTAACTACAGAAAGGGTTAATTTTATCAGTTATATTTTTTACATATCCTTCAATGTGTAGCACTTAACTACACTTTTGCACAACATTTGCAGATATTTATTATTTGTGCTGTGGCATCCATGGCCTTTTTTCTGTGGTTGTATAAAATTAGGCAAAGAGAAGCCCCCTTTAGGTAAATAATGGTAACTACTGACATACAAATTTCAGGCTGAGCACATGCAGAAGAAATAGTAACAGCTCAGTCAGATATGACTGAGGAGCAAAATCTCTTTAAAGACCCTGTTTTGCTATTGCTAGCCTGCGCAACTGTACATAGCTCCTTCTGAAGCTCATGAGAAGTCTATGAAAGGACTGAATTTAGGTCTATATTTGCATGCACTTCTGTAGTTTAAAGAACATTTTGTGGAGTCCTGAAAATTTCATAGTGCTTAGTTTTTTTGTTATTATAGTTAGATGAAAAGCCAAGATTTGATTGAGAGAGATGTTGCAAGTCCTGCACCCATGATACTATAAAATATTAAAACAGGGTTGGGGTTGTATCTTACAAATAATGACAAAATTGTCAAATTCTCTGAAAAAGAAACTGAAAAATGGGTTGTTGCTTGCACCGTGTGCTTGCACAATTCACAAATTCTTATTTTCAATTGTAAAAGATCTCATATACAAACTATGGCCAGACCAACTTGGATCAACTTTGCTAGAAGAAAATGTATTGGTTAGAACTAATGGAAAGTTAAGGAGGCAACACAGCTTCCAGCTGAAGGGTACTTGAAACTGAAGTGAGCCTACGCAGAAATTCAGAACAAGGAAAATATATACATCCCCTTTAATTTACTTTCACTTTGCACTCAGGGTATGCTATTGCTCTGGTGTCTGTTTAGAGTATTACTGATAGAGCAATTAAATTCTTCCTCAATATGTCTAAACAGAACTTTCAAATGCCAACAACAATTTATACATATTTTCTTTTCTTATTTTTATGTCATGGATATGGGACTTATCCTCTGCCAGTAGTTTTCATATTCTGTGCTTGGTAGGTACTGATAGTGCAGGTACCAGGCTCAATCTGACATGTATTCACATGAACATTTTTGGTTAAACTGCTTGTGTGCTATACACGAGGCTGAAACAAGGCACCACATTGCACTGTATACCTAGACAGAGTAGTGCTTTCCATTCTGGAGCAAATTCTTGCTTTCTAAATCACAATTGATACATGCAACTTCTATAAACTACCTGTTCAGTAAATGACCTTTTTAATGGAAATATGCATATAGCACTATATTGAACATAATGAACAGGAAACGTGATTTATTGGATAAAAGACAGTCATCATATGTTACAGTGATTATTTAGCATGCATCCTAGGCGATAAGAGGAGTGAAAATACAATAACCCCAGCACCTCACCTTGTCCTCAGTCCTCCTCGGTAGGAGGATGCAGATCTCATATCTTTCCGTGCACCAGCAGTGCCACTGTCTCAGGCAGTAGCACCAACCACATAAGCTAGTTAGAAGACATCAAGGCTCTCTTCTTTGTCCCTCACCCAAGTCCTACTAACTAGGACTGTCACCCTGTGTCTGACAGTTTGCTCTCCCACACAGTCATTACATTAGAGCTCAGGAAATTATTTTATATTACTCCTTGTAAAAGGTTCCAAGTCCTCCAAAGTGCCAGCAGGGTGTCTGTGTTCAGGGAGGACAGGCCAAGTGCGTACATGCTATTTAAAACTTTCAGGACATGTGGTAAATCTTGCTTATCCTCCCACTCATATGCCTAAATTCCAGTGCTTGTTCTCAAGGGCCAGGGCTCCCACCGAATATCTAATCCTAGTCTCCGCAAAACCAGTGAGAATCCCAGCTCTTTATGACAGTAGATTGAAATGCATGCAGGGAATTTAGCAAAAACCAGGCAACAAATTAAGGGATGAGTGAAATAAGTTACAAAGTAAAATTTAAAATAGACTTCTCTAAAATACTTAAATGAAAAAATGTTTTAAGAAAGGATAATATGGTATTGAATGTGTATGAAATTTAAGACCAAATTCCTGAAGACAGGAATATTGAAATTCTCATATACAGTATTACAACGCAATCTCCTCACAATTCCTGTTTGTGTCTGCCCTCCACGTTAGTAAGTGCAGGAAAGAACTGTGGTGTGCAAAATCCAGTTTCAGAGTGTAACTGTGAACATCTCAGCTGTGCATGCAGAGCGAGACAACATGTTGGCCATAACTTTCTTTTCAATATCTCCTGTTACTTGTCTTTGGTTACTTGTCTTTCTTCATATGGTCTAAAAGTGAGGTAGGGCATGGGAGTGATGAAGACAGAGAAGTAGGTTATACACTTACATTTTAAATTAGTGATGTAAAAAAAGTCTAGAAAAATTTAATTATAGACAGAATGTGCCTGACCTCCAATTTTCTCATGGTCAAAATATTTTTCCTGTTTGTTTCCTCAACATGTCAACCACCACAATGTTTAAGCAATAATACTTTCTAAATAGTGGAATTTCTCACTCTTATCAACTAAGTTAGAACAACTTATGCAAGTTTTATTCAAATACAGCCTATTAACAAGGTTCAATATGAAGAGCTGTTGTTCACTTCAAAATATAGTTAATAAATAAAAAGTGTGGTAAATGGTGCATATTATTCTTTATTTGATAACATCTCATTAGATAAATTGCTTTAAAAAACCTCAGCTGATATTGTTATGTTTTCAAAAGGCAAGAAAACAAATTCATCAGAGAATCCAGATGTTAATTTAGCTGTTGTTCGTATGTACATCTGTAACATTTATATGGCAAGAAGACATCAAAGAATTTTAAAACTTAGCTTGTTAGTTACAATTATTCAGCTGCAGATTTGAAAAAGTATAAAATCTCATTTTAACAAGGAAATATGTAAAACTGATTTTCAGCTTACATTTTGTTTGTGGGATGATGTTTCTGAATCTGCTACACAGAGTCAGTGATCCCATTACAAAACTGGAAGCAGACTAAAGAGGATTTTGTTGAACATGGCTCGGCTGTTGACATTGTTGACTAGAAACATAAGTCACAGGACGCTACCATAAATTGAGTTGCCATTATTAGCTCTGGGCACAAACTAGACAGCTAGCAATAGGTAAATTGTAAAAAGATTTATAGATTCTATTTGATTCAGATAAGCATCCAAAAACATTTAGGGTAGATATTGGGATGGGCTCATGAAAAGAGGCCAATGTATTTTAGCTGATGTGCAGAGGCCAGAGTGGGGACCTGCAAAGGTTGACAGAGGTTTCCAGGGCATCTAAGAACAACGAAAGGTTGATGAAAGCAGTTATTTTCACTATTGAGGGTTCCAATGCTCTTGACCAAAGTATATCCATGATGCAAAGGTATGGAAAATACAGTGTCATTATACGTGGTTTACACAGTGCTAATCTGATAACTACACAGTTAATTATTTCAGAGGATGCCCATAGGCAAAACTGGAAAGCAACAAATTGGGGTTGTTCCTATTGACTAAACATGCCTCAGAAAAGAAAATGCAAATCACAGCTGCAAACAACATTTCAGCCTATCTTTATTCAAAATAGATCAGGACAGAATACCCGCTTCAGAAATATGTTGGTTAGGTTGCTGTTTTTTCCTTTTAATGGTCCAATTCTGAAAGGCACTACAAATTCTTCACTACCACTGAAGTTAACAGAAGTTACATTCTTATGTTCTTACATCTAGTGAAATTAGACCTTTAATGTTTTGTCAAATTCTCCCTGTACTGATATAAAACATTTTTGCTTAGAAGATGTTAGTACATGCTAGAGGCACATTTCAAATATCTTGTAAGGGTCTCATAATCCCAAAATATGCATAGCCAAACTCAGTTTTACTGTATAATGGAAATAGCACACTACAAAATTTGATAATTCAGGATATCCAAGTAATTTTCATAAGAACTGAAACCAAAAGCCAGTTTTCGGTCTTTCAAGAAGTTTCATAAGGACTCGGTACAGCTGTATTTAGCTTCAGTTTGCTGCTGGTAAAATGCTATCTTTCCATTTTCAAATGCTTAAATAGCAAGCCATGTGCAATTTTACTTTACATTGTAACTTTTTCTTTCTCACATATTTTTTCCAAAATTTTCACTGTGCTCATGCTACCTTTTTGATCATGGAACAGACAGAATTTCAGTAAGAAAAGCAATTTTGAAATTCATAAGCAATTTTTTTTCCTTTCCACCTATGGGCTTATTATTAGCAAAGTTACATTTAGTACAGACTTATGGTTGTAGGAAAGTTTTCTAGGTTCTTTGTTATATTTTTAATTTGGCTTCATGGTATTTATAGAAGAATTTACTGCAAGAGTAAAAGGATGTGACTCAACAATTAAGATATAGGATATTTTAGTTAATTTGCCCACATTAACTGTATTACTTAAAAGCAATAGTCCAAAGTGTTCAAACTTAGTTACTTAAAATTAAGCACCTAAAGTGCTATCAGACCATTTATAACCAGTCCAATTTTAAAATCAGTGGAATCCCCTAATCTCCACTGGATATTTAGAATGTATTAATGAATTAGCTTTGATGCTATTCAACTGAATAACCTATTTATAGTATTTACATAAGAAAAATTTAGTCGTGGTCTGGCCCTCATGTTAGACTGCATGTGTTCTTAATCAGTCAATTTAATTAGTCTGGACAGTATTACCAATAAGCAAACTCTAAAGTGGCTGATTAGTTTATCTGCATGTATTCTGAATACTTGTGCAAATCTTACTTATTTTACAACAGAAAGTCTAAAGACACTGAATTATAAATCTTGCAGAATATATTCCATTCACTGATGGACTTCTAAAGAGTCAATACATTGCCTGGGAACTGTAAGCACCAACTTCACCCCTGGAATAAGCTCAGTGAAGTAATTAATGATATTTGGATATATAAACACACACACATTCCTGTTCTCTACTTATCAGACAGTTCAATGGAGTTATTCTTGATTTACTTCCATGTGACACTAGGCTTTATAGTTATGTGACATGAAAATATTATTTGCATTAGTCTGAATATAAATATTAGTCTAAGCAAATGTATAAAAATTCATCTCTCAGAGCCTGCAGGGTCTTGAGTTCCTTGGACTGTCCTCACAGGGAAGTAGAAGGAAACTCTTGTCTCATACCGGGTGCATTGTCTTTTGCAGGATCAGATTTTTTTTTACTTTGTTGTAAGACACTGCATGCTTCAGTAATCCACACGTTCAGGGGCTGTTTTTTCAGCTGTGTGAAAGTGATATGTATATATGGTCCATCCAAGCAGCTCACATGATATGTCTTTAAAGCTATTGTTTTGCTCTATACCTACATAGAAGTAAATTACAGCTACTTTTTTTATACAGTGCTCTTAAATATAATCATATCTCTTCATTTTTTATAGGAAAAATGGAGTTTAGAACTGACTCTCGACACTAGATGAACATTTGGCAGGAGGCCAAGGTGAATCAGAATAAACAACCAGAAGAAAATGCCAAATGCAAGAAAATAACAGCAACTTAATATGATTTAATACCAATAAAGCGGTTAAGGTTAGTGGAAACAATCCTTGATCTTTTCTTCTTCTAATAAATTAAAAATGATTTTATAATACATTATAGCTAGGGTAGCTTCCTCCAACTAGGGCTATCCATCACAGCCTAGATAGAAACACTAGTTTTTGTCCACATCATGGCACCCAACCTCTCGAGCAAGACTAGTGGCAGAAGACACTGTAATAAAGCTCTATGCTCTCTACTGGCACCAACCAGAACTTAGGTGGCTTTATGTTCTGTAACAAGCTAGGAGGTTAGGCTGGTCTCACTGACATTTGCAGACATCAAATTTTATCCATTTCATGTTTACAGATGGAAATCATGCAAAGCTTATGACTCCTGGCATTAAGATAAACTCAAAAGTTTGGGGTCTGTTCTGTTTTCAAGATCTTTCATTGACGATGTAAAAATTTCAAAATGATAAATTGTGTATCAGAAACCTGAAGAAATCAAGAAGAGTTATGTGGGTGAGCCCTTCCAAAAATCAATCTGTTGCATGTAGGGCTGTTAAGTATTTGGAACAATTTGAAACAATAAAATGTGAAATAAGAAAAGCATTACAGATGGAGTTTTCACAGGCAGAGGTTTACAGCCACAGGTTAATGGAACCAACCACTGGTTTTAGCATGATAATTAAAAGATAGCTTTCTGTAACATATTTAACTGTAACTTCCAGTTACTCAGAGGCTTTCTTTTTAAAAAGCATTGTCATTTGTATAACACTGGTGTTACGTGAAGGTTGCAGTCACCTTACTCCGCCTAGAGCAATGCAGCCTTTCCATATTCTTGCACTCTTAAGCACCATGAACAACAGATTTTGCAACATGACAGTCTATAGAGCAGAAATGCATTCTACAGTCTAACTGAGACCAACTGCCTGATACCAAAACAAATCCCACATCAGCTGCCTGTTCTCTACTATTCACTGGAGCTGCGTAAAGCTGCTGAAAAATTCACCCAGGTTTGTGCTGTGCATTCAGTTTTCTTTCCCTGCTGAAGCTATATAGCTCCAGGTGCTTAGGACTGAATAAAATTGTGTCACAGATATATAAGATGGAAGAAGGAAGAACATTTTCTGGTAAAATCAACTCCTACTGATAAGGAAGGGGAGCTTTTGATTCCAGATCTTAAAGGGAGTTAAAAAAAAAGTAAATTGAGGGACTATCGGTGTTATTAGTGGTGTGAAATGATGGAATATTGAGAGAGAACAGGTCTTAATTTCAGTTTCGCTATCTGGATTAGAGGAATGTTCATTTTGCTTCATCTTTCCATGTCCGATTGACAGGTATGATGTAAAATGTCAGGCAGCTGGAAAACACCAGCCCCCATGCTAGGAAGGCAGAATATGCTCAGTGCAGTTCCTGAAAGAGCCCTGTTTTTACAAGACTTAATGGAGACTGTTTATCCCTTGAACCGCTGGTGGTTAGTGTCAGAAATATCATAAAGAGGTACCACAACTGCTGAAGCAATTGCTGCTCAGTGGAGCAGCTTCCAAAACAAAGCACCCAAACAAAGCGGTGAGGCCAGCGCTTGGCTGCTTCTCTTCTTCTTGGCCACTGGCTACCTTCTGCTAAATAGGTGCTAAGAAAACTCAAATCGATGTACTTGATCTGTGCTGAAAATTGTATGATGTTCCACCATCACTGTGAAAGAGGCTATTAGTTCTACAAAAGCTATTATATAATTTCACTGAGACACTTCCCATTGCTGAAATATATTTGAATTAAATTAATTTCTGAATAAAAAATTAACTGGAGATTTTAATGGATGGCATCAGGGCCAAAGTTTAGCATTCTGAATTCTGTTCTTTTTTCTTTTTAAAAAAGCATGAATGAAAATGTAGTTCGCTTACACCTTTTTTTGTGTATCTTTTTTAAACACCGATATGAATGACTACCTATGAATATGTTCATGTAGCAATCACCACCATCAGATAATGTTTTCCACTTCTTAAAAGAAAAATTTTTTTGTTTGCTTTCCTTAATATATGAAGTGGAAATAAAAAGAAAGATAACACCTCAGCTGTGGATCATTTGTTTGAACTGTGTGGAAAGTAACAGTTTACTTCATGGTATTTATCTTGTAGTGAAGAGTTAAAGCTAACTGTTTTGTTTTGTTTTGTTTTGCAGATGAAGTATCTTCACCATACTTCATAAAAGCATTTAAGATGGATTACTGAGAAATACGTCTACAGTTCTGAATGCTTTGGAAACAAAAGATGATAACAATAGAAAGAAAACTTGGTCTTATTTATCTACATCATGGAATATTTTTAAGGCAATAATTGTCAATAAACTGTATAGTGACAGCTGAACTTCACTGAGACGTGAAGTTCACACTGCTTTTGGGGCAAGGACAGTTCTGCATTTGTGCGGCACTTGGCATAAAAATCCTTGACAGGAGGCACTACTGAAACATAAAATAAATAGTAAAAATATGATTTTCAGTTTATTTCCATCGTTCTATTTTTTTTTAAGGATGAGTCAATTATCGCCAGCTTTTGAGCAAATCCAATAAAGCATGTTTAGCACATGCACTGTTTCCAGTGCATGCAAAAAGTTAAGGTAGGTGTCTCTTCATGCTGGAATACAGGACTTGAGTCTTGTAGTCAGAGCTGTGGGGGCAGAACCTGGAGAGTATTCAGAGACTGCTAATTTCAGTTCGTCTTCAGTGACACACATTAACACATGCAGCTCTGAGTACCTGACTGGGGTCTGCGAATTGGAATGAGTCTACTGAACTATTATGGAGTGAAACCAAATGGAAAATGAAAAAGGATCTTAACAACCATGAGTAAGACATACAGTCGCAGCACCAAAATCTTTATTTATTTACCTGTTTATTTATTTTTAGATGAGATCTAGTAACTATTGCTTGGGTCCTTTCATTATTTGCCTGTTGCACTGTGGACTGAAAATACCGCTCTTCTACTAAATTATTCCTTGTTTGCTCGCTTGCTTTCGGCACCATAGGCCTAATGGACAAATAAGTTAAGGACACTGTTTCATATTAAACATACATAAACTTCAGAAGCAGACTGATTTACAGCCAGTCATAATTTTGAAATGGAAATCAACAGGGAAAAGCTATGAAGCTTTTTAGATCAATACCTTAAGCATGTTTTTTTTCCATTTTATAATATTTGTAATTATATTTTTTACTTCAAAACCAGTATCTTTCTACAAAATGTGGTAATGTATATTTCATTCTTTAAAGGCTTCTTATAGAATTACCTGCCTTCTCCTTTTCTGTGAAATTAATGTTTTGTCAAATTTCCTTATTCTCCTGCTTTTTATGCTCAGCAATAACAGTATAGCTGCATTTTAAAGAAAAGGCAAAATTAATCAGAAAAAAATAATTCAAATCAGTTTCAGCACAATTGTAATTTTTATTTCTACTCCAGCTTAATTTTATAATAACAGAGTTCAGCTTTTTAGGAATTTTGTAGATCCTTTATGGATAAAATATTTGTCAGTTGCTGAGACGAAGATTATAAAACTGAGCTGTGAGATTAGCTCTGTGTGTGTGTGTGTATATATATGTGTGTAACAGAGCCCTCGGTCATCTTAGATGCAGTGCCCTGCCAGCTATTCAGAATGCTTTTTTCACCAGTACAACTTAACTTGTGATATAAGTAATGTATATGTCTTTCCCAATTTTCTAATAAAATAAACAGCTAATATTGCTTAAACGCATCTCTTTGTCTGGGTTCCTAATTAAAGTCTTTAAATTCCCAGACTTTTTAGTGCATTTCTATGCTTCTCAGGAAGTTCAGCTGTTGGTGAAAAGGTTCCTCTTTTGATCTTGATCTATTTTAATCTGGGTATTATGGTGATGGGCATAGTCTAAGGCTCTGAGCAGCTCAATAGAACTGTAGTGGTGATAGAAGAATTAAAAGGCTCTGTAGTGATAGAAGAATTAAAAATAGCACAATGGTACGTAATTTTAAATCAAGTTTATTTAAACATCCAGGGCCACACAATATATGACCTAAATATGTTCATTGTTTGCAATATAAATGGCTTTGAGAGCTCTAAGTTTACTTCTGTGTATCATAACTTTTTTGGAAGAAGCAGTGCTCCAATCTGTATGATGGCAATGGTGGAACATGGTGTTCCTTCCACCTACTAACACAAAATAAATGGTAGACCCTTCCCATGAGGGGTAAGTCAAGTAAATCCAGTTGATATGATTAGTCATGGCTATAAACAGTGGTTATGGCTAAGGGTACAGTAGAAGGCAATCGTTTGATATGAACTCTGTTGCTTTGCAGGCTCAGACTTTGATTTCTTCACAGCCAGGACAGAGCTAAACT